>NC_091289.1:23485927-23799260 GCF_032444005.1 Ranitomeya imitator | reverse complement strand
CCCTCCTGGTCCTCCGCTGGCTCCCTCCTGGTCCTCCGCTGGCTCCCTCCTGGTCCTCCGCTGGCTCCCTCCTGGTCCTCTGCTGGCTCCCTCCTGGTCCTCTGCTGGCTCCCTCCTGGTCCTCTGCTGGCTCCCTCCTGGTCCTCTGCTGGCTCCCTCCTGGTCCTCTGCTGGATCCCTCCTGGTCCTCCGCTGCCTTCCTCCTTGTCCTCCGCTGGCTCCCTCCTGGTCCTCCACTGGCTCCCCTCATGGTCCTCTGCTGGCTCCCTTCTTGTCCTCCGCTAGCTCCCTCATGGTCCTCCGCTGGCTCCCTCCTGGTCCTCCGCTGGCTCCCTCCTGGTCCTCCGCTGGCTCCCTCCTGGTCCTCAGCTGGCTCCCTCCTGGTCCTCCCCTGGCTCCCTCCTGGTCCTCCGCTGCCTTCCTCCTTGTCCTCAGCTGGCTCCCTCCTTGTCCTCTGCTGGCTCCCTCCTGGTCCTCCGCTGGTTCCCTCCTTGTCCTCTGCTGGCTCCCTCCTGGTCCTCCGCTGGCTCCCTCATGGTCCTCCGCTGCCTTCCTCCTTGTCCTCCGCTGGCTCCCTCCTGGACCTCCGCTGCCTTCCTCCTTGTCCTCCGCTGGCTCCCTCCTGGTCCTCCGCTGCCTTCCTCTTGGTCCTCTGCTGGCTCACTCCTGGTCCTCCGCTGCTTTCCTCCTTGTCCTCTGCTGGCTCCCTCATCGTCCTCCGTTGCCTTCCTCCTTGTGCTCCACTGGCTCCCTCCTGGTCCTCCGCTGGCTCCCTCCTTGTCCTCTGCTGCCTTCCTCCTTGTCCTCCGCTGGCTCCCTCCTAGTCCTCCGCTGGCTCCCTCCTGGTTCTCCGTTGCCTTCCTCCTTGTCCTCTGCTGGCTCCCTCCTGGTCCTCTGCTGGCTAACTCCTGGACCTCCGCTGGCTCCCTCCTGGTCCTCCGTTGCCTTCCTCCTTGTCCTCTGCTGGCTCCCTCCTGGTCCTCCGCTGGCTAACTCCTGGACCTCCGCTGGCTCCCTCCTGGTCCTCCGTTGCCTTCCTCCTTGTCCTCTGCTGGCTCCCTCCTGGTCCTCCGTTGCCTTCCTCCTTGTCCTCTGCTGGCTCCCTCCTGGTCCTCCGCTGCCTCCCTCCTGGTCCTCTGCTGACTCCCTCCTGGTCCTCTGCTGGCTCCCTCATCGTCCTCCGCTGCCTTCCTCCTTGTCCTCCTCCGCTGGCTCCCTCCTTGTCCTCCGCTGGCTAACTCCTGGTCCTCCGCTGCCTTCCTCCTTGTCCTCCGCTGGCTCCCTCTTGGTCCTCCGCTGGCTCCCTCCTGGTCCTCTGCTGCCTTCCTCCTTGTCCTCTGCTGGCTCCCTCCTGGTCCTCTGCTGGCTCTCTCATCGTCCTCCGCTGCCTTCCTCCTGGTCCTCCGCTGGCTAACTCCTGGTCCTCCGCTGGTTCTCTCATGGTCCTCCGCTGGCTCCCTCCTGGTCCACCGCTTGCTCCTTCTGGCTCTTCATGCCAGGCGACCTCTTTTTCTTTGTTGTCCTTCACTTCGGTTTGGCGCTTCTTGCACTGATTAGACCTTGGACGACGCATTTCGGGACATTCTTATATCACAACAACATTACGACATGTGTCTTCCAGCCCATGCTGCAAGAAGACGGAGAGTAGGATACCGCCTACTATGAAAACCCGAAAAGACCACAGCCAGACTGAGACGGCAAATGATCAGGCAGAGATCTGCATTGGCATGAAAGCTGAACTTCGAGGGGTGAGAAAATTATTTTTTATCCCCCTTCCCCAACCTTCTAGAATCCAGGCATCATTAAAAAAAAAAAAATCACAATAGCCAAGAAATATAAATTTGGTTTAGGGAAGAGTCAGAAGGCCGTATAATTTGGACAAGGATCACAATGCAATGCTCAGACTGGCTGACCGCTCAGACTGGCTGACCGCTCTGCCGACCCAAGCATGACATCTGCATAGAAATACATGCCGTTACACTCCGATCAGGAGAGCCGCCGGCCAGTCCGAGCATTGCGTCACAATCCTCTTCCGAGTTATACCGCCTTCTGATTCGCAAACTTAATTAATTTCATACTTCTGCTCGCTGCCTGATTTGAAGCCTATGCACAGGGAGAGGCTTTACTGTAGAGCCCTGACTAAATGACGTCAGCTTGTTGATGGCAGGGGGCATACACACATTGATCAAAATCTGCACGATAAGCCTCATGTTATGTACATGTGAGTGTGTGTGTGCGTGTGTATATATATATATAATTTTTTTTCCCAGCTAATCCCAAGCCTAAATGATTACACTGTTAATGAAGATAAATTGCTGAGAACTCAAGAAACGCATAATCAGAAATAGAAAACAGCAATAAATGTAAGTGAACAGATTGCAGACAGAGCGGGGGCCCGAAATAACTGTCATTTAGAATGAGAAGAAGAACTTGCCTCTAACAAGTACAGCTATTAAAAAGTCTCTATCTCCAGTAGATTACTAAAATGTGGAGTTTAAAAAATATATATATTTTTTGCCACTTTATAACTAATATGCAAACTTGACTATTTGCTTAGATAGTGCAAGAGCCTCCTGGAAATGGGGGAGATTGTGTTGGGCAACTATTAATAACAGTGGGCACTATTGCTAGGGAGGGCACAAAGAGCTTTTTTTAGTATTGTGAGGTGGAAACGCAGAGGGGCCACTGTTACCATGTGGAGACATTAAAAATTGCACTCGCACAAAAAGTACTGTTAAGTTCAGGTTTCTCAATTGGTCCGTGTTGTATAAACTCCACCTTCTTACCCCAGATGTATAACCTGCGACCTGTCACCCCCTGATGTATTAGCTCTGTTCCCTCGCCCTCGATGTATAACCTACGACCGGTCACCCCTGGTTTATTGGCTCTGTTCCCTTGCCCCCAATGTATAACCTATGACCTGTCACCCCCAGTGTCTTAGCTCTGTTCCCTGGCCCATGGTGTATAACTCTGGGAGCTTCATGGCCGAGCAGCTGCACGCAGCCTTACACCACCAAGCACAATGCCGAGCGTCGGATTGAGTGGTGTAAAGCCGCCACCACTGGACTCTGGAGGAAACGTGTTCTGTTCAGTATCGGATCACACGTCTATCTGGCGTCTGATGGAGGAGTCTGGGTTTGCTGATTCTAGGAGAACGTTACCCACCTGACTGCATTATGCCCGCTGTACCGATGGTGGAGGAGATATAAGGCTATGGGCTTGTTATCTGGGATCGGCTGGGCCCCTTAGTTCCGATAAAGAAAAATATTAATTCTCCAGCAAAATACATTTTGGACAATTATAGCTTCCAGCTTCTGTGGGACCAGACAGTTTGGGGAAGACTCTTTTCTGTTCCACATAAGTGCACATGGTTGATAAACACACGGAGGGCGAAGAACATGACCCGGAACCCGGACTTCAACCCCATTCAACAACCAAAATGGAGATTGTGAGCCCGACCTGTCCACAGCATCAGGGTCCAACCTCACAAATACGCTTCTTGGTGAGGGATCAAAAGTCTCAGTAGCGGTGGAAACCGATTTATATAGAATGAGAGGTCACAGACGATCCTGTAGGTGTAATGTGAAGCCGTCCCAATACTTTTGTCCATGAAGTGTAAATGCAAGATGATGGATAGATAGGAACGCGGTTCGTGGTTATTCGTGATTTCCGTTTATAACAGGCGGTTATTTATCTACGTTGTAGATTGTATTGACCTTAATTACAGATCTGCGTATTTAGCGGAAAACGACTGCAGTGCAGAACCTGGAAGATAGATCGTAACGTGTCATTATAGTGAAAGGCTGACGGTGTGCCGCCCCTGTAGGGTTTGTGATATAAATATACAATATGTACATTTTATCAATATAAAGTGAAAATAATTACTACACGGAGAAGACGGGAGCATCACTTGCCTCATAAAGGGCATTAAAGGCTAAATCATCCCTAAATGGAAAGTTGTAAACTAGCAGCAATACATTAAAATATATGTAAAAATAATAGAGAGACAGAGATAACAAATAGGGCAGATACTGTAGATAGATAATGGATGGATGGATGATTGGGTGGATAGAAAAGTATATGGATGGATAGATGAATACTGTATATAGATGGAGGGATAGATAAAGAGAAGGATGGATAAATGGACAAATGGTTATATGCAAGGATGAACAGATCAATATATAGATTGATAGAAAAGTATGTGGGTGGATGTATAAATGGATAGATAAATATATGGATGGATTGCTAAATATATGTATGGATAGATGTTTGGATAACATAGCAAATCATGCCGAGCAGTAGGTAGTGTTCACACAGGCAATGTGGTTTTATCCAAACATGCAGTTTTATGGGTTTCACCATACTCCAAATGGATTCATAACCAAATCCACTTCTTCTGGGCACAAAGGTATCACAGCAAATGAATGTATCATCCAGCAGGCGCATACATTATATGTCAGTGTGGGCTCACCGGAACAGATTAGTCCTTTCTCCTGGAGTAAATGTTACATACAGAAGAGGTATGGTCCTACCAGTCTTGATATCATCTTCAGCCTAAGCTTCCAGCGCCAAACAGAAGTGTTTTTCTCCAGGCACAGTTCACACTGAATAGGCTGCAGCATCCACACTTTACTCTGCAGCTCCAACACACAAACTGCTCAGCTTTCCTAGCTGACCCGTGCGGTCTCCATTCAGAGAGAGAGAGATTCTGGCTTGTCTCCTAGCTACAGCTCACATTTTGGTTGGTTACTCACCACCTTCAACATACTTCACTGTGCTTAACATCCCTATAAGACTGAGAACTTGCAAGCGAACGCACCCCTTAGTTAAAGCTAGTCAGGTGCCTCTAATTAAGACCTGCAGGGCTAGGATTTAACTCGGACCTACCTGGCTTTGATACAGTGGATACATAGATCGCTCGATCAGCACAATTTTTCAAGGGTTCAAATCTGACCAAGATGACCACTTTTACCTGATCTTTGTTCTCATTGTAATAGGTATATGGAAAAATATACTAGGCACCTTCTTGCCCTTTAGGTTTTCATTGTTTTGTTGGGTATGTTGCCCCCATGATTTTGCATTGTTCTTTTGCATTGTTTGTTTCTATATGCCTTTGTATTTAATTCCTAGGCCACACCATTTCCAAGGGAAGATGGTGACCAGCGAGATGTTTGCGCTTCCAGCTCTCACAAGGATTTATGTTCAATGCACTTGTCTATGTTTTAATTTTCTCTTCATTTCCATGAGCTCATTGATCGTGTGCTCTGTGCAAGTAGGGAAGCAGGAGTCATGATAATGCTGCAGCAGCTTAGGAGTTAACATCTGTACTCCAGGGGACATGGGAGTCTGCATCTGCCAGACAGAGTTTTTTAGGGTCTGGCTTACCTTCATTCTGAGTGGGTTGCAGAGGACATGTGGGGTGAACAGGAGCTATGTTGCTGAATAGTGGCTAGCAGATGACCCTTGGAAATATTTTGAGCGTTGATGCACTGGGTTGCAGAGGGAACATTACCTCTGTAACTGTCCCAAGCAGAGGACACCATCAATTATTACTTCTGGTGGACCTAGAGACTAATTGGAGATTCTTATCGCCAACCATCATGTATGGCCATTCTTACACTTGACCATAAACTGATCATTTCTACAAAGCTTTTCCAAGCCCGTAATTAACCAGCTTTGCCTTTTAAGTCCATTAAAAATAAACCTAGCTATTACCATTTGAGTCAAAATCGTAAAAAGTAGATAATGATTCTCCTCACACTGACTTAATCATCTAAACACACATCGACGTGCGACAAGCCAAATCCTCCGAGATAAAAATCAAAGTATTAGAAAATATAATATTTAATATCATGTCTCTGAGAGAATTTTATTTTACGGGAACAGATAACATTTATTAACAAGTGATTCTAGATTCTTAAGAGGTTTTGTTATACTCCGGGGAGATGTCAAGGCAGATTTTATTGTCAAACACGAGTACAAAGTGGAGTCATCTGCAGAGTCTTCAAGAACTCCATAAAAATGGATCTTGCAATAGAAAACGAACATTGGCCATTTCTAGCAACACCCATGAATTATAGATCGTGTTTTCCTCGTCTGATGGAGGTTTTGTAGTTTATTAGATTCCTGGGAGAAAAGTTACTCTTTATATACGGAAGACGTCATTACTTAACTATTTGCATGTCGTTTTAAAGGGGTCGTCCAGGTTTGGAAAAACATGGCCGTTTTCTTCCAAAACGGCGCCCCACCTGACTACCGATTGTGTGTGGAATTACAACTCAGCCCCGTTCACTTCAATGTGGAAGACAAAGGGGCAAATTCAATAAGACTGGGGTCTCGTATACCTTTTTTAACGAGGATCATGCAGGAATTGGATGCGTCAAATTCATGCCACTTATTAAAATTGGCGCATCTTCTCAGTGGCGAGCGCCTTTGTTCGCCTCGCCAGAAATGTTACTCCGTTCAGTCACATTTCTGAAGAACCACATGCCACCACTGATGCTGAATTTTGCAGGCCATGCCCCATGTCGGCCGCCTAGGCTTTTCCCAGCTCCATCCTTTTTGGCAAAAGTGCTTTAAAATGGTGGGAAAGCACGAAAAGGCATCAAATCTTTGCGCAACTCCACTTTGTGCAAAACTTTTCTAATTTTTTTACACCAAATTTTTGGAGAAAACACTTCGTTGAATGGAATGACCCCCATAGTCTTTACATTTTCTTAGAGGATAGTGCAAGCGACTTTCAATTGGACCACAAGTATGTAACTTTTTAGTAAAGCGTATGGCACTTTTTGGTTTTAGATCTGAAAATATATTTTGGGTTTCTGGGAACCCTTTGATCAAGTCTTGTCTACCAGAGGAAGCGTCTCAAGGGACACAAAAATGTGTTCTAACCTTTTCCGAGTGAGTGGAGTGCTCTTTGTAACCACTCTCTGCTCTAGAAAATTCTTAAAAATCCTAAATAAAACACCCATCTCCGTTGACAAATGCCCCAGTAGGGTATTTTGATAGTTTAGTTTTTCTATTCCAGTCAACCTCTTTTAAAGGGATATTCCCATCTCCCAAGATCCTATCCCAACATGTAGTAGGTGTAAATATAATATCGAATACCTCCAATTGCAAATGTAGTATAGTTCTTCTGATTAGCTTTGTCGCATACCCCATGCGCAGGGCATTGTAGCCGCTTAGGTATCCATGGGTACGACCACTAACAACTATTTGTCACTATTTGAATGGTCATAACATGGATAGCTAAGCTACGGTGATGGCCCTGCACATAGGGTAAGCGTCAATGCTAATTAGAAGAACTATACTACATTTCTAATTGGAGGTATTTGCTAATATTTTACAGCTACTGCATATTGGGATAGGATCTTGGAGATGGGAATACCTCTTTTAAATTAAGATGACCATACACCTTGGATAACTGTTGGCCAAATTACATCTATTCCCCTTGACTACTCCTTGCACGTGCCTGCTCAGTTTGGTCGAGGGTGCTTCACATCCGTTGTCTAGCTGATTTCCCTTTTGGCTTCCCTTCAATCTGAGTCCATTGTAGAGGGCCTGTGTGGTCAACAGGAGCCATGTTGCAGAATAATGATTACAAGAAAAGTAACGTGGAAACATCTTGAGCTGTGCTGCGCCGGGTTACAGAGGGAATATTACCTCTGTGACCATTCCCGGCACAGGAGACCATCAATTGCCTCTGATGGACCTAAGAATCCCCAATTAGACCCTATTACCTACCACCATGTGTGGCCATTCTTACACCTATCCATTAAATGATGATTTCTAGTTGTGGAAACACCTTGAACTGTGCTGCACTGGGTTACAGAGGGAATATTGCCTCTGTCACTGTCCCAGGCATAAGAAACTGTTTGCCCATAAAGTGGAGAATGACACAAAGACGCCATATTGGATGACGGGGGGTTAAGCTGTTGTCAGACATCTCTGGCGGCATCTTATCTCTTGAGTGAACAAAAAGAGAGAGTGTTTATATTCCTGACCCTTCTGTCCTCCAACATCATCTCTTTGGAAAAGGTCAAGAGGCTCCCATACACTTTAATTAGCAATTTTGCGATATCGACACATTCAGACCACTTTTCTCTAACATTCATAATAGAACCAAAGTAATCAATTCCATGGCCAATCATATCAGGCGAACGATGACTGTGATAGAAGAAGATTATGCTAATTTTGTAGGAGGCAGTGGCCTATCATTGGGTTAGTGCTGTAGGATGGAAATAACTGGTAGCAGTTAAAGGTTGTCCAGACCTGGGATACAATTATGTAGTCCCTCTGTTTAACTGTAGACTTGTGAATCCACGGTGCACGCTGTCAGGGTTCATCGGGAGCGGGTGGTCATATGACCACAAGTATATGATTTGCATACTTCCAGACACATTCCGACTAGACTTGTCTTGTATGGATTGAGGCTGCACACCAGTAGCATAGCTACCGGGGAGGCTAGGGGGCATTGTCCCGGGCCCGATGCTCAGAGGGGGCCCACCCGGAGCTACGCTACTGTAACTGTATCGGCGTGTGCACAGCTCGCCGATACATTCTGTGGCAGAGCAGGGAGAATAAATCTCCCTGCACTGCTACCCGGCCGCTATGGAGCCCCTGAGCAGGCGGGGGGTCCCAATGCCAGCAGCGGGCCCCCCGCCTGTCATCGCAGGGTCAGCTGTATCGGCATCTAGCCGATACAGCTGACCGCATTGATGAGGGAAGGAGCGCTACGCCCTTTCTCCCATCTTCCCCCTGTCAGCGCCTGGTGTCACCGACTCCAACACTGACAGGGGGAGCGATGACGTCACTACCCGGCACCCGCGGTCTGGAGGTGAGCGGAAGCAGGAACCAGGAAGAAGAGAGGTGAGTATTTATTGTTTCTCTCTATGGGGGCTGCCTTATACTACAGAGTCTGCCTGTGGGGGGTGCTGCCTTATACTACAGATTCTGCCTGTGGTTGGGGTGCTGCCTTATATAAGAGTCTGCCTGTGGGGGGGTGCTGCCTTAAACTATAGAGTCTGCCTGTGGGGGGTGTGCTGCCTTATTCTAGAGTCTGCCTGTGGGGGGGTGCTGCCTTATACTACAGAGTCTGCCTGTGGGGGGTGCTGGCTTATACTACAGAATCTGCCTGTGGGGGTGCTGCCTTATACTACAGAGTCTGCCTGTGGGGGGGTGCTGCCTTATACTACAGAGTCTGCCTGTGGGGATGGGTGCTGCCTTATACTACAGAGTCTGCCTGTGGGGATGGGTGCTGCCTTATACTACAGAGTCTGCCTGTGGGGAGGGGTGCTGTCTTATACTGCAGAGTCTTCCTATGGGGTGCTGCATTATACTACAGAGTTTGCCTATGGGGTGCTGCCTTACACTACAGAGTCTGCCCATGGGGTGTTTCCTTATACTACAGAGTGCCTATGGGGTGCTGCCTTATACTACAGAGTCTGACTATGGGGTGCTGCCTTATACTACAAAGTCTGCCTATGGGGTGCTGTCTTATACTACACAGTCTGCCTATGGGGGGCTGCCTTATACCGCAGGGTCTGCCTATGGGAGCTGCCTTATGCTATAGAGTCTACCTATGGGGTGCTGTCTTATACTACACCGTCTGCCTATGGGGTGCTGCCTTATACCGCAGGGTCTGCCTATGGGAGCTGCCTTATGCTATAAAGTCTGCCTATGGGGTGCATGATACAATATAGAGTAGGCCTATGGGGAGTGCATTATACTATATGGAGTCATATGGGGAGTGCAGTATACTATATTGAGGACTATCTGGTTCATTATACTATATGGAGGCTATCTAGGGGGCCATCATACAGTGTGGAGATTACAGTGAGGGGGTCATCTTACAGTGTTAGAGCCATCAAACAGTTTGGGGGCTACTAAGGGGTCAGTATACTGTGTGGGTGGTACTATACAGTACAGTGAGGGGGCATTATACTGTGTATAAAAGCATCATACTGTGTATAGGGGAAATGTACAGGGGGAGACTAGGGACATTATTAAATGTAAAGTGGGCACTTATTGTTATAGGGGAACTCAGGTTATTATGACTGTCAAAGGGGCACACAGAGCATTATTACTTTCTAGGGGGCAAAATATGGGCACTGTTTTCTAAGGCACTTGCACCTGGCATTACTATATTATAGATGGGTGCTTTAGAATTTAGAAGGCACAGAGAACCACACAGCAGGTGCAGTAATAGGGACACATACGGCAGCAGTGGCTCAGTATTGGGGTATCAGGTGCAGTAATAGGGACACATACGGCAGCAGCGGCTCAGTAGTGGGGTACCAGCAGGATGAGGCGTTTATGAAGGTTGGGAATATATGGTGACGTGCTGAAAATATGAGACGTGAAATGTGTCTTTGTTGTTTTCTCTGCAGCCGAGACGTGACTGGAAGAAGTTGTCGTGTCGGTCTGGGCCAGATGGAAGATGTGATGGAAGACGCTGACTCCATCAGAAAGGACGTCAGCGGTAAGACATTATCTGTAACTGTGCTGTGATCTATGTTCTGTAGGGCTGGTATCTACCACTGACCATGTGGTGGTAATATCCATGTTGGTCGTTATATAGAGATTATTTTCAGCAACAGCGCAGTCATCTGCTGAGGTTCTCCTACATCCACTATTAGGGTGCGACACCCAGCTGTAATCAAGGTTACCTGGTTAGGGGCCCACTCAGAAGTTTCGCCCCCCTGTACCAAAACCCTAGCTACGCCTCTGCTGCACACGTCTAGTCTGCATGTGACCGCAAATATCATACCGCCTGCTCCCAAAGCCGGTACTGAAGAATCCTGACAACGTCCGCACATAGTGACCGCAAACATGTACCCCAAGCCTCAACATCCCCTTTACGATATTACAAATTTACATGGGAAAAAGGTGTGAGCAGAGTCATTAAAGGGACACTGTCACCTGAATTTGGAGGGAACAATCTTCAGCCATAGAGGCGGGGGTTTTGGGGGTTTGATTCACCCTTTCCTTACCTGCTGGCTGCATGCTGGCTGCAATATTGGATTGAAGTTCATTCTCTGTCCTCCATAGTACATGCCTGCAAAAGGCAATTTTGCCTTTGCCTAAATAAATTAGGATTATTTAGTCTAGAAAAAAGACGACTGAGGGGCGATCTAATAACCATGTATAAGTATATAAGGGGACAATACAAATATCTCGCTGAGGATCTGTTTATACCAAGGAAGGTGACGGGCACAAGGGGGCATTCTTTGCGTCTGGAGGAGAGAAGGTTTTTCCACCAACATAGAAGAGGATTCTTTACTGTTAGGGCAGTGAGAATCTGGAATTGCTTGCCTGAGGAGGTGGTGATGGCGAACTCAGTCGAGGGGTTCAAGAGAGGCCTGGATGTCTTCCTGGAGCAGAACAATATTGTATCATACAATTATTAGGTTCTGTAGAAGGACGTAGATCTGGGGATTTATTATGATGGAATATAGGCTGAACTGGATGGACAAATGTCTTTTTTCGGCCTTACTAACTATGTTACTATGTTACTATGTTACAATTAACGTCAAATGTTCAATAGAAATTTAAAATATACAACACATTAGATACAGGGAACAACTGCTTTAAATGCACTGAAAAACAAGAGGAGTGACGGATCCAAGTTACAAGCAATCAGATGACACAGTAAGAATAAACGCAGCATTTAATGCACAGTATCCACTCACTGGGTGAAAGTAATTAACTAAGAAAATAGCAAATTATTGCTTTTTTCAGTTGTAGTCACAAAGCAGATTAAAATTCTGGTAAAGAAAAGAATAGATATGTATTCAGATTTACGTTGCCCATGCACCTTCCTTTTGACCCCCATACACATGCACACTCGGTTCAGCTAAGCGTGCATGTGTTTCCAATGACGAGGTGTAAAATGCTGCCTGACACTAATGAATGTTCTCAAGTCAAAATGGCCGATCCTCTTTCCTCTGACACAGGGCTGCATATACTGTTGCATCCACGTAGGGGTCCAAGAGACAATGGGGTCCACTACCATCTAAAAAACTGCAAACCACTTTTGTCACAGACACATAAAGGGATGCAGTATGATGAATGTAGAAAGACCCCCATACATATTAGATGGTCTCCTGTGTGTGACCATTTTAAGAAGGGCTGTAGTACCAGACAGTTGTTCTTTACATACTTAGTATTGAAATCAATTGAAGCTATATAGCTCTAAGCCCCCTTAGAGGTACCAGTACCAAAGAGGGTGAAACCATTGAAGTATTGGATTTTGAGGAAAGGTTTTTGTGGAGGGATTGAAAGAGATGGAAGCAGAGGAATTGGCACATGGCGCAGCAGTAGCGAAAGAAGTGTCAAGGCAAACTGGAGCCGGACCAGGTGAGATGATAGAAATGGCCTCCTTGTCTACATTTTATGTAATAGAGGAGATTAATTACAACTCGCCCACGAGAAGGTTAGATGTTAGATTCCTGGAGAGAAGAGCAATAGAACCAGCAAATGCAATGGAACCTTATGACATCGAGAAGGCACCTGGTGTACCGACAACACAATTAGCAGCAAGATAAAATGGACCGTGTTAATCCAGTATATTACTGGAAATGATGTACAATATATTCTTAAACATCATAAAAAGATGTTTCTTAGGTTCTGAGATCCAGACCCAAAATCATAATAAACATGGGAGGGAAGTAGATAAGTAATTTAAAAAACACCTTCTACTAACCTATCCTTGGCCACCACTGGATTCCTCACTGCCTTTCCTGCCACCATGGCGCGTCCGTTCTCATTGCGGGTCTCTGTTCTGGTGCTGAAGCCCATGCAGTCACTTTAGGGTGACTCTCATCATTGATATCAATGATGTTTGTTCGCCCACCCGCCTCACTACCATGTGACCGCGTGGATCTCAGCACCAGAAAAATGGAAGACCATGGAGCTGCGGTGGGAATGGAGTCAACTGAAGCAGTCAGGCAAGGGGCTTGGACAGGTGAATAAAATGTGATTTTTTTTATTTTTTTTAACATTTAAGTTTTATGATTTATTTTTATTTCTATTTCTTCCCGGCCCTCAAAAGAATAAAGCAAAATGATGGCCTAATCAAATTTTGAAAAATGTTGATTTTGCCATAATCTGAATTTTTGCTGAAATTTGCAACTAATATGATTTGTCGTGGATTGGTTGACTCAACTACAATTACTAACAATATTAATATTAAAGTTTGTCTTGGACGGGGGTGTAGCTAAGAGGTCAGCTGTAGAGGTATGTGAGCCATGTGCTTGGTACCTCGAGGGAGGGGCAACAAGGCCCTCTGGATAATTGGCTAGAACACGGAACTAAATATTTGGTCCAGGACCGGTGAGTATGGGATAAATCAAGAGTTAAGAGAGGTTATTCTATTTTGTTTTATTCTAAAAAATAATACAAATTTTGTAAATCTGACAGGTAAAAAAATACCATAAATAGGTTTTGTAATGGAGAGGGTCAATTCTACAAATTTCTAACTCATCTCCAGAGATGGTGAACGCATCCTCTCTGTATAAAAATGAACATGTCCATTGTTCATCAAATTTAAAGAATAATGTAAATACATAGCTGCGAGATTTCACGATATATCGCGATATCTCATGTGATTGGTCTATAATGCAGGGGATACATGCATCAATTCCAGAGGTGACAATCAGCAATTGGCATAATTGATGTATTCCAAAAAATACATATCTTTTCTACTTTCAGTTGTTTTTGTTTTTTATTATTTATCTTTACGAAATATTTTTTGGGGAGATCTGACACTTTTTCAGTTAATAACAATGTATTTTTACTCGTTGGTAGGTTTTCTTTAACTTTAAAGTGTATCTACATATAAATGACTGATATTAGATGCAAAATTCTTTTCCAACTTTTAAGTTTTCAAACTGGACTTTTTTTTTTTCGCTCGACAGACTAACAAGTTGCAAGAGGGGAATTTCACAATTACTAGACTCCCAAACTTAAAACTTTGGTGTTGTTAACATTGCACTGCCATCTAGTGTCCTTTGCCCTTGAAAGTTGATGGTTCATTTTATAAAGATCTATTCTCAAGGCTCAAGTATCTGTTTTCTTAGGATTGCAAGATGATGTTTAGACATATGCACACAACTAAGATCATTTTGATGACCGGATATCCAAAAAATATCAGATTTCAACCTGTTTGAGGAGGAAATCTTTCAAAATTCAAATTGGTCAAATATGTTCCAATTGGGCCTGGAATATCGACTTGAGTCAAAGAAATTCAGTGAGAATTGAATGTTTTGGAAAGGGATAAAAAAAAACCCCACCTCTCATACTCCCCTCTTCTTAGACCTCCCCATATCTTTTTCATAGACGGCAATCTCAGACTACTATGCCCATCTTCTATTTTTGGGCCTCTAGCGCGGCCAATCATTTAGGACAGGACTCCCGTTATTTGCATGCGTCTCTCTCCAATTGATGGGGGCTAGCATCATGTGACAGCGTAGGTCATAGGGGAGAACAGCAGCACTGGAGGTCTAGAAAGAGAAGAAGATGGAAAACCGAAGAGAAGACCGAGAGCCGGTTGGGGGACTCGGGGTGACTGGAGAGATTTGGCAAAAGAATGAGGAGAAGAAAGTAATACATAATTTTAACCTCTTTCCCAGCCCTCAGAACCCAACAATCCACTCAATACTTGGTCACGGCTCCTTTTGCATCAACTACTGCATCAATGCGGCGTGGCACTGCTGAGGTGTTATAGAAGCCCAGGTTGCTTTGATAGCAGACTTCAGCTCGTCTGTATTGTTGGGTCTGGTGTCTCTCATCTTGACAATACCCAATAGATTCTCTATTGGGTTAAGGTCAGGCGAGTTTGTTGCCAATTAAGCACAGTGATACTGTTGTTTGTAAACCTGGTATTGGTACATTTGGCCGTGTGGACTGCTGCCAAGTCCTGCTGGAGAATGAAATTTCTATCTCCAAAAATCTTGTTGGCAGAGGGAAGCATGAAGTGCTCTAAAATTTCCCGGTAGACAACTGCGCTGACTTTGGTCTTGATAAAACACAGTAGACCTACACCAGCAGATGACATGGCTCCACAAACCATCAATGATTGTGGATTCTTCACACTAAACCTCATGCAGCTTGGATTGTGGCCTCTCCACTTTTCCTCCAGACTCTGGAACTTTGATTTCCAAATGAAATGCAAAATTTACTTTCATCTGAAAGCAACACCTTGGACCACTGAGCAACAGTCCAGTTCTTTTTCTCCTTGGCCCAGGTAAGACGCTTCTGGCATTGTCTATTGGTCTTGAGTGGCTTGACACAAGGAATGCAACACTTGTAGCCCATGTCCTGGATACGTCTGTGTGTGGTGAAGCAATGACTCCAGCAGCAGTCCCCTCCTTGTCAATCTCCCCCAAATATTTGCATGGCCTTTGTTTACCAATCCTTTCAAGGCTGCGGTTATCCCGGTTGCTTGTGCACCTTTTCCTACCACACTTTTTCCTTCCACTCAACTTTCCATTAATATGCTTGGATATAGCACTCTGAACAGCCAGCTTCTTTAGCGATGACCTTTTGTAGCTTCCCCTCCTTGTGGAGTGTGTCAATGACTGCCTTCTGGACATCTGTCAAGTCAGCAGTCTTTCCCATGATTGTGGAGCCCACTGAAACAGACTAAGGGGCCTTTTTAAATACTTAGGAAGCCTTTGTAGGTGTTTTTTGTTAATTATTCTAATTTACTGAGATAATGACTTTTGGGTTTTCATTTGCTGTAAGCCATAATCATCAATCATCAACATTAACAGAAAAAAACACTTGAAATAGATCACTCTGTTTGTAATGACTTTATATAATATACGAGTTTCACTTTTTGTATTGAAGAAATGAAATAAATTAACTTTTTGATGATATTCTAATTTTGTGAGAAGCACCTGATTATATGCATTATAGAGGCATCCACTTTGATTTGTACATACTTGGCACATCTTTCCCGAATACCTTGCAGGACCTCCTGGTTAGCAGAACTCCTTGATGGTTTCTTGAGTCCCTGCTGCAAAACAGTGCCTGGTCAGCCCGGTAGGACTGCCACCAGTTCCTCGTTAGATATGAGCCAGTCTGCTAACGGGATTATATAGGGCCAAAAACCAGCCCCAGTAGCATGGAAAGTTAAACCAAGATCAAGGTCATGTGGATTCATGGATTTAGATAATTTAATCACCTTAAAAGCACACTAGACAATACACTACATACACAATGGTTATACATATACAATGATCAAATGCAAATACAATAGTGATAGGACAAAGAATGCAAAATATAAGAGTCAGTTATCAGTCAGACGAAAGGCCTGGCCGCGGGGGAGGTGCTGCCACATGGGAGGCTTGTGTTCCCCTCTGTTCCTTGACTTCTTCCCACATAAAGAGAAAGCAATAGGCCATGCTTTACATGAGCTTTCAACCCCTTTGTGTCTCTCCCCTCCTGCTCTAAATCCCCTCCCCTTGCCTATTGTAACTAAAACTCCAAAATCTAAGATGGGTCATAACTCCTAATGGACGGTCCGAGGGAGGTGGTTTTGGCAGCATCAGACTTGGCCAAGCTCCTGCTACGCGATGAGACCAAACACAGCATTTCTACTTGGCTCCTACTTGCCATTCTACATATCTCCCCACCCTGGGGTGCTAGAGCGGATCGAGACCATGGAAGGTGTTCGGCCCATTAGAGATCTCAAAAATGTAACCGATGTCTGGCATAGCATAAGTCCATATTCGCCTTATGAAATCTGATCTGTCTGTACACAGCAGTTACACTGCATGGGCTCTACAGGAGATCTTCCTGTAGGAGTTTGGTTACTGGCTAGCTGGTGGGGGGAGTGGATTTCTTCTTTGAAGCTGAGCCAGGTGTCCTGTTACAGCTACACAAGTTTTCAGGAGGATTGTAAGCTGCCATTTAATCCTCCATGCTTCACAACCTCCAATTAGAAATGCAGTATAGTTCTTCTGATTTACTATGTTGCTTACCCCATGTGCAAGACATTGCAGTAGCTTAGGCATCCATGGTTACAATCACTGGAACTAGATGAGTGGTCATAACCATGCATACCTAAGCTTCTGCAATGCCCTGCACATGGGTTAAGCAACACAGCTAATGAGAAGAACTATACTACATTTCTATTTGGGTATTGGGTATTGTCTTGTATTGCAGCTTAGACCCATTGAGTTTAAGAAAAACAAGCTGCAATACCAGACATTACCTTTTACACAAGGGTGGCGCTGTTTTGTAGACACAGACCACTACCAGACCTTGTACATGGGCCCAGTCTTCCAATTTTAAGCAACCCCTTTAATGAGTTCAGTCACAGAAGCAACTTCTCTTTAAGTCCTTTTCTCATTTGACTCTATTCCCAAATGCTTCGCAATCGGCTCAGCAGAAAGGTGAGATATGAATATAGATAGTGACTGTTGTTGTTTTTGATGCTGTAGTCGTCGATATACCTAATTGTTTGCTTACATTATACAGTCACTTCTTTTTTTATTTTTTCATTTTCCTCTTAAAAGCTATTTAAAAGTGTGCATTGTCCTCAAGTTCCTCCTTGCCTCCCCACGCATTTCCAGAATTTGTTTCAACCCTACGTCGAAAAACAGATCAACACATCTCAGAAATGGTAAAGCTGGAAGTGACCTCCTTTCTGTTGCCTCCCGCTGTGCTTAAATAATTGAGCGTCACTTCGAATGTTACACAATCATTTATTTTCTTAGTCATAAAACTTTTACATTCTTCTGCTTTAAACCTGAAAAAATACATCATTATGGAGAATGTTTTATGTGTGTAATGTTAATGTTATTAAGTTAGATGTTAGTCTGTCGAATTTCTTTGTATTTGTTCTGTTTTTATATTCTGTAGCTTTTTCTTTTTTTTTTCTTTTTTTTTAAACTTTTCTGGCACTGGTTATGTTGGAGTCACACAATGTTTGCATTTTTTACCCTAAAAGTTCAGCGGAGTGTGTGCACTTTACGACATCTGAAATAAATAAACTGAAATATTTAAAGAATCTCTTCTATGGACTTTCACATAAAATCACACCAATAATATGTTTAAGAAAAGACATTTTTTAAAATAAAGTTTTTATTCTAAAGAAAAAGAAAACTTTTCACCAAATTACTAAAATGTTCTGCTCCATTTGGTCCTGTTCAACAGATTCTGGAACAATTTTTTTTTTTCTTCTGAGTTCTAAAGTTTTGCTCCTCATTACTAAAGATGAAAATTTTGCCAACCCACAAAATTTCTCTGGGGGCACGACTGTGTTTTGTTTGGCTAGCATCTGAGGGGACAAACAAATGCTCACAGATTAGGACCATCCTGTAGGGTACACCTTGTCATGGACAGATTAGGACTGTCCTGTAGGGTACACCTTGTCGTGGACAGATTAGGACCGTCCTGTAGGGTACACCTTGTCGTGGACAGATTAGGACCGTCCTGTAGAGTACACCTTGTCGTGGACAGATTAGGACCGTCCCATAGGTTACACCTTGTCATGGACAGACTAGGACCGTCCGGTAGTGTACACCTTGTCATAGATGGATTAGGACCGTCCCGTCAATACAGTACACATCCAGTTGGTTGAAGAGAAAATGAGGGCATAACTTTGGAATGGTGGGGCACAGAAGAAAAACTGTTCTAAAAACCATCATTGCACACAGATTAGGACCATTCGGTAGGGTACACCTTGTCATGGACAGATTAGGACCATCCTGTAGGGTATACCGTGTCCTGGACAGATTAGGACCATTCTGTAGCTTTCACCTTGTTCCGGACAGATTAGGACTGTCCCACAGCATACACCTTGTCCTGGACAGATTAGGACCATCCCATAGGGTACATTTTGTCATGTACAGATTAGGACCTTCCTGTAGGATACACCTTGTCATAGACAGATATGTCCAATAATAGTGAGGGATGATGGGATATCCAAACTCAGAGGGAAGAATGGTGCACTGAAGCTCTTTGGTCATGCCAAGGGTGCACCAAATACCCCAATTAGTATGTGGTAAAGATTTGTTTTTGCACAACAAAGGGACATATTGATATAGTAAAAGTATGATTTGTATAAGGGCTAAGTCCCCTATAAGGCTATGTGCTTATTTAAATTGTGTGTTCAGGGTGACAGACTCTCAATAAAATGATTTTGTGTTAATGTATGAAAACAAAATTGTCAATTTTTTTTCTTTTTTTTCATATCACAATCTGCATTAAAAACAAAAATGAGAAATCTTGCAATTTTCACCCTGACCACTGGGGTTATTTTAGACTCATACTGCCTGTTCTTTCAGGATTAATTTTTTAATTAGTACTGATTCTTTATCAGTAGAAACAGGATTAAAATAGCAGGTATAGACACAGAGATTTTCTTCCTTACACTGGGAGGCTTCAGCTTTTAAAAAAAAAAAATTTCTTTTTTTTTCTGAAGCGTGATAGCTTTCGGTGATTGCGGAAGTAGCCATAAAAGGATGAATTTCTACACAATTATAAAGGAAGACAAAAGCTGCAGCCAGTTAGTTTAAATGTCTAAAACAGATTCCATAACCTAGTACCCTTCAATCACATAAGCCGATGTCACAGCTCTCCTACTCCCCCTCTCCACACAATGAACTTTGCACACGCTCATTAGATGCATCAGTACAAAGATCAGGTCTGGGGCTGTCTATTGCTGCTAATGTGCATGTGAACTTCCTGAAAAACAGTAGGATTGTAAGATTTCTTTCTTTTTATCTTGATAATGACATTGAAAAATAAAATTCAACATTTTTCCCCCAAAAAATCTGATTTAACCCTGGAACGCATATTGGGGGCCTTTTAGGCCCCCATGCTTACATTTTTGCTATTATCTGCAAAATTACTTTAGTTATAATTTTGAAACTCCAGGTATTCCTCAATTATGTCGTTGATAATATCCAGTTGTTCATATAATTTTTTCATAGGCATTATGGTGTAACAATGCTTGTTTGGTGAAAACTACATCTGTACGAATTGGGGGCCTTTTAGGCCCCCGCTATTTTTATCATGTTCTCAGTAGTGTTTGTGTCTCAAGTTACTTTATTTGTACTCAGTAATGCTGGTGGAGGGGTCAGGGTGTGGATAATAACATGTGAGGATGTCATTTGATTTTTGGAGGGAGTGATAAGGCCATGACATCACCTCAGGTCCTTCGGAACACAGTAATGAGCTGTGTATAGAGTACTGAGGACAGTATACACCGTGAGCTAATTGCTGAAGGACCTGTGATAAGATAAGCTGTTGAGAGGAAATCTGATTCATTTTCAGTTTCTGTTTCGAAGAAGCTTGCAAAGGCTAGAGCTTGTGAGCCACAAAAATCCAGAGAATTGTACACCACCTAAAAGTATAAAAGGTAAGAGCTGCTGAGGGTGAGAGGAAGAAGGGGGGACATTACACTTACAGTGTGTCACACACAAGCAAAGAGTGGACAACCCTGATTCTGTTCATTGTTTTTTCTTTTAGTTTGCTAACATCTAGTCAGCAATGGCACACTCTTCCTCCAAGTGTCTGACTGACCAAGAGATTGAAGCGATTATGTTTCAAAGCGATGAGGAAAGTGAACTATCTTTGATGAAGAATATCTGCCACCAGCTAATCAAACATTCTCATCCAGTGATTGTTCTGATGATGAAGAAGTGAATCTAGTCGATCCTCAAGAAGTGATAAGCAGAACATCCAAAACGAATGTTTTTTGGGACAGTAATCCTACATTAGTCGGACGTACTCCAACACACAATATTGTGAGACAGGCTCAAGGAGCTGTGGGAAGTCCCAGTTACTTTACCCCTAAAGATGTATTCTGTACTTATTTTTCTGACAATATTACAGAAGAGGTCCTATTATGTTCAAACCTAGAATGAAGACGTATCGCTTCTGCAAAAAATAAGTCCTGGAAAAATATCTCAAAAGAGGAACTTTATGCATATATTGGACTTTTACTGCTGGCAGGGAGTCACAAATCGTATGATGTCCCAATACGAGAATTATTTCTGGACCCACTTTCTGATCCACACTATAAGGTGACAATGTCAGTGGGCAGATATGAGGAAATTAGAAGAATCATTCGCTTTGATGATAAACAAACTCGTGCAGCGAGGTTTGAAACAGACAAATTAGCCCCTATCAGTTATATCTGGAACATATTTATCAAAAATTGCACAAAACTTCTGAAAAAATAACATGTCAGAATTGTTTGATAGACTAATATAAAAGAAAATAAAGTTAGAATAAAAATGTAGCTGCAGCTAGTTTGCTATAGATTTCTATGCGTTTTTGTGTGTTTTCGTGTCTTTATGTGAAATTTGGGGAAAAAAAAAGATTTTTTGGTGTTTTCTGTGAAAAATTATAATTAAAATTGTGTCCACTATTCATATTTTATTGAGCAATTTTGTGTTTTTCTACATTATGTGCATGGGGGCCTAAAAGGCCCCCAATACATTAGTATGTATATTTTTAACGTCATGCGTTCTAGTAGTTAAACAGTAGGTCTGACACATTGTAGGTAGGTGTACGTTTTTTTTGTAAGATGGCACATCCTCGTTAAGAATTACCCCGGAATTCTGTGTAAATGAGAGCTTTCAAAGTCACAAGATTGTGCACAATTACAGTCTGCAATTGCTACGGAACGCAGCCGGAGTTTAGCTGGCAGGCAGCACAATGTCAGCAGACCATTAGTAGTAGAGAATCCCAGTTATCGGAACATCATTTCTGATTCCTATCTCAGCGTGTCTCCTGCTCCAGATACATCTCACATATCTGTTTACTTGTTGCCTCGCTGCTACTCGCTCCCCTGCTCCCACCTGCTCGTGAAATGTTGTGACAATGTTTATTTGGCAGTGGATTACAGTAACTCCAACCGTAAATCTGAGCATCAGAGAAAGTCAGCATTGCAGATGTCGTTGGCACATTTGATGCCCACAGCTCGGTTGGGATCAGAAATAACTAAAGCTGACATGAAGAGATGAGCCGTGTTGACTAGACGCAGGTTGTGCACACTACAGTTTATAATGATTTTTATTTTTTTTGCAATTTAGGCATAAAAAAAGGACCATAAATGTAGCCCTCTTGAAAATAGAACCATCAATCCCAATTTTATGCTTACTAGAGATGAGCGGATGGATCTCAAACTAATTGGATTTAATACGGATTTTACAGAAAATTCCGATTCGCCCTTATTCAATTCGAATGAGTGCAGCAAAATTGTAGCCAACATTTAACTTTTTATTTTTTTTTCAAAATTACTTATTTTATTATTTGTTGACCCCTTTCCTAGCCCTTAAATAATAAACTGCAGCAGCCACCCGAATAAAAATGACAATAGACTTTATTCTAAATTTCCAAAAGGATGCAGCATGTAAGCCAGTGGCATGCTAAAAGGTATGAGCAACGGATGTTTCGCAGCCAACAGGCGCTTCTTCCTGGTCAAAAGTTGGAATTCAGAAGAAGCTTCCGTTGGCTGCGAAACAACATTAGTTTGTATCTTTAAATATTCCACTGGCTTCCATGCTGCATTCTTTTGGAAATTTTAATATAAAGTCTATTGACCTTTTTATTTAGGTAAGCACCAGTTTATTTTTTCTACATTGCTTATTTTGCTGGACTGTCTATGTACCTGCTGAATACCACTTGAAATTAAGGGGATAACTTATTTTAGATTTTTGCTGTTATTTCTCTTTAATACCAGTTAAATCTATATATATAATTGTCTAAGGGTTTTTCCGTCTGTCTGTCTGTCTGTCTTTCTGTCTGTCTGTCTGTCTGTCTGGCGGCCTCGACCAATCAGAGACCGGCACAGCATCGACTTAGAAATCCCGCGTCTCTGATTGGTCGAGGCCGCCAGGCTGCACAGCGACGATGATGTCATAATGGTTGCCATGGCGACGATGATGTCATAAAGGTTGCCTCGACCAATCAGCGACGGGCACAGTCTGCCGCGAATTCTGGAATCATCATTGTCCATATACTACGGGGACATGCATATTCTAGAATACCCGATGCGTTAGAATCGGGCCACAGTCTAGTAAATAATAAAAGATTATATTCACCTGTCCAAGGCCCACCCCTCACCTGTCCTTCCACCAAAGCACCACTCTTACTCCTCTTGTCTTTGCTTTGATCTCCTTCTGGTCTTTGTGACTGTGTGAGGTGTAGTCAGCTCAGGAACACCAGAAGAGAAGACCAAAAACTGGAGGCCAGAAGAAGATGCCAAGTGTAGACCAGAGGACCATGTGGAGAGCTGCAGTAGCTGGACCAGTGGGGGGCTGGGACTAGATTTGGTGAGTATGTTTTATTATTGTTTATCTTCTTTCTGGCTCTGCATTTATTATGCTTTGGGGTCCGGAGAGACCTTGGAGAATAATAAATGTCATTTTGAGGCACTATAAATTGGTGATGAACTGATTTGGTCCAAAACAAAATTTTCAACAGTTTTGGACTAATTACATGTTTTAGGACTTTCAGGCTAACTAGGTGAGGTGGATCCTCTAAGCTCAAGGACAGGGTGAGTACATGGGCATCAGTGCAGCAGGCAGTTGAGGCACATGGGAAACAGCAGATGTACTGGAAGCCACAGACAGACAGGAGATGTCTTGGAGACCTCAGACAGGCTACAGAGGTACGGGAAAATGCAAATAAGCAGCAAAGGAACTGGAAGCCACAGGCAGACTGGAGACGTCTGGGAGACCACAAACATAGCAGAGGTACTGGAAACCGCAGCAGGATATTTTGTGGTGCACCAACAAACTAATAGCAAAATGCATGTGTGTCTTGGTGCGCCTCATATAGACCTAGGTAGATGATCACATAGGAGCACGCCGGGCTACTTGCAAAGTCCGATATGGAGAACAAAAGTGTTTAGCAGGCCTGGATGAAGAGAGCAGAGCCCAGAATAGGAACAGACGAGTAACAAGGACGTGTAATCCCTATTCCAGGATCACTTGGGAATTGTGTTGCCCCAGCACACGTGGGACGGTTAGCAGCCTAAACCTCCTGTAATCGGCAGCAAGTATTCCATTCTGCTGCAGCACCACCACAGGCAGAAATAAGCATTACACTATTCATAGGAGTGGATACTTACTGAAAACTTGTACAAAATTTAAATAAAATTTCACCTAGAAGCGTCATACCTGTATCCTTGTAAAACAGTGTCTCTAACTGTAAAGTCCACCTATGCTCCACTGATTTTTAGAGCAGTTTTTGTTCTGTGTCATTCCGTTCCAAAGTTATGCCCTCATTTTCTTTTCAACCAACTGGGCGTGTACTGTATTAAACGGGACGGTCCTAATCTGTCCACGACGAGGGGTACCCTACGGGACGGTCCTAATCTGTCTGTGACAAGTTGTACCCTACGGGACGGTCCTAATCTGTCTGCGACAAGTTGTACCCTACGGGAAGGTCCGAATCTGTCGAAGACCAGTTGTAACCTATGGGACAGTCCTAATCTGTCCACGACAAGGTGTACCCTATGGGATGGTTCTAATCTGTCCACAACAATGTGTACCCTACGAGAAGGTCCTAATCTGTCCACGACAAAGTGTACCCTATGGCATGGTCCTAATCTGTCCACAACAATGTGTACCCTACGAGAAGGTCCTAATCTGTTCACGACAAAGTGTACCCCCTGAATGGGTGTTTTGTCAGGCCCTGTCCTGTTCAGCCCTTATTCACATTGACATCTATTGACAAATGATAAGGTTTTAATATAAGAGACTGCTTACGACCATCCAGATGGGTACACCTTGTCGCGGTGGCATGACTATTATGCATGTTTGATCAAAATAGCATTAACTAATTACCCTATGTTATTTACTTGTACTATTACTAATTACTTATTCACTTTCTGTAGAGTATATTCTCTTTTTTGTTTTGTTTTACTTTTTTCTGTGAATTAACCATAGTGTGAACATGCTCTTACACTTTTCACATATACCAGCTTATAGTCCAGGTCACTTGTTTGGTTTTGATAAACCGCTATCCTATCATTGTTTTGTTGTGTTTGCTGCATTTCAACACCAAAAAAAGCACTTAACAACGAATGTGAATAAGTGCGAAAAATATGTGTGGATTTTAGATTAAAAAATTCTGTGTATTTCAGATAAGAAATCCACATGTAAAATCAGCACCAATTACAGGACGTGTGATGCCAGCCCTTGCATGAGCACAATCTCCGGAGGCTGACGCTCCTGGCACTGACCACGATTGGACCGTAGAGTAGAGCTCAGGTTCACATACGCTTGACACCGGCTGATGGAGAGCTCGCAGTTGACAAATTATTCATTAGCTAAGAGATTGGGGACCGGAACTAATGGGTCTCATTGCGGAGTAACCAAGAGAAAAAGTACAACCGTGCAAAGTAGCTTAAGCTATGGTGACAGTTTTAGTTTCTTGTAACTTATGTTGTGCTGTTTCTCTATCCCTCCTGGAAATCTGTGGATAGATTGAAGACTTGTGATTAGTAATGTCCGATCAATAGTCAGTACTGACAGCATCAGAGTGTGTACAGACACAAAACTGTGCAGCGTCGGGTGTTTTTCCACATTTGCAGATCGTGGGTGGGATGGCGTCACATGTACTGTGACATCACTGTGTGTATTCTCCCAGTACTGTGACATCACTGTGTGCATTGTCCCTGCACTGTGACATCACTGTGTGTATTATCCCTGTACTGTGACATCACTGTGTATTATCCCTGTACTGTGACATCACTGTGTATATTATCCCTGTACTGTGACATCACTGTGTGTATTATCCCTGTACTGTGACATCACTGTGTATATTATCCTGTACTGTGACATCACTGTGTGTATTATCCCTGTACTGTGACATCACTGAGTGTTTTATCCCTGTACTGTGACATCACTGTGTGTATTATCCCTGTACTGTGACATCACTGTGTGTATTATCCCTGTACTGTGACATCACTGTGTGTATTATCCCTGTACTGTGACATCACTGTGTGTATTATCCTTGTACTGTGATATCACTGTGTGTATTATCCCTGTACTGTGACATCACTGTGTGTATTATCCCTGTACTGTGACATCACTGTGTGTATTATCCCTGTACTTTTACATCACTGAGTGTTTTATCCCTGTACTGTGACATCACTGAGTGTTTTATCCCGGTACTGTGACATCACTGTGTGTGTATTATCCCTGTACTGTTACATCACTGTGTGTATTATCCTGTACTGTGACATCAGTGTGAATTATCCCTGTACTGTGACATCACTGTGTGCATTATCCCTGTACTGTGGCATCACTGTGTGTATTATCTCTGTATAGTGACATCACTGTGTGTATTATCCCTGTATGGTGACATTACTGTGCGTATTATCTCTGTATGGTGACATCACTGTGCGTATTCTCCCTGTACTGTGACATCACTGAGTGTTTTATCACTGTACTGTAACATCACTGTGTGTATTATCCCTGTACTGTGACATCACTGTGCGTATTATCCCTGTATGGTGACATCACTGTGCGTATTATCCCTGTACTGTGACATCACTGTGTGTATTATCCCTGTACTGTGACATCACTGTGTGTATTATCCCTGTACTGTGACATCACTGTGTGTATTATCCCTGTACTGTGACATCACTGTGTGTATTATCTCTGCACTGTGACATCACTGTGTGTATTATCCCTGTACTGTGACATCACTGTGTGTATTATCCCTGTACTGTGACATCACTGTGCGTATTATCCCTGTAGTGTCACATCACTGTGCGTATTATCCCTGCACTGTGACATCACTGTGTGTATTATCCCTGCACTGTGACATCACTTTGTTTATTATCCCAGTACTGGGACATCACTGTGTGTATTTTCCCAGTACTGTGACCTCACTGTGTGTATTATTCCTGTACTGTGACATCTGTGTATTATCCGTGTTCTGTGACATCACTGTGTGTATTATCCCTGTACTGTGACATCACTGTGTATTATCCCTGTACTGTGACATCACTGTGTGTATTATCCCTGTACTGTGACATCACTGTGTGTCTTATCCCTGTACTGTGACATCACTGTGTATTATCCCTGTACTGTGACATCACTGTGTGTATTATCACTGTAATGTGACATCACTGTGTGTATTATCCCTGTACTGTGAAATCACTGTGTGTATTATCTCTGTACTGTGACATCACTGAGTGTTTTATCCCTGTACTGTGACATCACTGTGTGTATTATCTCTGCACTGTGACATCACTGTGTATTATCCCTATACGGTGACATCACTGTGTGTATTATCCCTGTACTGTGACATCACTGTGTGTATTATCCCTGTACTGTGACATCACTGTGCGTATTATCCCTGTAGTGTCACATCACTGTGCGTATTATCCCTGCACTGTGACATCACTGTGTGTATTATCCCTGTACTGTGACATCACTGTGTGTATTATCCCTGTACTGTGACATCACTGTGCGTATTATCCCTGTAGTGTCACATCACTGTGCGTATTATCCCTGCACTGTGACATCACTTTGTTTATTATCCCAGTACTGGGACATCACTGTGTGTATTATCCCTGCACTGTGACATCACTGTGTGTATTATCCCTGCACTGTGTACTTTGTTTATTTTCCCAGTACTGTGACCTCACTGTGTGTATTATTCCTGTACTGTGACATCTGTGTGTTATCCCTGTTCTGTGACATCACTGTGTGTATTATTCCTGTACTGTGACATCTGTGTATTATCCCTGTTCTGTGACATCACTGTGTGTATTATCCCTGTACTGTGACATCAGTGTATTATCCCTGTACTGTGACATCACTGTGTGTATTATCCCTGTACTGTGACATCACTGTGTGTATTATCCCTGTACTGTGACATCACTGTGTGTGTATTATCCCTGTACTGTTACATCACTGTGTGTATTATTCCTGTACTGTGACATCAGTGTGAATTATCCCTGTACTGTGGCATCACTGTGTGTATTATCCCTGTACTGTGACATCACTGTGTGTATTATCTCTGTATAGTGACATCACTGTGTGTATTATCCCTGTATGGTGACATCACTGTGTGTATTATCCCTGTATGCTGACATCACTGTGCGTATTCTCCCTGTACTGTGACATAACTGAGTGTTTTATCACTGTACTGTAACATCACTGTGTGTATTATCCCTGTACTGTGACATCACTGTGCGTATTATCCCTGTACGGTGACATCACTGTGTGTATTATCCCTATACTGTGACATCACTGTGCGTATTATCCCTGTATGGTGACATCACTGTGTGTATTATCCCTGTACTGTGACATCACTGTGTGTATTATCCCTGTACTGTGACATCACTGTGCGTATTATCCCTGTATGGTGACATCACTGTGTGTATTATCCCTGTACTGTGACATCACTGTGCGTATTATCCCTGTACTGTGACATCACTGTGTATATTATCCCTGTACTGTGATAACACTGTGTGTATTATCCCTGTACTGTGACATCACTGTGCGTATTATCCCTGTACTGTGACATCACTGTGTATATTATCCCTGTACTGTGATAACACTGTGTGTATTATCCCTGTACGGTGACATCACTGTGTGTATTATCCCTGTACTGTGACATCACTGTGCGTATTATCCCTGTACTGTGACATCACTGTGTATATTATCCCTGTACTGTGATAACACTGTGTGTATTATCCCTGTACTGTGACATCACTGTGTGTGTTATCCCTATACTGTGACATCACTGTGCGTGTTATCCCTGTAGTGTCACATCACTGTGCGTGTTATCCCTGTAGTGTCACATCACTGTGCGTATTATCCCTGCACTGTGACATCACTGTGTGTATTATCCCTGCACTGTGACATCACTTTGTTTATTATCCCAGTACTGTGACATCACTGTGTGTATTTTCCCAGTACTGTGACCTCACTGTGTGTATTATTCCTGTACTGTGACATCTGTGTATTATCCGTGTTCTGTGACATCACTGTGTATTATCCCTGTACTGTGACATCACTGTGTGTATTATCCCTGTACTGTGACATCACTGTGTGTCTTATCCCTGTACTGTGACATCACTGTGTGTATTATCCCTGCACTGTGACATCACTGTGTATTATCTCTGTACTGTGACATCACTATGTGTATTATCTCTGTACTGTGACATCACTGTGTGTATTATCCCTGTACTGTGACATCACTGTGTATTATCTCTGTACTGTGACATCACTGTGTGTATTATCTCTGTACTGTGACATCACTATGTGTATTATCTCTGTACTGTGACATCACTGTGTGTATTATCCCTGTACTGTGACATCACTGTGTGTATTATCCCTGTACTGTGAAATCACTGTGTGTATTATCTCTGTACTGTGACATCACTGAGTGTTTTATCCCTGTACTGTGACATCACTGTGTGTATTATCTCTGCACTGTGACATCACTGTGTATTATCCCTATACGGTGACATCACTGTGTGTATTATCCCTGTACTGTGACATCACTGTGCGTATTATCCCTGTATGGTGACATCACTGTGCGTATTATCCCTATACTGTGACATCACTGTGTGTATTATCCCTGTACTGTGACATCACTGTGTGTATTTTCCCAGTACTGTGACCTCACTGTGTGTATTATTCCTGTACTGTGACATCTGTGTATTATCCCTGTTCTGTGACATCACTGTGTGTATTATCCCTGTACTGTGACATCACTGTGCGTATTATCCCTGTATGGTGACATCACTGTGCGTATTATCCCTGTACTGTGACATCACTGTGTGTATTATCCCTGTACTGTGACATCACTGTGTGTATTATCCCTGTACTGTGACATCACTGTGTGTATTATCTCTGCACTGTGACATCACTGTGTGTATTATCCCTGTACTGTGACATCACTGTGTGTGTTATCCCTATACTGTGACATCACTGTGTGTATTATCTCTGCACTGTGACATCACTGTGTGTATTATCCCTGCACTGTGACATCACTTT
Source organism: Ranitomeya imitator (assembly GCF_032444005.1). NCBI lineage: Eukaryota > Metazoa > Chordata > Amphibia > Anura > Dendrobatidae > Ranitomeya > Ranitomeya imitator. The sequence goes on along the minus strand of NC_091289.1, from coordinate 23,769,270 downwards.
GTTTATTATCCCAGTACTGTGACATCACTGTGTGTATTTTCCCAGTACTGTGACCTCACTGTGTGTATTATTCCTGTACTGTGACATCTGTGTATTATCCCTGTTCTGTGACATCACTGTGTGTATTATCCCTGTACTGTGACATCACTGTGTATTATCCCTGTACTGTGACATCACTGTGTGTATTATCCCTGTACTGTGACATCACTGTGTCTTATCCCTGTACTGTGACATCACTGTGTATTATCCCTGTACTGTGACATCACTGTGTGTATTATCCTGTACTGTGACATCACTGTGTGCATTATCACTGTAATGTGACATCACTGTGCGTATTATCCCTGTACTGTGACATCACTGTGCGTATTATCCCTGTACGGTGACATCACTGTGCGTATTATCCCTGTATGGTGACATCACTGTGCGTATTATCCCTGTACTGTGAAATCACTGTGTGTATTATCTCTGTACTGTGACATCACTGAGTGTTTTATCCCTGTACTGTGACATCACTGTGTGTATTATCCCTATACGGTGACATCACTGTGTGTATTATCCCTGTACTGTGACATCACTGTGCGTATTATCCCTGTATGGTGACATCACTGTGCGTATTATCCCTATACTGTGACATCACTGTGTGTATTATCCCTGTACTGTGACATCACTGTGTGTATTTTCCCAGTACTGTGACCTCACTGTGTGTATTATTCCTGTACTGTGACATCTGTGTATTATCCCTGTTCTGTGACATCACTGTGTGTATTATTCCTGTGCTGTGACATCTCTGTGTATTATCCCTGTTCTGTGACATCACTGTGTGTATTATCCCTGTACTGTGACATCACTGTGTATTATCCCTGTACTGTGACATCACTGTGTGTATTATCCCTGTACTGTGACATCACTGTGTGTCTTATCCCTGTACTGTGACATCACTGTGTATTATCCCTGTACTGTGACATCACTGTGTGTATTATCCTGTACTGTGACATCACTGTGTGCATTATCACTGTAATGTGACATCACTGTGTGTATTATCCCTGTACTGTGAAATCACTGTGTGTATTATCTCTGTACTGTGACATCACTGAGTGTTTTATCCCTGTACTGTGACATCAGATCACTGTGCGTATTATCCCTATACGGTGACATCACTGTGTGTATTATCCCTGTACTGTGACATCACTGTGCGTATTATCCCTGTATGGTGACATCACTGTGCGTATTATCCCTATACTGTGACATCACTGTGTGTATTTGCAGCGCCCCAGAGTCCTGGTCGTTTCAGTAATGTTGCTCTGCCACTAAGGGGAGTGATGTTATGTCTGATTGCACTAAAGGAGTTCTCCTGACCAGGTATCACAGTCACACATTACACTTCACACTCCGGCCACCAGGGGGAGCAAAAGGCACTATGTATTAGGCCACTCCTCACACTGGTAAAACTGGGGGTCGGATAGGAAGTTAGGAGAGAACGCAGCCTGGGAGAGCTCCAAGGAGGACCTGTCAGGGGTGGGTTCCTGACATGGGCCTAGCAGAAAGGATAGAGAGTGGCAGAACCGAGCCTGCACTACCTTGCGGCGGTATCCCAAGGAAGGACACGAAGAGAAGGATATTGTGGAAAAGTGAGAAACGAGATCAAAGCACAAAGGAGAGCCAGTAGGAGTCGTGCCCCGAGAACGGCAACATCCTACTGAGGCGCGTAGCCAGTGACCGGAACACCGAGGGAGTAACTGACTTCAAGCATTACTTCAAATACCGCAGGACAGTTGATTATAGGTTGGCTGTCTACCATACATCACCTAAGAAGACATTGGGGGCAAGCGTGGAGAGGGGCGTCTCTAGGGTCCCAGAATAGCTCCGAGCCTTCCCGTCAAACGGGTGGGTCCTATCCAGATAAACTTGGGGGACGGAGAGAGAGAGAGAGAAAGAGCGAACACGAGAGTTGTGAGGACTATCCCGAATGCTCAGCAGGGAAGAACTACAACACACAGGCGCTAGTTGGTAGGCACTGATTTCCACCTGCAAAGGGAACTCTGGATGTGCCTTCGGACCGGCCGGTCTCAGACAGCCCTGTTAGCAGTGCTCTGGATTGAGGATCCCGAAGTCTTCAGTAAAGAGGTAAAGAGACTGCAATCCCGTGTCCTCGTTATAAACTGCGCCTCACACCATCTACACTACTGGGAAGCCCTGGGGACACACTTCACCTGTGGGAAGGTATACCATCCAGCTGCCATTCCATCACCCCAGCGGACCCCTAAGCAGCGTCGGTCACTCTGACCGAATACCACAGGTGGCATCACGAACCCTTGACAAACTACCATCACCCCTTTCATTTGGACGCCCCTTAGCAGGGTCACGGACCAGGTCCAGCCACTGTGACTACCCCAGCACCGAGACAGAGAGGACCGGTATCGAGAACCTGTGGTCGTGTCTGGGGGTGCTCCATATTATCTCTGCACTGTGACATCACTGTGTGTATTATCCCTGTACTGTGACATCACTGTGTGTATTATCCCTGTACTGTGACATCACTCTGCGTATTATCCCTATATGGTGACATCAGTGTGTGTATTCTCCCTATATGGTGACATCACTGTGTGTATTCTCCCTGTACTGTGACATCACTGTGCGTATTATCCCTGTAGTGTGGCATCACTGTGCGTATTATCCCTGTACTGAGACATCACTGTGTGTATTATCCCTGTACTGTGACATCACTGTGTGTATTTTCCCAGTACTGTGACATCACTGTGTATATTATCCCTGTACTGTGACATCACTGTGTGTATTTTCCCAGTACTGTGACATCACTGTATGTATTATCCCTGTACTGTGACATCACTGTGTGTATTATCCCTGTACTGTGACATCACTGTGTATTATCCCTGTACTGTGACATCACTGTGTGTATTATCCCTGTACTGTGACATCACTGTGTGTATTATCCCTATACTGTGACATCACTGTGCGTATTATCCCTGTAGTGTGACATCACTGTGCGTATTATCCCTGTACTGTGACATCACTGTGCGTATTATCCCTGCACTCTCACATCACTTTGTGTATTATCCCAGTACTGAGACATCACTGTGTGTATTATCCCTGTACTGTGACATCACTGTGTGTATTTTCCCAGTACTGTGACATCACTGTGTGTATTATCCCTGTACTGTGACATCACTGTGTGTATTATCCCTGTACTGTGACATCACTGTGTATTATCCCTGTACTGTGACATCACTGTGTATATTATCCCTGTACTGTGACATCACTGTGTGTATTATCTCTGCACTGTGACATCACTGTGTGTATTATCCCTGTACTGTGACATCACTGTGTGTATTATCCCTATACTGTGACATCACTGTGCGTATTATCCCTGTAGTGTGACATCACTGTGCGTATTATCCCTGTACTGTGACATCACTGTGTGTAATATCCCTGTACTGTGACATCACTTTGTTTATTATCCCAGTACTGTGACATCACTGTGTGTATTATTCCTGTACTGTGACATCTGTGTATTATCCCTGTTCTGTGACATCACTGTGTGTATTATTCCTGTACTGTGACATCTCTGTGTATTATCCCTGTTCTGTGACATCACTGTGTGTCTTATCCCTGTACTGTGACATCATTGTGTATTATCCCTGTACTGTGACATCACTGTGTGTATTATCCTGTACTGTGACATCACTGTGTGCATTATCACTGTAATGTGACATCACTGAGTGTTTTTTCCCTGTACTGTGACATCACTGTGCGTATTATCCCTATACGGTGACATCACTGTGTGTATTATCCCTGTACTGTGACATCACTGTGTGTATTTGCAGCGCCCCAGAGTCCTGGTCGTTGCAGTAATGTCGCTCTGCCACTAAGGGGAGTGATGTTATGTCTGATTGCACTAAAGGAGTTTACCTGACCAGGTATCACAGTCACACATTACACTTCACACTCCGGCCACCAGGGGGAGCAAAAGGCACTATGTATTAGGCCACTCCTCACACTGGTAAAACTGGGGGTCGGATAGGAAGTTAGGAGAGAACGCAGCCTGGGAGAGCTCCAAGGAGGACCTGTCAGGGGTGAGTTCCTGACAGGGGCCTAGCAGAAAGGATAGAGAGTGACGGAACCGCGCCTGCACAACCTTGCGGCGGTATCCCAAGGAAGGACACGAAGAGAAGGATATTGTGGAAAAGTGAGACACGAGATCAAAGCACAAAGGAGAGCCAGTAGGAGTCGTGCCCCGAGAACGGCAACATCCTACTGAGGCGCGTAGCCGGTGACCGGAACACCGAGAGAGTAACTGACTTCAAGCATTACTTCAAATACCGCAGGACAGTTGATTATAGGTTGGCTGTCTACCATACATCACCTAAGAAGACATAGGGGGCAAGCGTGGAGAGGGGCGTCTCTAGGGTCCCAGAATAGCTCCGAGCCTTCCCGTCAAACGGGTGCGTCCTATCCAGATAAACTTGGGGGACGGAGAGAGAGAGAGAAAGCACGAACACGAGAGTTGTTAGGACTATCCCGAATGCTCAGCAGGGAAGAACTACAACACACAGGCGCTAGTTGGTAGGCACTGATTTCCACCTGCAAAGGGAACTCTGGATGTGCCTTCGGACCGGCCGGTCTCAGACAGCCCTGTTAACCGTGCTCTGGATTGAGGATCCCGAAGTCTTCAGTAAAGAGGTAAAGAGACTGCAATCCCGTGTCCTCGTTATAAACTGCGCCTCACACCATCTACACTACTGGGAAGCCCTGGGGACACACTTCACCTGTGGGAAGGTATACCATCCAGCTGCCATTCCATCACCCCAGCGGACCCCTAAGCAGCGTCGGTCACTCTGACCGAATACCACAGGTGGCATCACGAACCCTTGACAAACTACCATCACCCCTTTCATTGGACGCCCCTTAGCAGGGTCACGGACCAGGTCCAGCCACTGTGACTACCCCAGCACCGAGACAGAGAGGACCGGTATCGAGAACCTGTGTCTGGGGGCGCTCCATATTATCTCTGCACTGTGACATCACTTTGTGTATTATCCCTGTACTGTGACATCACTGTGTGTATTATCCCTGTACTGTGACATCACTCTGCGTATTATCCCTATATGGTGACATCAGTGTGTGTATTATCCCTATATGGTGACATCACTGTGTGTATTATCCCTGTACTGTGACATCACTGTGTATTCTCCCTGTACTGTGACATCACTGTGTGTATTATCCCTATACTGTGACATCACTGTGCGTATTATCCCTGTAGTGTGACATCACTGTGCGTATTATCCCTGTACTGTGACATCACTGTCTATATTATCCCTGTTCAGTGACATCACTGTGTATATTAACCCAGTACTGTGACATCACTGTGTGTATTATCCTTATACTGTAACATCACTGTGTGTATTATCCCTGTACTGTGACATCACTGTGCGTATTATTCCAGTACAGGGATATCACTGTGTGTATTAACCCAGTGATGTGACATCACTGTATATATTATCCCTGTTCAGTGACATCACTGTGTGTATTATTTTTGTACTGTGACATCACTGTGTGTATTAATCCAGTACTGTGACATCACTGTGTATATTATCCCTGTACTGTGACATCACTGTGTGTATTATCCCAGTACTGTGACATCACTGTGTATTTTCCCAGTACTGTGACATCACTGTGTATATTATCCCTGTACTGTGACATCACTGTGTGTATTATCCCTGTTCTGTGACATCACAGTGTTTATTATTTTTGTACTGTGACATCACTGTGTGCATTATCCCTGTTCTGTGACATCACGGTGTGAATTATTTTTGTACTGTGACATCACTGTGTGTATTATCCCAGTACTGTGACATCACTGTGTATATTATCCCTGTACTCTGACATCACTGTGTATTATCCCAGTAAAGTGACATCACTGTGTGCATTATCCCTGTACTGTGACACCACTGACTGTGTTATCCCAGGACAGTGTCATCACTTTGTGTATTATCTCTGTTCTGTGATATCACTGTGTGTATTAATCCAGTGCTGTGACATCACTGTGTGTATTATCCCTGTACTGTGACATCACTGTGTGTATTATCCCTGTACTGTGACATCACTGTGTGTATTATCCCTGTACTGTGACATCACTGTGTGTATTATCCCTGTTCTGTGACATCACTGTGTATATTATCCCTGTACTGTGACATCACTGTGTATTATCCCAGTAATGTGACATCACTGTGTGTATTATTTTTGTATTGTGACATCACTGTGTGTATTGTCCCTGTTTTGTGACATCACTGCGTGTATTATTTTTGTACTGTGACATCACTGTGTGTATTATCCCTGTTTTGTGACATCACTGTGTGTATCATCCCTGTACTGTGACATCATTGTGTATTATCCCTGTACAGTGACATCACTGTGACATCATCATTGTGTTTATCATCCCTCCACTTTGACATCACTGTTGTGTATTATCCCTGTACTGTGACATCACTGTGTGTATTTTCCCAGTACTGTGACATCACTGTGTATATTATCCCTGTACTGTGACATCACTGTGTGTATTTTCCCAGTACTGTGACATCACTGTATGTATTATCCCTGTACTGTGACATCACTGTGTGTATTATCCCTGTACTGTGACATCACTGTGTATTATCCCTGTACTGTGACATCACTGTGTGTATTATCCCTGTACTGTGACATCACTGTGTGTATTATCCCTATACTGTGACATCACTGTGCGTATTATCCCTGTAGTGTGACATCACTGTGCGTATTATCCCTGTACTGTGACATCACTGTGCGTATTATCCCTGCACTCTCACATCACTTTGTGTATTATCCCAGTACTGAGACATCACTGTGTGTATTATCCCTGTACTGTGACATCACTGTGTGTATTTTCCCAGTACTGTGACATCACTGTGTGTATTATCCCTGTACTGTGACATCACTGTGTGTATTATCCCTGTACTGTGACATCACTGTGTATTATCCCTGTACTGTGACATCACTGTGTATATTATCCCTGTACTGTGACATCACTGTGTGTATTATCTCTGCACTGTGACATCACTGTGTGTATTATCCCTGTACTGTGACATCACTGTGTGTATTATCCCTATACTGTGACATCACTGTGCGTATTATCCCTGTAGTGTGACATCACTGTGCGTATTATCCCTGTACTGTGACATCACTGTGCGTAATATCCCTGTACTGTGACATCACTTTGTTTATTATCCCAGTACTGTGACATCACTGTGTGTATTATTCCTGTACTGTGACATCTGTGTATTATCCCTGTTCTGTGACATCACTGTGTGTATTATTCCTGTACTGTGACATCTCTGTGTATTATCCCTGTTCTGTGACATCACTGTGTGTCTTATCCCTGTACTGTGACATCATTGTGTATTATCCCTGTACTGTGACATCACTGTGTGTATTATCCTGTACTGTGACATCACTGTGTGCATTATCACTGTAATGTGACATCACTGAGTGTTTTTTCCCTGTACTGTGAGATCACTGTGCGTATTATCCCTATACGGTGACATCACTGTGTGTATTATCCCTGTACTGTGACATCACTGTGTGTATTTGCAGCGCCCCAGAGTCCTGGTCGTTGCAGTAATGTCGCTCTGCCACTAAGGGGAGTGATGTTATGTCTGATTGCACTAAAGGAGTTTACCTGACCAGGTATCACAGTCACACATTACACTTCACACTCCGGCCACCAGGGGGAGCAAAAGGCACTATGTATTAGGCCACTCCTCACACTGGTAAAACTGGGGGTCGGATAGGAAGTTAGGAGAGAACGCAGCCTGGGAGAGCTCCAAGGAGGACCTGTCAGGGGTGAGTTCCTGACAGGGGCCTAGCAGAAAGGATAGAGAGTGACGGAACCGCGCCTGCACAACCTTGCGGCGGTATCCCAAGGAAGGACACGAAGAGAAGGATATTGTGGAAAAGTGAGACACGAGATCAAAGCACAAAGGAGAGCCAGTAGGAGTCGTGCCCCGAGAACGGCAACATCCTACTGAGGCGCGTAGCCGGTGACCGGAACACCGAGAGAGTAACTGACTTCAAGCATTACTTCAAATACCGCAGGACAGTTGATTATAGGTTGGCTGTCTACCATACATCACCTAAGAAGACATAGGGGGCAAGCGTGGAGAGGGGCGTCTCTAGGGTCCCAGAATAGCTCCGAGCCTTCCCGTCAAACGGGTGCGTCCTATCCAGATAAACTTGGGGGACGGAGAGAGAGAGAGAAAGCACGAACACGAGAGTTGTTAGGACTATCCCGAATGCTCAGCAGGGAAGAACTACAACACACAGGCGCTAGTTGGTAGGCACTGATTTCCACCTGCAAAGGGAACTCTGGATGTGCCTTCGGACCGGCCGGTCTCAGACAGCCCTGTTAACCGTGCTCTGGATTGAGGATCCCGAAGTCTTCAGTAAAGAGGTAAAGAGACTGCAATCCCGTGTCCTCGTTATAAACTGCGCCTCACACCATCTACACTACTGGGAAGCCCTGGGGACACACTTCACCTGTGGGAAGGTATACCATCCAGCTGCCATTCCATCACCCCAGCGGACCCCTAAGCAGCGTCGGTCACTCTGACCGAATACCACAGGTGGCATCACGAACCCTTGACAAACTACCATCACCCCTTTCATTGGACGCCCCTTAGCAGGGTCACGGACCAGGTCCAGCCACTGTGACTACCCCAGCACCGAGACAGAGAGGACCGGTATCGAGAACCTGTGTCTGGGGGCGCTCCATATTATCTCTGCACTGTGACATCACTTTGTGTATTATCCCTGTACTGTGACATCACTGTGTGTATTATCCCTGTACTGTGACATCACTCTGCGTATTATCCCTATATGGTGACATCAGTGTGTGTATTCTCCCTATATGGTGACATCAGTGTGTGTATTCTCCCTGTACTGTGACATCACTGTGTGTATTATCCCTATACTGTGACATCACTGTGCGTATTATCCCTGTAGTGTGACATCACTGTGCGTATTATCCCTGTACTGTGACATCACTGTGTATATTATCCCTGTTCAGTGACATCACTGTGTATATTAACCCAGTACTGTGACATCACTGTGTGTATTATCCTTATACTGTAACATCACTGTGTGTATTATCCCTGTACTGTGACATCACTGTGCGTATTATTCCAGTACAGGGATATCACTGTGTGTATTAACCCAGTGATGTGACATCACTGTATATATTATCCCTGTTCAGTGACATCACTGTGTGTATTATTTTTGTACTGTGACATCACTGTGTGTATTAATCCAGTACTGTGACATCACTGTGTATATTATCCCTGTACTGTGACATCACTGTGTGTATTATCCCAGTACTGTGACATCACTGTGTATTTTCCCAGTACTGTGACATCACTGTGTATATTATCCCTGTACTGTGACATCACTGTGTGTATTATCCCTGTTCTGTGACATCACAGTGTTTATTATTTTTGTACTGTGACATCACTGTGTGCATTATCCCTGTTCTGTGACATCACGGTGTGAATTATTTTTGTACTGTGACATCACTGTGTGTATTATCCCAGTACTGTGACATCACTGTGTATATTATCCCTGTACTCTGACATCACTGTGTATTATCCCAGTAAAGTGACATCACTGTGTGCATTATCCCTGTACTGTGACACCACTGACTGTGTTATCCCAGGACAGTGTCATCACTTTGTGTATTATCTCTGTTCTGTGATATCACTGTGTGTATTAATCCAGTGCTGGATATTCCGGTATTTTTCCCTCCTCATTTAAGCATGCCATCATACATCCATTACTTAAAAAACCATCCCTCGACCAAAACTGTGCCGCTAATTATAGACCTGTCTCTAATCTTCCCTTCATCTCTAAACTCCTCGAACGCCTGGTCCACTCCCGTCTTACCCGCTATCTCTCAGATAACTCTCTTCTCGACCCTCTTCAATCTGGTTTCCGCTCTTTACACTCTACTGAAACTGCCCTCACTAAAGTCTCTAATGACCTACTAACAGCTAAATCTAATGGTCACTACTCCATGCTAATTCTCTTGGATCTCTCTGCAGCATTTGATACTGTGGATCATCAGCTCCTCCTCACTATGCTCCGCTCCATCGGCCTCAAGGACACCGTTCTCTCCTGGTTCTCCTCCTATCTCTCTGACCGATCCTTCACTGTATGTTTCGCTGGTTCCTCCTCCTCTCACCTTCCCCTTACTGTTGGGGTTCCTCAAGGATCAGTCCTAGGCCCCCTCCTCTTCTCTTTGTATACTGCCCCTATTGGACAAACAATCAGTAGATTTGGCTTCCAGTACCATCTCTATGCTGACGACACCCAACTATACACTTCTTCTCCTGATCTCACGCCTGCCTTATTAGAAAACACCAGTGATTGTCTTACCGCTGTCTCTAGCATCATGTCCTCCCTCTATCTGAAACTAAACCTGTCAAAAACTGAACTCCTCGTGTTTTCTCCCTCTACTAACCTACCTTTGCCTGACATTGCCATCTCCGTTTGCGGTTCCACCATTACTCCAAAGCAACATGCCCGCTGCCTTGGGGTCATCCTTGATTCTGACCTTTCATTCACCCCCCACATCCGATCACTGGCTCGCTCTTCTTACCTGCATCTCAAAAACATTTCTAGAATTCGCCCTTTTCTTACTTTCGACTCTGCAAAAACTATTACTGTTTCACTTATTCATTCTCGTCTGGACTATTGTAACTCTCTACTAATCGGCCTCCCTCTTACCAAACTCTCCCCGCTCCAATCTGTCCTGAATGCTGCTGCCAGGATCATATTCCTCACCAACCGTTACACCGATGCCTCTACCTTGTGCCAGTCATTACACTGGTTACCCATCCACTCAAGAATCCAGTACAAAACTACTACCCTCATCCACAAAGCACTCCATGGCTCAGCACCACCCTACATCTCCTCTCTGGTCTCAGTCTACCACCCTACCCGTGCCCTCCGCTCCGCTGATGACCTCAGGTTAGCATCCTCAATAATCAGAACCTCCCACTCCCGTCTCCAAGACTTTACACGTGCTGCGCCGATTCTTTGGAATGCACTACCTAGGATAATACGATTAATCCCCAATCCCCACAGTTTTAAGCGTGCCCTAAAAACTCATTTGTTCAGACTGGCCTACCGCCTCAATGCATTAACCTAATGATCCCTGTGTGGCCTATATTAAAAAAAAAAAAAAAAAAAAAAAATTAATTAACTGGTTCATGCAGCTTTACATGAACACCCAAGCCTTACACTATGGCTGGTCCGAATAACTATAGCAATTGTTACCATCCACCTCTCGTGTCTCCCCTTTTCCTCATAGTTTGTAAGCTTGCGAGCAGGGCCCTCACTCCTCTTGGTATCTGTTTTGAACTGTATTTCTGTTATGCTGTAATGTCTATTGTATGTACAAGTCCCCTCTATAATTTGTAAAGCGCTGCGGAATATGTTGGCGCTATATAAATAAAAAATTATTATTAATTATTATTATAGTGCTGTGACATCACTGTGTGTATTATCCCTGTACTGTGACATCACTGTGTGTATTATCCCTGTACTGTGACATCACTGTGTGTATTATCCCTGTACTGTGACATCACTGTGTGTATTATCCCTGTTCTGTGACATCACTGTGTATATTATCCCTGTACTGTGACATCACTGTGTATTATCCCAGTAATGTGACATCACTGTGTGTATTATTTTTGTATTGTGACATCACTGTGTGTATTGTCCCTGTTCTGTGACATCACTGCGTGTATTATTTTTGTACTGTGACATCACTGTGTGTATTATCCCTGTTTTGTGACATCACTGTGTGTATCATCCCTGTACTGTGACATCATTGTGTATTATCCCTGTACAGTGACATCACTGTGACATCATCATTGTGTTTATCATCCCTCCACTTTGACATCACTGTTGTGTATTATCCCTGTACTGTGACACCACTGACTGTGTTATCCCAGGACAGTGTCATCACTTTGTGTATTATCTCTGTTCTGTGATATCACTGTGTGTATTAATCCAGTGCTGTGACATCACTGTGTGTATTATCCCTGTACTGTGACATCACTGTGTGTATTATCCCTGTACTGTGACATCACTGTGTATTATCCCAGTAATGTGACATCACTGTGTGTATTATTTTTGTATTGTGACATCACTGTGTGTATTATCCCTGTTCTGTGACATCACTGCGTGTATTATTTTTGTACTGTGACATCACTGTGTGTATTATCCCTGTACTGTGACATCACTGTGACATCATCATTGTGTTTATCATCCCTCCACTTTGACATCACTGTTAATAATAATAATAATTTTTATTTATATAGCGCCAACATATTCCGCAGCGCTTTACAAATTATAGAGGGGACTTGTACATACAATAGACATTACAGCATAACAGAAATACAGTTCAAAACAGATACCAAGAGGAGTGAGGGCCCTGCTCGTAAGCTTACAAACTATGAGGAAAAGGGGAGACACGAGAGGTGGATGGTAACAATTGCTATAGTTATTCGGACCAGCCATAGTGTAAGGCTTGGGTGTTCATGTAAAGCTGCATGAACCAGTTAATTAATTTTTTTTTTTTTTTTTTTTAATATAGGCCACACAGGGATCGTTAGGTTAATGCATTGAGGCGGTAGGCCAGTCTGAACAAATGAGTTTTTAGGGCACGCTTAAAACTGTGGGGATTGGGGATTAATCGTATTATCCTAGGTAGTGCATTCCAAAGAATCGGCGCAGCACGTGTAAAGTCTTGGAGACGGGAGTGGGAGGTTCTGATTATTGAGGATGCTAACCTGAGGTCATCAGCGGAGCGGAGGGCACGGGTAGGGTGGTAGACTGAGACCAGAGAGGAGATGTAGGGTGGTGCTGAGCCATGGAGTGCTTTGTGGATGAGGGTAGTAGTTTTGTACTGGATTCTTGAGTGGATGGGTAACCAGTGTAATGACTGGCACAAGGTAGAGGCATCGGTGTAACGGTTGGTGAGGAATATGATCCTGGCAGCAGCATTCAGGACTGTTGTGTATTATCCCTGTACTGTGACATCACTGTGTATATTATCCCTATACTGTGACATCACTGTGTGTATTATCCCTGTACTGTGACATCACTGTGTGTATTATCTCTGTACTGTGACATCACTGTGTATTATCCCTGTACTGTGACATCACTGTGTGTATTATCCCTGTACTGTGACATCACTGTGTGTATTATCCCTGTACTGTGACATCACTGTGTGTATTATCTCTGTACTGTGACATCACTGTGTATTATCCCTGTACTGTGACATCACTGTGTGTATTATCCCTGTACTGTGACATCACTGTGTGTATTATCCCTGTACTGTGACATCACTGTGTGTATTATCCCTGTACTGTGACATCACTGTTGGGTATTATCCCTGTACTGTGACATCACTGGGTTTACATTCATATATTTTGACATCATTATTTTTTTTCTACAAAGCCTCTTTATTACACCTGATGATATCATAGTATGACATCTCTGTACACATTCCTTGAGGAGTCTTCGGTGACCCAATAGTTCACCTCCCACATAACAGGACATCAGTATTGTAATTTGTACATACAGTTGTTTGGATTTTACGTCTGGGCTCCAGAGCTTCACATTATTTGAATCTGTTGCCTTTTTTTATGCTGCCGCTTGTCACTTCAAATTTATCCTTTTGCAACTTATGGGGTAAATCTGTGACAAACCCAAATGTAAAGTATATGGATTTTGTGGCTGGTCTCGATGTGGATTTGCCACATCTTTATGGCAGAATCTTCAGGGGAATATCCGTATGTGTGAACCCTTTGGAGATAGGGAGACCAAGATGGCAAGATTGTGTGTAGACCCAGGACCTTCTATTCTAAGTGACCAAATTCATTACTATAATGGGGCATCACCCTTGGCTTTTAATTTTTCTCTGTCCAGTGGGGATAAAAAACCCAAACATGATGCTTAGTTGGGATTATAGGATTTCTATGGATTCTGTTTACTGCAAGAATCTGTTGCCTGTCAGATCCTCACGGTAGAATTCATATCATTAAATATAATCACTGCAGAAGCCGAGAAGCCTTTGGGGAAGATTAGATATTGCAGAATAAATAAAAGCATTACTGACATCTCGATCTGGGCTTTATTAGCATAGAAATGCACAAATATTGGAGATTACAAGCGGGATACAGTTGCATTGCATTGTAGCACCTTCTCACATCATTAAATCCCTAAACGGCGTCTTCCAGCCACAGGCTGTACTCGATGCTGCTGATATCTGCAAGGGATATGAGAAAACTGTGAGGTTCTTAAGTGTGAGGACGATGTCGTCTAGCTTTGACTTTCCAGTAATATTTTGTGTGTCTAGAAGTAAATGTCACACATTATTTTCTATTAGATTTTTTTTTTGGGAAAAAAAAAGTACCAAATGATTTTTTGATGGTACTATGGCCACAATTTGGAGCTGATGTTGAGACCAATTCCACTAGTGTGACATTAATGTATAAAATTGAGTAGGATTTTTCATTTTCCCTGTTATCACACATGCTGTGGGTTCTGACCCCCCTCCTCTCTTTGCGTCTTCTGTGTGTGAATCCCAAACCTCTCATTCCCTCCTCCCAAAAGAATGTTTATGCCCCCTGTAGCTGCAGTACACAATTCTCCCATCTAGTACCAGCGGAAACTGGTATAGTCTCTCTCAAAAGACATGAGGTTCTTTGTTCTATTATAGTGAGATATTGGGCCACCGATTTGGGCTAGGAAAATAAGGAATACATATTGCGAATTTCCATAGGTAGATCTGTCAATCACTGTAAGCGCTATAGCAGCTAAACATGAGTGCAAAGTGCGGATTTCTCCTGAACCGGGTGGAACAACTAGTCCGAGTGTGGTATCATTAGAAAGCTAATTTTAATATAAGATGAATGATGGGTGTGCTGTGACTCTGCCATGTTCTCAAGCTAAGATATGAGAATTATAGGTATTGCTGGTAAATCTATAACTCGGAAGGGGAGGGCTAGGGTAAATCAACCCCCTTTAGTGATGTTACAGCCTACCAGTGTAAGTTACGGCCAGTGAGTCCAGCATTCACTCTTGCCTGGGACTGCACAACTAGGATCTGTGATGATTCATGAACAACTTCTAACACCTTACTAATAATAGGTTCTGTGTGTGCAATACATGGGATCCTTTAAAGGCTATGGACACCTTTGAAATGGAAACAAATTATTTATACATTTGTTACTGGATACCTTTATTTAATACATTTTTCGAACTGCAACTTTCATTCATTTTCAGATGCCGTGATATACAGTTTTCAGCCTGATCCAAGTTTCAGATTTTTCTTTTGAAAGATTTTCCCTCCCAGTAATGTAGGCTGTATGTGAGGTCTGTGTGTATTCCGTGTGCTGTTGACTTCATTAGGTCATATATCATCATAGCTTCAATCCTGTAGTTTTTCCTCCTTATGTGCTTTCCTTTTTTTCTCTGCTTTCCAAGATACTTCCTTACCTCTTAATGAAGTGCAAACGTGTACAACCTCGTTCTCCCTGCTGTAATCTCTAACACGGAGAGAAAAAAGAGGGAGAGCCGAGAAAGCAAATAGGTCCAGAATCGGGAGATCTCACAGATTTGTAACATTTTTGCAAATGGAATTTGCTGGAAAAGAGACATACACCATGTTCCAAATTATTATGCAAATTATATTTTTCTCGAATTTTCCTAAATGGTCGGTGCAAATGACAGTCAGTCTAATAGAAGTCATCACCCATTAGAGTATACATCGAATTTTATTGAAGAAACCTCCCAACGATAACAGTATAATCTCCAAAATGATTAAAAACACAAAATGTACTGTTCCAAATTATTAGGCACAGTAGAATTTCTAAACATTTGATATGTTTTAATGAACTGAAAATGCTCATTTGTGGAATTTGCAGCATTAGGAGGTCACATTCACTGAACAAAAAAGCTATTTAACTCCAAAACCTCCTAACAGGCCAAGTTACATGTTAACATAGGAACCCTTCCTTGATATCACCTTCACAATTCTTACATCCATTGAACTTGTGAGTTTTTGGAAAGTTTCTGCTTGTATTTCTTTGCATGAAGTCAGAATAGCCTCCCAGAGCTGCTGTTGTGATGTGAACTGCCTTCCACCCTCATAGATCTTTTGCTTGATGATTCTCCAAAGGTTCTCTATAGGGTTTAGGTCCGGGGAAGATGGTGGCCACACCATGAGTTTATCTCCTTTTATGCCCATAGCAGCCAATGAATCAGAGAGATTCTTTGCAGCATGAGATGGTGCATTGTCAGGCATGAAGAGGTTTTTGCTCCTGAAGGCACGTTTCTGCTTTTTATACCATGGAAGAAAGTTGTCAGTCAGAAACTCTATATACTTTGCAGAGGTCATTTTCACACCTTCAGGACCCTTAAAGGGCACTACCAGCTGTTTCCCTATGATTCCAGCCCAAAACATGACTCCTCCACCTCCTTGCTGACGTCGCAGCCTTGTTGGGACATGGTGGCCATCCACCAACATCCACTACTCCATCCATCTGGACCATCCATGGTTGCTCGACACTCATCAGTAAACAAGACTGTTGGAAAATTAGTCTTCATGTATATCTGGGCCCACTGCAACCATTTCTGCTGGTGAACACTGCTTAGGGGTGGCGGAATAGTAGGTTTATGAATCAAAGCAAGCCTTTGAAGCATCCTACACCTCGAGGTTCGAGAGACTCCAGAGGCACCAGCAGCTTCAAATATGTTTGCTGGTTTGTAATGGCTTTTTAGCAGCTGCTCTCTTAATCCAATGAACTTGCCTGGCAGAAACCTTCCTCATTCTGCCTTTATCAGCACAAACACGTCTGTGCTCAGATTCAGCCACCAATCTCTTAACAGTACGATGATCACGCTTTAGATATTTCCTGAAAACTTATGTTTTCATCCCTTGATTGCACTATTTGATGCTTTTTGGCAGCAGAGAGATCTTTTTTCTTTCCCATGTTACTTGAAACCTGTGGCCTGCTTAATAATGTGGAACATCATTTTTAAGTAGTTTTCCTTTAATTAGAATCACCTGGAAAACTAATTATCACAAGTGTTTAAGATTTATTTCAGTGAACCATTGAGCCTTGAGACACAATACCATCCACGAGTTTATTTGAAAAACAAAACAATTAAATCTTTATGACACTTAAATCCAATTTGCATAATAATTTGGAACACGGTGTATAAGGCCGCTTTAAATGAAAATCATCTAAAAAGTTACCTAACTTTACAATTAGGGAGCAAATGAACAAAACAAAATTACATAGGAGTGTGCACATAATCCTTAAGATTTTAGAGCCTCAAAACAATGTCTCCTATAGGAAGTCTATGGGTATGTTCATACAGGGAAGATAAACTGCAGATTTTCCATCCAAATTTCCATGGGTAAGTTGAAAATGAATTGTGGTAGCAGAAAAGTGGAAGATATTTTAACAATCGCCCACATGCTGCATAATAAAAAATAACCTGTGGTTTTAGAATGAATGAATAGAGAAAAGAAATATAAGCCTACTGGTCCACAGACCATCTCACCATAAAATTCAGAGAAACAGAAGGAAAGCTGCACTCTGATGCAATCTAGGTGAAAAAGTAACTATATCTTCCATGCTGTCATATCTCCACCTCGACCTACTCCTACGTCTTTCACCAAGCGCCGCCATATTCAGTCTGTTGGCAGAACTGGTGTTGGAGGAGACATCAGGAAAAGCAGCTCAGCCAGTCTGTCTGTGTTTGTCCATAAGGAGCAATGAACTCTATGTTGTGGGCAATGGGACAGTACTACACCCAATTAAAACTCCCAGCAAACTGCTAGGAGGTGCCAGCTACTGTATAGTTCATGCTTGCTCTGTTAACTCCGGCTATTTGGCTTCAGTTCAGGTTATACCATTCCAGTTTCTGAAATTAGCCTGTGTTTAGACTATCTTTTGTTTGATGATTTTGTTCTTGTCTTTGACCTTTTGACATTGATTTGGCTTCCTTTTGTTCTGCCAGACTGCTTCACCAGCCAGCAGCTTCTCTGTGGACTTAACCCAGGGGCCCCTGTGTAAGCTCAAATCCCTATATAAGAGTTAAAGGGTGGAAGCCAGGACATCCCTTGGGATCTGGTATACAGAGTGGCTTCATTCCTGTGAATGAAAACCCTATTAAGAACTGCCAGGTTACAACGCACGCTGCCCCCTGGAAACATGTAGACTGGATTGCATGGGATGGGATGGGATGGATAGATTGATAGCAAATCTCCAGGCTCTGCTCTGACGAACACATCAAACCCTTCTAGAATCTAGTTGTCCTGAAAGTTTTTATGTGCCCCGGGGTCTCAGGAAGGTGGGGTTTGAGGCTGGAAATGAGTAGGAAGTAAACTTGGAGAAACATAGTATTAAAAAAGGAACATTTTATTGACAGTAAGACATGCAAACCCACCCAGAATCGAGTGGGGGGTAAAAATGGAGAAACATGGTGTTGAAAAAGGAACATTTCATTGACAGTGAGACACGGACACCCTCCCAGAATCCAGTGG
Organism: Ranitomeya imitator; assembly: GCF_032444005.1. Lineage (NCBI taxonomy): Eukaryota > Metazoa > Chordata > Amphibia > Anura > Dendrobatidae > Ranitomeya > Ranitomeya imitator. The sequence goes on along the minus strand of NC_091289.1, from coordinate 23,750,621 downwards.
TCTTAGAAGATTTTTTTTTCCTAACCTGGGGTCTCAAGAAGGTAGGGATTGAGGCTGGAAATGGGTAGGAAATAGATACATTGGGGACAGTGGTCTTGAAAAATAGGAAATGCACTGACAGGTTCCTGGATGGTGACTATCTAAAGTTGGATAGATAGATGATGGATAAGAGATGGCTAGATAGATAAATAATAGAGAGATGATAGATAATAGATATATGATAGAACATTATTCCATTATTTTCTGACCTATATTGATTGACATGTCAAATTTCAAGAAAGTTCTTGAAATAGCAATTAAATGGCATAGTGCATCATTCTTCAGTTGCGGCAACCAAAGCGATGTCAAATTCTTGTTTCCATAACAACGACAGAATGCACATCAAGGTCACGCGGCCCACTTTGGTTTAGCCCCGCAGCAATATCTCGGATGCTCTATGAAGTTCGATTTACTGTAGATTTCAAAGAGAAGGAATATAGTGGTGGTGTGCAAACGCGCCTCAGCTACAAAGCTATTGAGGTTGTTGGTGGAGCTGCAGGAGTCTACTTATGTCCACCAAACTCACGCAACATCCAGACCAGGTGGTCCCTCAACACCTAACATACCGATTTTTGCTCTCGTATGGCTTAAGACAAATCTATATCAGCAAGTTAATTATCGAACATTTTTTTTTTATTCCATCCGTGGCTGAACTATTAACTGTTTACTCTCTACGGAGAACTCTCTGCGATCAGCGGTGACCTTGATCCAAGGTTTTTAACAAGCAGAGACTGGTAAAGTTATCACCCAGCAAATGCAATGACCTCCATCTAATTATATTCTGCCTAAGGTCACTGCGGTTCCCACTCCATTTTCTGGTTGACTTTTATCAGAATCAAGGAAGGAAGCGATGGGCGGTGATGTGAGCACTGGTGGTGTTGTTTCTATGGCGATGCTTGAGGAATTGTTAAGAATTTGCTTTTGAGGATCCATGTTCTTAGAACTGTAGTCAACAAACCAAGGAGAGTTGAGGAAAGAAAAAAAAAAAAAAACACATATTTTTGATGGCAAAATTCTTTTTATCTATAGAAACACATAGCATAGACGTCACCCAACAGCATTACAAAATTAAGGACTTTTTTGCTCATCTCAGGATATATTCAGCTAAGATGAAAGGTGACGTGACTGCCAGCCCATTTAGATAAAATGATAATCATCTCCACTTATTGTCCTATCCCAATGGTTCTTAAAGAGGAACTGATACCAGGTCAAAAGTGGCCAGTTTTTTCTCTTATTTTTTTTTTATGCTGCCCCCTGGGGTATTCTTTTTTAGTTATTTTTCTAAATCCGTCATACATTTCCAGAGATAGGGGCCTTGGTATTTAGTGATAGTTTATATGGTCTTTACAAGGAGGTGTGGCTCACAGGATCCTCTGGGGCGTGCCTTTAGGATACTCTTAACTGCCCTATGAGCCGCACCCCCTTGAAAAAGACCATAAAAATTAGCACTAGATGTAAGGGCCCATATCTCTGGAACCGTATAGCAGAATTTAAAAAAATAATAATAAAATACTACATCAAATAATACTAATTTTCAGTTTTGTTGTGGGGCAGCATTTTTTTTCTCATCTTCTCAATTTTCCAGCATGCTCAATCACAGGGCCAATTTTACCATCTAATGCTGAGAAGTTAATTTCCATATGGCTACACTTCCCCTTTTAACCAAAAAATGTCTGCCACAAGTAAATGTAATTATCCCTACAAATACTTGGTCACCATTATATCTCCTGATTCATGGGCATAGACAGCACCGTAGCGGAGGTATCATTCACATTGGGGCCATGGTGCCTGATGGGACCCAAAAATACCTCTGCCAAAGAACCCAACATCACACATGGCGAATGAGAGGTGGGAGCCCTATTACAGATTTTGCACTGGGGCCCAGGAGCTATCCGTTACATTATTTTAATCAAGAGCGTTTTACTATATCGTCTGTGATCCAGTAGGTCTATGCCTCACCCCAGAAAAATGTTGAAAGCATTAGCACAAGAAGAACATGGAGGGTCGTGGGTTACTGCAAAGCATCTTTAATAGGACTCATTTCCAGAGATGTGATAAAATTATTATTATTATTATTTATTGTTATAGCACCATTTATTCCATGGCGCTTTACATGTGAGGAGGGGTATACATAATAAAAACAAGTACAATAATCTTAAACAATACAAGTCATAACTGGTACAGGAGGAATGAGGACCCTGCCCGCGAAGGCTCACAATCTACAAGGGATGGGTGAGGATACAGTAGGTGAGGGTAGAGATGGTCATGCAGCGGTTTGGTTGATCGGTGGTTACTGCAGGTTGTAGGCTTGTCTGAAGAGGTGGGTCTTCAGGTTCTTTTTGAAGGTTTCGATGGTAGGCGAGAGTCTGATGTGTTGTGGTAGAGGGTTCCAGAGTAGGGGGGATACGCGAGAGAAATCTTGTATGCGATTGTGGGAAGAGGAGATAAGAGGGGAGTAGAGTAGGAGATCTTGTGAGGATCGGAGGTTGCGGGTAGGTAAGTACCGGGAGACAAGGTCACAGATGTATGGAGGAGACAGGTTGTGGATGGCTTTGTACGTCATGGTTAGGGCTTTGTAGTGGAGTCTCTGGGTAATGGGGAGCCAGTGAAGGGATTGACAGAGGGGAGAGGCCGGGGAATAGTGGGGTGACAGGTGGATTAGTCGGGCAGCAGAGTTTAGAATAGATTGGAGGGGTGCGAGAGTGTTAGAGGGGAGGCCACAGAGCAGGAGGTTGCAGTAGTCAAGGCGAGAAATGATGAGGGCATGGACTAGGGTTTTTGCAGATTCATGGTTGAGGAATGAACGGATTCGTGAAATATTTTTGAGTTGAAGTCGGCAGGAAGTGGAAAGGGCTTGGATATGTGGTTTGAAGGAGAGATGAGCGTCAAGGATTACCCCGAGGCAGCGAGCTTGTGGGACTGGGGAGAGTGGGCAGCCATTTACTGTAATGGATAGGTTCGTTGGGGGGGTCGCGTGAGAAGGGGGAAAGATGATGAATTCTGTTTTGTCCATGTTAAGTTTCAGAAATCTAGCGGAGAAGAAGGATGAAATAGTGGACAGACATTGAGGGATTCTGGTTAGAAGGGAGGTGATATCTGGTCCAGAGATGTAGATCTGTGTGTCATCAGCATAGAGGTGATACTGAAAGCCATGAGATTCTATGAGCTGTCCCAGGCCAAAGGTGTAAATGGGGAAGAGCAAGGGCCCAAGGACTGAACCTTGTGGGACTCCGACAGATAGAGGGCGAGGTGAGGAGGTGGTGTGTGTGTGGGAGACGCTGAATGTCCGGTCTGTTAGGTATGATGAGATCCAGGATAGGGCCAAGTCTGCGATGCCAAGGGATGAGAGGGTCTGTAATAATAGAGAATGGTCCACTGTGTCAAAGGCAGCCGACAGGTCGAGGAGGAGGAGGATAGAGTAGTGTCGCTTGCTCTTGGCGGTTAAGAGGTCATTGGTGACTTTAGTTAGGGCCGTTTCGGTGGAATGGTGTGATCGGAAGCCAGATTGTAGGCGGTCAAGGAGGGAGCAAGAAGAGAGATGGGAGGACAGTTCAAGGTAAACATGTTGTTCCAGTAGTTTGGAGGCATAGGGGAGAAGTGATATAGGGCGATAGCTAGATACAGAGATAAAAGCCTTTATCTCAGCATTTCACCTACTCCAGATCCACTGAGCCATGTACAGACTGATCTGTATTTATGATGAAAGAAATATCCAACTGATGAAAGATTGTCCATCTTATCTTTTTTTTACAGATATGTTAGGGATATATATATATATTAGTATTTGCTACACAATCATGAGTATTAGAGGTTCTCCTCCTCCTTCCGCACAGACTACACTGTTCTCCTGTTTTACAAAATGGCCGCTGATGGAGGAGCATGTGACCAGACCTGTCCTCATCCTCCTCTAATAGAAAAGCACTGCACATAGGCATCTGCTCTCCAATTGGAAGAGGCTGATGTACAGGTCTGGTCACATAATCCTCCATCACCTTGAGAAAAGTAGAGCTGTGCAGTCTGTGAGGAAGGAAGAGGGAAAACCTGTTCTGTAATACTTAGTTATCGCAGAAAGTGTTGGCACCCAGAAAACGAAGTATTTCTCCCATTACAATTCCACATGTTTTGTTATACACCTGTTTATTTCCTATGTGTGTATGGGAACAACACAAAAAAAACCAGAAAAAAGACAAATTGGACATAATTTCACACAAAACCTCCAAAATGAGCCAAACAAAATTTTTCGCACCCTAAACTTAATATTTGGTTTCACAACCTTTGGAATAAATAACTGCAATCACTTCCTGTAACCGTCAACAAGCTTCTTGCGCCTCTTAAATGGAATTTTTTACCACTCTTCTTTAGCAAACTGCTCCAGATCTCTGATATTTGAAGGGTGCCATCTACCAACAGACACAGGTGTTCAATAGAATTTAGATCCGGAATCATTGCTGGCCACTTCATAACTCTCCAGCGCTTTGTTTCCATCCATTTCTGGGTGCTTCTTGAAATATGTTTGGGGTCATTATCCTGCTGGAAAATCTATGACCTAAGACACAAACCCAGCTTTCTGACACTGGGCACTACATTGTGACCCAAAATCCTTTGGTAATCTTCAGAATTCATGATGCCATGCACTGAGTCAAGGCACCCAGTGCTAGAGACAGCAAAACACAAAAACATATTTGAACCTCCTCCATCTTTGACTGTAGGTGCTGTGTTCTTTTCTTTGTATGCCTCATTACCTTTTGGGTAAATAGTAGAATGATGTGCTTTACCAAAAAGCTCTATCTTGGTCATCTGTCAACAAGACGCTTTCCCAGAAGGATTTTGGCAAACTGCAGTCTAATGCACCCTGAGCATGCAGAACAGCATGAATTTCTTTGGAACTTGACTTTCCTGCATTTTGACTTTCATCAATTTTTTTCTGCCATCCAGAGAGATTACAGCGCCATGAGTTGTAAATTTCTTGATTAAGTTGTGCACTGTGGACAAAGGAACATCAAGATCTCTAGAGATGGACTTGTAACCTCGAGATTGTTGATGTTCAAAAATTTTGGTTCTTAAGTCATCAGACAGTTCTCGGAAAAAAAATGAGTGTTCCAGCTTCTTAACTAAATAAAATTTAATTTATCTAAGAAGCTGGAACAACACAATTTTTTTTTCTTGATTGTTGCTCATGAGACTACACGGGTTCCGTACATCTACACGCCGCTGCAGGTGAGCTGGTTGCTTGTTTTTTCCTTTGTATTATTGTTGCACACACAGACACACAATGCAAAGATTGAATCAATGTTTCCCCTTTTTATCTGGTTTCAGGTGTGATTTTTATATTGCCCACACATGTTACTTGCCACCAGTGAGTTTGAACGAGCATCACATGCTTGAAACAAAGTGGTTTACCCACAATTTTGGAAAGGTGGCAACAATTTTGTCTTGCTCATTTTTTAGAATTTGCGTGATGTTTCTGTTTTTTTTTTTGTGTTGTTCCAATACACACAAAGGAAATACACATGTATATAACAAAACATATGTAATTGAAATAATTTTCTGGGAGAAATACTTCATTTTCTGGAATAATTTCTCAACACTTTTGGACATGGCTATATAACTTAAAAACCAGTTGTAAACAATAGTTAATTTACTGATGACACATTCCCTTTACATTACTCTCCTGATGTCATAAAATTAAAAAGTTAGTATTTCATTATAAAACATTTTTTTTCGTGAATGACAAAACACAATTTAATCATCTGGAAAACTTCCCTTATTTAATACAATATTCTAAGGGAAATATAGAATTTAAAATTTAAAACCGCGCTGAGTGGAAGTGAATGTAATAGGATTTTGTGGTTTAACACTGGTGTTTATGATATGTATGATGTAGTTACAACATAACTCTGCAGAGTTCATTGGGAGTAATATTTTACAACCATAATTTTGGCAGACTTTGAAAAAGTCTGGATAATAATATTACTAGTGTGCTTCAGAATAGGTAGCACAAAACTTTCCCTTTTACTTCTTACCACTAAATTATGCCAGGAAACAGATGGTAAAAATCAAGTTACATGGCTATGGCTGCAGAGGACACCTAGCGCACTAAGCAGAATTCATGTGACCCCTTCCTGGTATAATGTCCCCCATGCTATAAGTATGTCCTCCATCCTAGGTTCCTTTCTGGTATAATGTCCCCCATGCTATAAGTATGTCCTCCATCCTAGGTTCCTTTCTGGTATAATGTCCCCCATGCTATAAGTATGTCCTCCATCCTAGGTTCCTTTCTGGTATAATGTCCCCCATGCTATAAGTATGTCCTCCATCCTAGGTTCCTTTCTGGTATAATGTCCCCCATGCTATAAGTATGTCCTCCATCCTAGGTTCCTTTCTGGTATAATTGTTATGACCTGGTGGCCTAGGAGCAGCATGAGACGGACTCTGGAGAAGGTGGTCCCTGTACTGACCGCAAACCCTGAACCTAGCAGCGCAACTAGAATTAGCCGTGGGGGGTACCTAACACTCCCTAGACCCCTCGGCACAGCCTAAGATCTAACTACCCCTAAAGACAGAAACAGGAAACCTATCTTGCCTCAGAGAAAATCCCCAAAGGATAGATAGCCCCCCACAAATATTGACTGTGAGAGGAGAGGGAAATAACATATGCAGATATGAAATCAGATTTTTGCATAGGAGGCCATACTAGCTAAAAAGAAAGAATAGAACAGAGTACTATGCGGTCAGTATAAAAACACTAGAAAATATCCACCGCAGAAAATACGGATCACCACATCTGACTAAAGACATGGGGGTATATCTGCATCTCCAGAGAAATAGCTAGGCTGCAAAAAATCCTTCACAGACTAAGCTGGACAAGAAAAAAACATGAAAAAGCACAGAACTATAAGGTCCACTGCAGGTGGACAGCAAAAACAAAGCCAGGACTTATCTTTGTAGAAAAGCACAGCAAACTGGAGAGACCAGCAGGGAAGTGAATCCTTCCAGAACAATGGACAACTGGCACTGACTAAAGGATCCTGCAAAGCTATATACCCCAGTCAGTTTTGCAATTAGTAGATACACCTGTCCACTCCTGCAGTCCAGGCACAACTGCATTACCCTCTACAACCACCGGAGGGAGCCCAAAAGCTGAATTCACAACAGTACCCCCCCTTGAGGAGGGGTCACCGAACCCTCACCAGAGCCCCCAGGCCGATCAGGATGAGGCAGATGAAAGGCACGAACCAAATCAACGGCATGGACATCAGAGGCAGAAACCCAAGAATTATCCTCCTGGCCATAACCCTTCCACTTGACAAGGTACTGAAGCTTCCGCCTCAAAAAACGGGAATCCAAAATCTTCTCAACAACATATTCCAACTCCCCATCGACCAATACAGGGGCCGGAGGATCAACAGAGGGAACAACGGGCTCCACATATTTCCGCAATAAAGATCTATGGAAGACATTATGAATAGCAAAAGAGGCCGGAAGCGCCAGGCGAAAGGACACCGGATTAATAATCTCAGAAATCCTATAAGGACCAATAAATCGAGGCTTAAACTTAGGGGAAGAAACCTTCATAGGAACATGACGGGAAGATAACCAAACCAGATCACCAACCCGAAGCCGGGAACCAACACACCGACGACGGTTAGCAAAACGCTGAGCCTCCTCCTGAGACAGCACCAAATTGTCCTCCACATAAGCCCAAATCTGCTGCAACCTGTCGACCACAGAATCCACACCAGGAAGGTCAGAAGGCTCAACCTGCCCTGAAGAAAAACGAGGATGAAAACCAAAATTACAAAAAAAAGGCGAAACCAAGGTAGCCGAACTAGCCCGATTATTAAGGGCAAACTCGGCCAATGGCAAAAAAGCCACCCAATCATCCTGATCAGCAGACTCAAAGCATCTCAAATAGGTCTCCAAGGTCTGATTAGTTCGCTCAGTCTGGCCATTTGTCTGAGGATGAAATGCAGAGGAAAAAGACAAATCAATGCCCAGCTTGGCACAAAAAGCCCGCCAAAACCTGGAAACAAACTGGGAACCTATGTCGGACACAATATTCTCCGGAATACCATGCTAACGCACCACATGCTGAAAAAACAACAGAACCAAATCAGAAGAAGAAGGCAATTTAGGCAAAGGCACCAAATGAACCATCTTAGAAAATCGGTCACAGACAACCCAGATAACCGACATTCTTTGGGAAACAGGAAGATCGGAAATAAAATCCATAGAAATATGCGTCCAAGGTCTCTCAGGGACCGACAATGGCAAAAGCAACCCACTAGTGCGGGAACAGCAAGGCTTAGCCCGCGCACAAATCCCACAGGACTGCACAAAAGAACGCACATCCCGTGACACAGAAGGCCACCAAAAGGACCTACTAACCAAATCTCTGGTACCAAAAATCCCAGGATGGCCAGCCAACACAGAACAATGAACCTCAGAAATCACTTTACTAGTCCATCTATCAGGAACAAACAGTTTCCCCACAGGACAGCGGTCAGGCTTATCAGCCTGAAATTCCTGAAGAACCCGTCGCAAATCAGGGGAGATGGCAGAAAGAATCACCCCTTCCTTCAAAATGCCGACCGGCTCAAGAACCCCAGGGGAATCAGGAAAAAAACTCCTAGAGAGGTCATCCGCCTTAACATTCTTAGAACCAGGAATGTACGAGACCACAAAATCAAAACGGGAGAAAAACAGGGACCATCGAGCCTGTCTAGGATTCAGCCATTTGGCAGACCCGAGGTAAATCAGATTCTTATGATCGGTCAGGACCACAATATGGTGCTTGGCCCCCTCAAGCCAATGTCGCCGCCACTCAAATGCCCACTTCATAGCCAACAACTCCCGATTGCCGACATCATAATTGCGTTCCGCAGGCGAAAACTTCCGAGAAAAGAAGGCACACGGTTTCATCAAGGAACCATCAGAATTCCTCTGAGACAAAACGGCCCCTGCCCCAATCTCAGACGCGTCAACCTCAACCTGAAATGGAAGAGAAAAATCTGGCTGACGCAACACAAGGGCAGAAGTAAATCGGCGTTTAAGCTCATGAAAGGCAGAAACCGCCGCGGAGGACCAATTCGTCACATCAGCGCCTTTATTGGTCAAATCGGTTAGAGGTTTAACCACACTGGAGAAGTTGGCAATGAAACGACGATAAAAATTAGCAAAGCCCTAGAATTTCTGAAGGCTCTTCACAGATGTGGGCTGAATCCAATCATGAATGGCCTGAACCTTAACCGGATCCATTTCTATAGATGAGGGAGAAAAAATGAAACCCAAAAAAGAAACCTTCTGCACTCCAAAGAGGCACTTTGACCCCTTCACAAATAAAGCATTATTACGGAGGATCTGAAATACCATCCTGACCTGTTTCACATGAGACTCCCAATCATTGGAAAAAATAAAAATATCATCCAAATATACAACCATGAATTTATCAAGATAACTCCAAAAGATATCATGCATGAAGGATTGGAACACAGATGGGGTATTAGAGAGTCTGAATGGCATCACAAGGTATTCAAAATGGCCTTCGGACGTATTAAATGCAGTTTTCCATTCGTCACCCTGCTTGATACGAATAAGGTTATATGCCCCTCGAAGGTCAATCTTAGTAAACCAGCTAGACCCCTTAATCCTAGCAAACAAATCAGTAAGCAAAGGCAAGGGGTATTGAAATTTAACCGTGATCTTATTCAAGAGGCGATAATCAATACAGGGTCTCAAGGAGGCATCCTTCTTGGCAACAAAAAAGAACCCCGCTCCCAACGGTGAAGAAGATGGCCGAATATGCCCTTTCTCCAAAGACTCCTTAATATAGTTCCGCATGGCAGTATGTTCAGGCACAGACAGGTTGAAAAGTCGGCCCTTAGGGAACTTACAACCTGGAATCAAGTCAATAGCACAATCACAGTCCCTATGCGGTGGAAGGGAACTGGATTTGGGCTCATCGAATACATCCTGGAAGTCAGACAAAAACTCAGGAACTTCAGAAGAGGGGGAAGAGGAAATTGACATCAAAGGAACCTGATCATGAACCCCCTGACAACCCCAACTAGTCACAGACATGGATTTCCAATCTAACACCGGATTATGTAGCTGCAATCATGGAAAACCCAGCACAATATCATCATGCAAATTATGCAACACCAGAAAACGACAATCTTCCTGATGGGCTGGCGCCATGCGAATGGCCAGCTGTGTCCAAAACTGAGGCTTATTTTTAGCCAACGGTGTAGCATCAATGCCCCTCAAAGGAATAGGGCTCTGCAAAGGCTGCAAGGGAAAACCACAACGTCTGGCAAATTCTAAGTCCATTAAGTTCAGAGCGGCGCCTGAATCCACAAATGCCATGACAGAAAATGATGATAATGAGCAGATCAAGGTCACAGATAACAGAAATTTAGGTTGTATAGTACTGATGGCAACAGAACTAGCGATTCTCTTAGTACGCTTAGGGCAATCAGAAATAACATGAGCAGAATCGCCGCAGTAAAAACACAACCTATTCTGATGCCTGAATGTTTGACGTTCAGCTCTAGACAAAATCCTATCACACTGCATAGGCTCAGGGCTCCGCTCAGAGGGCAACACCACAGTGTGCACAACTCTGCGCTCGCGCAAGCGCCGATCAATCTGAATGGCCAGAGACATAGAATCACTCAGACCAGCAGGCGTGGGGAACCCCACCTTAACATCTTTAACGGATTCAGAAAGACCCTTTCTGAAAATTGCCGCCAAGGCATCCTCATTCCATTTAGTCAGTGCAGACCATTTTCTAAATTTCTGGCAATACAATTCTGCTACTTCTTGACCTTGACACAGGGCTAACAAGATTTTCTCAGCCTGATCCACATAATTAGGCTCATCATACAACAACCCCAATGCCTGATTTTTGCATAGGAGGCCATACTAGCTAAAAAGAAAGAATAGAACAGAGTACTATGCAGTCAGTATAAAAACACTAGAAAATATCCACCGCAGAAAATACGGATCACCACATCTGACTAAAGACATGGGGGGTATATCTGCATCTCCAGAGAAATAGCTAGGCTGCAAAAAATCCTTCACAGACTAAGCTGGACAAGAAAAAAACATGAAAAAGCACAGAACTATAAGGTCCACTGCAGGTGGACAGCAAAAACAAAGCCAGGACTTATCTTTGTAGAAAAGCACAGCAAACTGGAGAGACCAGCAGGGAAGTGAATCCTTCCAGAACAATGGACAACTGGCACTGACTAAAGGATCCTGCAAAGCTATATACCCCAGTCAGTTTTGCAATTAATAGATACACCTGTCCACTCCTGCAGTCCAGGCACAACTGCATTACCCACTACAACCACCGGAGGGAGCCCAAAAGCTGAATTCACAACATATAATGTCCCCCATGCTATAAGAATGTCCTCCATCCTAGGTTCCTTCCTGGTATAATGTCCCTCATCCTGGGCCCTTTTAAGTATATGGACCTCCATCCTAGTATAAACTCCGCCTTCCCGGTAAAATGTCCCCCATACTGGGTCCCTTGCCATGCCATGGGTGGTGCATGACGTCACTGCACAAAATAGGCCAGCTCGTAAGCGGTTAAAGTGTAAGGGTCCAAAATTATTTAAGTCATGAACACTCTTTTTTTTTGTGAAACTCTGTGAATCATATCTATCGGGGCTGGTTACAGAACGAATACCTATTACCTCTGAAGGAAATCAAAGTATGAGGTTTAATCTGACAGTGACACAGGGGAAACAATGAAACTTGTCTCACTAGTACCTCTTATAGGCGTCTACTCTGTAAATTAATGCCCTTCCCTTCAAAGAGCCTTAAAGCATAACTTGGGTTACCAAGAAATCCAGACACATACTGTAAATAAATGGGTCTTTAGGGAAAAGTTGTTGGGATAATACTTTCAGTATCTCAATAGAACATTGCCTTAATGACTTCTTCTTAACTGGATCTCAGCAAGAAGAGTCAATACCTTCCAATAAACTCCATCAAGTTATGGACCCCGGTAAGATATGAATCAAAGACCATCCAATGAGCCAGTGTGCCGATACTGTTCTCAAAAGACCCCCATATACATTAAACTAACGTCAGCTGAACCTCATGTCAATAGGTTTGGCCCACAGTCTAATACAGTGTTGCCCAACTCCAGTATTCAAGAGCCACCAACAGATCATGTTTTCAGGATTTCCTTAGCATTGCACAGGTGATTATTCCATCATTTGTGCAATACTAAGATCCTGAAAGCCTGAACTGTTGATGGCTCTTGAGGACTTTAGTTGGCGAACACTTGTGTAATGTGTATGGGATCCCTGGACAGACGATTGCAGGGAAGTTAAGGATCCAGCATGTCCAATTACAAATTTCCTTTTGTTCTCCCTGAGATAAGCCACTGCCAGAATTATTTGGCAGTGGTTCTCAGAGAACACAGGAACACTCAATTCCTGTGTATGTGAGAGTTGGGCAAAATAACTATTAGTCGAGAGAATGGCTGAACCATCATTTGTCTGACAGCTATCCAAAATGTATGGTGGGCTTAACTTGGTTCCATATCTTCAATTGCGTTATTGACCAAACCAGAATCACCTATCTGTTAACATTTTGAGTTGCAGTGCCTCATCAGTACAGGATAGGGGAAGGGTTCTACGTGGCTGGTTAGGTCTGATTTTCCTTTCAGAGATCCATGGTATCTTTAGGAAAAAAAATAACCTTTTATAAGAAAAATTGCCTTAACGACTTCCTCTTAACTAGATCCAATGTGACAACTACAAACTCCATGGCAGCGTTCACCTTGGTCAGATATTAACCCAGGAAGAATCATAGAAGCTGCAAGTTGATGATTCTTCTCTACCTTGGTGCCAAGGGTGAATATCTTGGGTGCAGGGGTTGCATTTGCATGTGGACCCAGGAGCTTAAAAGGGGCCTAAAAGGCCCAATTAGCCCATATGAGGAGACCAATACTATGAAAGACCTTCGATAACTAGGGGCTCTGTTGGAGATTTTGCTTTGGGGACCACAAACTTTAGGATGTATCACTTCTTGGTTCCAAATCTTCAGGGGCAACATATCATAGTTTGGCCACTAGCAGACACTTAGAACACAGTTCATCAGTAGAAGTATTTATACAACTACAATAAAAGGCTGAGTACACAGTCCGATTAATCATGCACTGGATTCTGTACAAGTAATTGTAGTTAACCTATTAGTCATAAAAAAAAATCAAGGTTTATGTCTTTAGGAAAAAAGCAAGTAATTTCCTTCATCTCTCCTCGGAGAAATATGACTTCTATTCAAGACACTTCCTTATGTGCTTTTTTTTTCTACTCTTATCGGTGTGAAGCAACACCAGAGAAATCAATAAGAGAACAAAAAATTGTAATTTAAAAAGTAATTTTCCGCAGAGCATAGATATTGCCAGCAAACAAACTAATCTTTCTTAAACTGAGCTCTCAATCACTTTTCTTCAGAACAAAAGATGTTTTTGGATCTGTACGACAAAAACCTTCCAACAACCAAAAGAGCGACCAAATCTTGGCTTGAAGTTTATAGAATCCATCTTATAAATGGCCAACATAATAATGATGAAAAGTTCTAGAAGAAAACCAAAAGTAGACTAATCGAGTAAAGTTTACGGTACTATGTTCTGCCAAAGGGCAACCGGTAAAAGTTTTGTAAAGTTTACAAAATGTTTCCGAAAAAAATTCATTTATCACCTAGGCACAGTTTTATCACAGGGGGCATCCATCAACAGGGCCTCCACCAATCATGAGAAGGGAGATCACGCGCATGTGCCTCTCCATTATGGTTGTGATTGAATGAGCCGCATTGATTGCTACTGCCCCATTCATGTATACAGAACTGACGGAGATAGCCGAGTGATCAATTGAACTATATCCATCTGTCTCAGACACTGCCTTCTCTTCCGACTTTGCACCTTCTTGTAATATTGCTCCCCATTTTGTTCCCTTCTTGAAATAATATCCCCCATCATGGACCACTTCCTGGTATAATGTCTCCTTCCTGGTATATTGTCCTGTCCTGAGCCCGCCTGAACTGCACTAAACATTGGCCAATCAAATGCCAGCAGATGAGTCTGCTTGTCACAGGCAGCGCATGGCACTGGCATCACGCACCGCCCATAGCTGGCCAATCTTGTAGGGTTCAAATTATTAACATTTTAGTTTTATGGTGTAGAAGGCCAAAGAGTCCCCATAAACAGTAGCTAGGTGTTAGCCGAACAATGGTTTGGGCAATCGTTTGGTTGGCAACTATCTCTCATGACATCAAAACCTTCAAAAAAAACCTGAAGACCCTCCTCTTCAGACAAGCCTACAACCTACAGTAACCACCGATCGACCAAACCGCTGCATGACCAGCTCTACCCTCGCCTACTGTATCCTCACCCATCCCTTGTAGATTGTGAGCCCTCGCGGGCAGGGTCCTCTCTCCTCCTGTACCAGTTATGACTTGTATTGTTCAAGATTATTGTACTTGTTTTTATTATGTATACCCCTCCTCACATGTAAAGCGCCATGGAATAAATGGCGCTATAACAATAAATAATAATAATAATAATGACTTAGGAGCGCTGAGAGAGCCGCTATCGGACTTCTCTGCCGGTGGCTCATCTTACTGAGAACAAAATGATCAGCAGTCCAAATTCAGACATGCTGGATCTTTACCTCCCATGACATCATCTGTTGGGGGAGAGTCTGTAGCCCACATACCCTTTAAGCGGTTAGCTGATGTTCCTCAAGTGTGTATGGGAGCCATGAGAATCCCCTAGGTAACCAAAACAAACCTCCATAACTTTGGATGAGAGAGCCTAAACTGGAAAGTATAGGGTATGTGAAAGATTTTCCAGCTCCAAAGTTCGGGCCCCCATTGATTTCTATGGGGTTCGGGTACCCGAAACGAACTTTACTTTGGTCTAAAGTTCAGTCGAGCCCAAACTTCCACAGGTTTGCTCGTCCCTACCCATAACATTATATATTCTATTGTTACCTGCAGGATTGCCTTAGTATTGTCCAAGTGATGATGCCATCAGCTGTGCAATATTAACCCCTTAACCCCCAGAGCTTTTTTTCAGTTTTCGATTTTTGCTCCCCTCATTCCCAGAACCATAACTTTTTTATTTTTCTGTCAATATAGCCATGTGAGGGCTTATTTTTTGCGGGATGAGTTTAAATTTTCAATGATACCATTGGTTTCATGATCTGGAGTTGGGTAAGGGCTTACTTTGTGCGCTAAGCTGACATTTTTAATGATACAATTTTGGTGCAGACACGTTCTTTTGATCGCTCATTATTGCATTTTAATGCAATGTGGCGGAGACCAAAAAAAGTAATTCTGGCGTTTTTAATTTTTTTCTCGCTACGCCATTTAACGATCAGGTTAATCCTTTTTTTTTATGGATAGATTGGGCGATTCTGAACTCGGCGATACCAAATGTGTAGGTTTGATTATTTTTATTGTTTTATTTTGAATGGGGCAAAATGGGGGTGATTTTAACTTTTATCTATATACATAATTGTCTAAGGGTCACTTCCGTCTGTCTGTCCTTCTGTCACAGATATTCATTGGTCGTGGCCTCTGTCTATCATGGAAATCCAAGTCGCTGATTAGTCGCCGCAAAACAGCCACGACCAATCAGCGACGGGCACAGTCTGGAAGAAAATGGCCGCTCCTTCCTCCCCGCAGTCAGAGTCCCCGGTGCTCCGCTCCCCGCAGTCTGTCACCGGCGCTCTCCGCTCCCCGCAGTGAGTGTCCCCGGCGTTCCGCTCCCCGCAGTGAGTGTCCCCGGCGCCCACTCCATACTCCCCTCCGGTCACCGCTGACACAGGGTTAATGCCGGCGGTAACGGACCGCGTAATGCCGTGGGTAACGCATTCCGTTACTGCCGCTATTAACCCTCTGTGTCCCCAGCCTTTTACTATTGATGCTGTCTATGCGGCATCAATAGTAATAGAAAGTAATGTTAAAAATAGTAAAAAAAAAAACCTGCTATACTCGCCCTCCGTTTTCCGCTCAGCCGCTCGCGCCTGCCGCCATCTTCCTTTCCCAGCGATGCTGGGTAATTTTGCAAATCATCCTGGGAATGCAAGATGGCGGCAGCCACGCGCCCATCTGCACAGCGCTGTTGGATCCCAGGAAGCGGAGAGACGGGACGCTGAGGAGCAGCGATGAGAATGGTATGTTCAACTACAAGGGGCCCTCGGATCATTAGGTGAGTATGTTTATTTTTTATTTTTTGAACCTGTGACATACTTGGCTCGGTAATATAGTACGTCACTGGGCAATATACTACATGGCTCTGTGGTGTAAACTACGTGGCTGTGCAATATACTACGTGGCTGTGCAATATACTACGTGGCTGTGCAATATACTACGTGGCTGTGCAATATACTACGTGGCTCTGTGCAGTATACTACGTGGCTGGACAATATACTACGTGACTGGGCAATATACTACGTGGACATGCATATTCTAGAATACCCGATGCGTTAGAATCGGGCCACCATCTAGTGTATATATATAATTGCCTATGGGTCACTTTCGTTTGTTTGTCTGTCAAGGAAATCCCATGTCGCTGATTGGTCGTGGCCAGCTGGCCACAACCAATCAGTGACGGCCATGATCCAGCCACGAAATTCCCCTTCCCTACTCCCCTCCAGTCAGTGCCCCCATAGCGGTTTAGCACTCAGTTAACGCTGCTATTAACCCTGTGTGACCAACTTCTTGCTATTGATGCTGCCTATGCAGCATCAATAGTAAAAAGATGTAATGTTAAAAATAATTTTAAAAAAATACAAAATCATTATATTCTCACCTTCCGGCACCTTTCCCGCACCTCGCGACACTCCGGTACCAAGAATCCAGGGGCGGACTGGGCCGGGTGGCAGGAATGCATCTGCCCCCCGGGCCGGTGCCTGAGCAGGTACACAGGGCCGCTGGAGGAGCAGCAGCTATTTTAATACATAGCGCGCCGCATCCCTCCAGCTGGCCCTATGTGCGCGCGTTGCCTGCTCTGACAAGTGCCGCGGCGGCCCGCACTAGTGTGCGAGCACGGCCGCGGTCCTTGTTCCTGCGTGTGCTCGTCTGCCGGCTGCTGCGCTGCCCATGTCAGAGCGGGCAAGCAGGAGACCAGGCGCGCGCGCGGCCCGCACTAGTGTGCGAGCACGGCCGCGGTCCTCATTCCTGCGCGTGCTCGTCTGCTGCCCATCAGTCAGAGTGGGCAAGCAGGAGACCATGCGCGCGCGCGCACATGGTGATATTTCAAAAAGCCGCGCGCGCATAGACGGTGTCTGACGCTGGCCGGCCTGCACCAGCGTCAGAGAAGACTGCTCACCAATGCCTGGGCCCTGGGATGATCCTCTCCTCCTCTTCACTGCCAACGCTGGCCAGGACGCGACACCCGACCCACCTCAGCTCTTCATCCTCCCGACCTCCCCCCATCTCAGGGACCTGGGTGAGTCCCAAGATGATTTTTTTTAATGTATATACAGCAGTATTGCCTATATAATGTGTATAGACTGCTATATATGCATTATATAGGTGATACTGCTGTATATAATCACTATACCACTATAATGCATGTATAGCACTCTATATCTTATATGGGTGACACTGCTACTTATGCGTATATACCTTATATAGGTGACACTGCAATGTGTGTGTATGTATATGTGTATGTGTATATATATATATATATATATACACACACGTATACATACACACACACACCGCAGTGTCACCTATATAAGGTATATACGCATAAGTAGCAGTGTCACCCATATAAGATATAGACTGCTATACATGCATTATAGTGGTATAGTGATTATATACAGCAGTATCACCTATATAATGCATATATAGCAGTCTATACACATTATATAGGCAATACTGCTACTGATGTGTATATAGGTGATACTTCTGTGTATATATGTCGTTATGTAGGTGATACTGGTGTGTGTGTGTGTGTATGTATACACACACACACACGTACATATATACACAGCAGTAACACCTATATATAACGTATATACACATCAGTAGCAGTATTGCCTATATAATGAATATAGACTGCTGTATATATGATATATAGGTGATACTATCATTATATACAGCAGTAGCAGTATCGCCTATATAACGTGTATGCAACATTTGCAGTATCACCTATATAATGTACAGACTAATGTATATACGTTATATAGGTGACACTGCTGTGTATAGTCGCACTATCTATTTGTATCTAATCTATATATATAATTGCCTACGGGTTACTTCCGTCTTTCTGTCCTCAACTTCCGTAACGGAAATCCAGCGTTGCTGATTGGTCTCGCCAGCTGCCTGTCATGGCTGCCGCGACCAATCAGCGACGGGCACAGTCCGATTAGTCCCTCCCCTACTCCCCTGCAGTCACAGTGCCCGCCGCCCACTCCATACTTCCCGCAGTCAGTGCCCAGCGCCCGCTCCATACTCCCCGCAGTCAGTGTGCCCGGCGCCCGCTCCATACTCCCCGCAGTCAGTGTGCCCGGCGCCCGCTCCATACTCCCCGCAGTCAGTGTGCCCGGCGCCCGCTCCATACTCCCCGCAGTCAGTGTGCCCGGCGCCCGCTCCATACTCTCCGCAGTCAGTGTGCCTGGCGCTCCGCTCCATACTCCCCGCAGTCAGTGTCCCCTGCGCCTGCTCCATACTCCCCGCTCCATACTCCCCGCAGTCAGTGCCTGCTCCATAATCCCCTCCAGTCAGCGCTCACACAGGGTTAATGCCAGCGGTAACAGACCGCGTTATGGCACGGGTAACGCATTCCGTTACCGCTGCTATTAACCCTGTGTGACCAAGTTTTTACTATTGATTCTGCCTATGCAGCATCAATAGTAAAAAGATGTAATGTTAAAAATATTAATAAAAAAAAACCAAAAACCTGCTATACTCACCTTCCGTCATTGGACGATGCGCTCCAGCCGGCCGCCATCTTCCGTTCCCAGAGATGCATTGCGAACTTACCCAGAAGACTTGGCGGTCTCACTGGCGGTTTCCTGGGAATGGAAGATGGCGGCCGCATCACACAGCTTCGCTGGATCCCAGGGGTGAGTATATAACTATTTTTAATTTTAATTTTTTTTTTTTAACAAGGATATGGTGCCCACACTGCTAAATACTGCGTGGGCAGTGTTACATACCTACGTGACTGGCCAATATACTACGTGGCTCTGTGCTGAATATTACGTGGCTGGGCAATATACTACGTGACTGGGCAATATACTACGTGACTGGGCAATATACTACGTGGCTGGGCAATATACTATGTGGCTGGGCAATATACTATGTGGTTGGGCAATATACTACGTGGCTGGGCAATATACTACGTTGCTGGGCAATATACTACGTTGCTGGGCAATATACTACGTGGCTGGACAATATACTACGTGGCTTTGTGCTGAATACTACGTGGCTGGGCAATATACTACGTGGCTGGGCAATAAACTACGTGGCTGGGCAATAAACTAAGTGGGTGGGCAATATACTACGTGGCTGGACAATATACTACGTGGCTTTGTGCTGAATACTACGTGGCTGGGCAATATACTACGTGGCTGGGCAATAAACTACGTGGCTGGGCAATAAACTAAGTGGGTGGGCAATATGCTACGTGGACATGCATATTCTAGAATACCCGATGCGTTTGAATCGGCCCACCATCTAGTGTATGTGTATGTATGTATGTATGTATGTATGTATGTATGTATGTATGTATGTATGTATATATATATATATATATATATATATAATCAGTTTCATCTATACAATGTGTGTACAGCAGTCACAGTATCACATACAATATATAGGTGATACTACAACTACACACATCAGTCGCAGTATCGACTATTGTATATACAGTAGTTTCAATGTGATATATGTTCAGCAGTCGCAGTGTCTCCTATGTGATGTATGCATCATAATATAGTATAATGCTGTCTTAATTACCGAATATTGTAGAGAGGTTTATAGTGTAGAGATGTTTATATAGTATGGCGCTATGCATATAGTGTGGAATTCACACTATATACACTGCTGCCACATCTCTACACTATATAATATATGCACCGCTCTATATTCCTTAACACGGTATATAATATGCCGCTGTGTATATAATATATTGTAGTATACCATTTATACTTGTGTATAAGCCGAGTTTTTCAGCATATTTTTTTTTGTGCTGAAAACACCCCCCTCGACTTATACACAAATCATTGTCCCAGAAAGACGGAGAAGGAGCAGCAGGTGACAGAGGCAGGAGCCGGCGGCTGTGGCTAAAGCCTGTGCCGCTGCTAAAGAGAAATGAATATTCACTGCACTGGCAGTGAATATTCATTTCTCTTGTAGCATTGACAGCCACAGCCGCCGGCTTCCAGCACACATCCTACTTACCATCCCTGCGCACCCTCGCTGCATCTCGTTTCGGCGCTAGCAGCTCTTCAGGATGACCGATCACGAGTCTTCCGCTCATTAAGGTAATGAATATTCACCCCTCTCCACTCCCATAGGTGTGATAAATATTCATTACCTTAATGAGCGGGGGACATGTGATCGCCCGGCCGGAGCTGCTGGCACCGGAACGAGATGCTGCGAGGCCATGCAAAGAAGGTAAGTAGGATGTGGTTTTTTATTATTTTTTAGGAACCATGCATACATGAACAGGGATAAGGAGCCATGCATACAAGGATGGGGATAAGGATTCATGCAGACAAGGATGGGGATAAGAAGCCATGCACACACAGACGGGGATAAGGAGCCATGCATACAAGGATGGGGATAAGGAGTCATACAGACAAGGATGGGGATAAGGAGCCATACAGACAAGGATGGGGATAAGGAGCCATGCAGACAAGGATGGGGATAAGGAGCCATACAGACAAGGATGGGGATAAGGAGCCATGCAGACAAGGATGGGGATAAGGAGCCATACAGACAAGGATGGGGATAAGGAGCCATGCAGACAAGGATGGGGATAAGGAGCCATGCAGACAAGGATGGGGATAAGGAGCCATACAGACAAGGATGGGGATAAGGAGCCATGCAGACAAGGATGGGGATAAGGAGCCATGCAGACAAGGATGGGGATAAGGAGCCATACAGACAAGGATAGGGATAAGGAGCCATGCAGACAAGGATGGGGATAAGGAGCCATACAGACAAGGATGGGGATAAGGAGCCATACAGACAAGGATGGGGATAAGGAGCCATACATACAAGGATGGGGATGAGGAGCCATACAGACAAGGATGGGGATAAGGAGCCATGCAGACAAGGATGGGGATGAGGAGCCATACAGATAAGGATGGGGATAAGGAGCCATACAGACAAGGATGGGGATAAGGAGCCATGCAGACAAGGATGGGGATAAGGAGCCATACATACAAGGATGGGGATAAGGAGCCATGCAGACAAGGATGGGGATAAGGAGCCATGCAGACAAGGATGGGGATAAGGAGCCATGCAGACAAGGATGGGGATAAGGAGCCATACAGACAAGGATGGGGATAAGGAGCCATGCAGACAAGGATGGTGATAAGGAGCCATGCAGACAAGGATGGGGATAAGGAGCCATGCAGACAAGGATGGGGATGACGAGCCATGCAGACAAGGATGGGGATGAGGAGCCATGCAGACAAGGATGGGGATGAGGAGCCATGCAGACAAGAATGGGGATGAGGAGCCATGCAGACAAGGATGAGGAGCCATGCAAACAAGGATGGGGATGAGGAGCCAAGCAGACAAGGATGGGGATGAGGAGCCATGCAGACAAGGATGGGGATGAGGAGCCATGCAGACAAGAATGGGGATGAGGAGCCATGCAGACAAGGATGAGGAGCCATGCAGACAAGGATGGGGATGAGGAGCCAAGCAGACAAGGATGGGGATGAGGAGCCATGCAGACAAGGATGGGGATGAGGAGCCATTCATACAGGGACAGGGGAGCCATGCATACAAGGACGGGATGTGGGGACAATGCATACCCAGCTTATACTCGACTCAATACATTTTCACAGTTTTTTGTGGCAAAATTAGGTGTCTCGGCATATACTTGGGTCGACTTATACTCAAGTATATACGGTATGTTGTGGAGCTGTGTATACTTCTAATGTCCTGCATAAATGGTGTAATTCTCAGTATCTATTCTGATGTATATGTGTATCTGTCTATCTATCACTCCGATTAATTGTTAGAAAACTAGTGGACTCTTTATTGGCCCATGTGGCAACGTTTTGGATCCATAACTGAACATTTCTCTGATATGGAAGTGAAATGTTGCCACATTGACTAATAAAGAGTATTAAAAAAAATCGGTTCCATTTTCTTCCACAAAAGTGGTACAATCATCTTCTCACTTGCTGTCCGTGTGCAGTTGTGTTTTTTTTTTTTCTCAGCAGATGTTGCAGTCTGATACACGGTGAGTCAGACCATTGAGGAGATGGAGAAATTAATTTCTCCGTCTCCTCCACACCTGTGCTGCGAGAGCATTGGAGCACGGACACTCTGATCACGCTCACAGCAGAGCAAGAGCCGAGTATCATTGGCATATCACATCCGATGCCATATTCTAGTGTTATTCCACCCTAATGAGCACCTGTATTAAGCCCACGTTCACACGGTCAGTATTTGTTCAGTGTTTTCATCAGTATTTGTAAGCCAAAACCGGGAGTGGAACAATCCAGAGGAAAAGTATAATAGAGACATCTGCACCAATTCTGTATTTATCACCCACTCCTGGTTTTGGCTACAAATACTGAGGTCAAATACTGACCATATACTGACCGTGTGAATGTGGCCTTATTCTGTATCTATACACTGCACAGTACCACTCCTCATTATACAGTGGGGCTGTGTGTGTGTCACTATACAGTGGGGCTGTGTGTGTCATGAATTATACAGTGGGTGTGTGTGTGTCATGATACAGTGGGACTGTGTGTGTCAATATATATATATAAATAATATCTCTATCTATCGCATTCTTGCAGTCACCAGACCACCTGTTGCCGGCACCAGAGAATCCTCATAGCGCACAGTGCGCACGATATGAGGATTCACACATAGTGACTGTAGACATGTAGCTTAAGATCTGACAACCCCTTTAAGGATGGGCCGCTACTCATGGGCCACTGCTTGTGCTTGCCCCCCAGGCTAAAATTTGCCAGCCAGCCCCTGCAAGAATCCATTGCGGCAATGACCGGAAATGACGTAGCGGTCTCGTGAGGCTGCTACATCACGTGTTATTGCCGCAATGCATTACTGGGAATGGAGCGTCACGACGAACATGGCTAAAGGCCTGGGCTGGATCAGGGGGCCGCCGGAAGGTGAGTATATAACTATTTTTTATTTTTTTTTAACAGCGATATGGTGCCCATATTGCTATATATTACATGGGCTGTTACATACTGCGTGGGCTGTGCAATATACTACGTGGCCTGTTATATACTACATGGGCTGTTATATACTGCGTGGGCTGTGCTATATACTGCGTCTCTGTGCTATATACTACGTGGCTGTGCAACATTACGTGGCCGTGCTATATACTACATGGCTGGGCAATATACTACGTGGCTGTGCTATATACTACGTGGGCTGTGCTATATACTACTATATATATTCTAGAATACCCGATACGTTAGAATCTAGTATATATATATATATATATATATATATATTTCATATTTTTGAAACTTTTGTTTTTACTTTTGCCATGCTTCAATAGGCTCCATGGGAGGCTAGAAGTTGACATAGCCTGATCAGCTCCGCTACATAGGAGCGATGTTAAGATCACTCCTACATAGCTGAATTACAGCATTGCTATGAGCGCTCATAGCAATCTGGCATCAATCACCATACAGGTTTTCAGGAGACCTCTGGTTGTCATGGCGATGCATCGCTGACCCCCGATCACGTGACGGAGGTCAGCGGTGCCCGCATTTCTGCCCTGATGCCCGACAGCTCTTGTTAAATGCCGCTGTCAGAGTTTGACAGCGGCATTTAACTAGTTAATAGGCGCGGGTGGATCACGATTCCACCCGCGCCTATTGTGGGCACATGTCAGCTGTTCAAAACAGCTGACATGTCCCGGGTTTGATGAGGGCTCACAGCCAGAACCCACATCAAAACGGGGGGTTCTGCCATCGGACGCACTATTCTGTCCGATGGCAGAAAGGGGATAAAGGGACACTGTCACCCCCTCCAGCCGTTATAAACTAAAAGAGCCACCTTGTGCAGCAGTAATGCTGCATTCTAACAAGGTGGCTCTTTTAGTTTTTGTTGCTGTTATTCCCAAAATAAAGGTATTTATAATTTTGCAAAAATACCTTTCTTTAGACCAGGAGGCCGGTCTTAACCCCCCTCTTTGAAACGCCCAACTGCCGTCACTCATATCTTCCGGGGCGCTGGTCGCCGCCCCCTCAGCGCTGTTTTGCTATGAAATCCGGCGCCTGCGCTGTTCTCTTCTGCCTGGGGCTGGCGCAGTGAGCACTGGCTGTCTGACCTCACCTGCTGGGTTGCAGACTGTGCCTGTGCGGCCACCCAGCTAGTGAATCCCAGCCCCGCACTGTGCATAATGCATAACACACTGAACCTTTGGCAATGCAGCATCCTGCTGATAGTTTTGGAATTATTTATATACACAGAAGATGTAAGACACTAAATCACGACTACCGGATCAAACAACTCATCACTTTGGCTTCTTGTGGTCTGTATACATGGATGCACATAACTTTGTATAGACACAAAACTAGTATTTATCATCAATAAAAATACTTTGTTTATTTGACATGCCTTATAGCCACTAAAAATTGGTTGCAAAAGTGATGCATACCCTTTTTAAGGCGAATCGGTCAGCAGGAGCAGCATGATGTAGGAACTCAGAGCCTGATTCCAATAATGCGTCACTTACTTGGCTAGGTGTTGCTTCCATGAAATCAGTCTTTTATCAGCAGGAGATTATTACTAGAGGACTAGTTGTCTGGTGCCTCCTAGTCCAACCCCGCCCCCGGCACTGATTAGCAGCTGTCAATATACAATGTACATAAAAAGCTGCTAATCCGTTTCACGCTAGATTATTACGGTGGAAGGTTGTGGGACTGTAAGCTCTTCATTACAAGTAAAGGTGATTAAGATGACGAGAAATAATAAAAGTTTTAGTAGAAATTCACACTGCGTTTTATAGGTCACGGATTAACGGCGTGCGTTCAGGGATTATATTCTTTAACAAGGAGACTATAACTGGAGGAGGATTGGTCACGGCGCCTGGATGTAGAGTTAATATGTTATCAAGGCAAATAAATTGGAGCGTCTCCGTAAAATGAGACTTTCAGACTGAGTCATCAGCTGCCCATGGTGATCACGTGGAAAATAGCCGGCATAGGGGTTTAATAGAACATCACCTTATCACAAGCTGTGTCTGTTCACTGTGAAAAAGTCACATTAGCATTAAATTAAATTGTCTGCCCCTCCGTGTTCTCAAATCAAGATAGAGAAGGATCATGAAGGTTTAATGCTGCCGAGAGATACCAGCGCGGACGTCCCATGCATATTCATACATTGCACCCAGCCACAAAATGGCCTGATAGTTGGCGATTTTACATTTTTGTGCTTTCAATTTTTCCTCCCTTTTCGTCCACGAGTCATTCCTCTAACCATACGAGCGCTTGTCTTTTGCAGGACGAGATGTAGCTTTGAATGACACCAT
Organism: Ranitomeya imitator; assembly: GCF_032444005.1. Lineage (NCBI taxonomy): Eukaryota > Metazoa > Chordata > Amphibia > Anura > Dendrobatidae > Ranitomeya > Ranitomeya imitator. Next base: position 23,724,838 of record NC_091289.1, on the reverse strand, counting down.
TCATTTTACCAAATAACGTGCTGAAGAATAGGAAAATATAATCCTAGTGGAATGAAAAAACAATCTGAAATGCTTCCTTTGTTTTTTTTGGTGGTGGGTTGTTATATGGCTTTCATTATACAGAAAAAATGACCTGAAAATATGATTCTTCTTGGTCAATATTATTTATGGCGATTCCAATTTTCGAAAGTCTTAAATAATAATAAAAAAAAAAGAGGTAACAAAACAAAAAATTGTAATATATATATATCTACTATATAATTGTCTAAAGGTCACTTCCGTCTTTCTGTCCTTCGGTCTTTCTGTGTGTCACGGATATTCATTGGTCGCGGCCTCTGTCTGTCATGGAATCCAAGTCGCTGATTGGTCTCGCCAGCTACCTGTCATGGCTGCCGCGACCAAACAGCGACGGCCACAGTCCGATTAGTCCCTCCATACTCCCCGCAGTCACCGCTCACACAGGGTTAATGCCAGTGGTAACTGACCGCGTTATGCTGTGGGTAACTCACTCCGTTACCGCCACTATTAACCCTGTGTGACCAAGTTTTTACTATTGATGCTGCCTATGCAGCGTCAATAGTAAAAACATCTAATGTTAAAAATAATAAAAAAAATAACAAATCATTATATACTCACCTTTCGCAACGCTCCGGTGACCTCCGGCAGGTTCTGGTGCCAAGGATCGTATGGGAGAAGGACCTGCCATGACGTCACGGTCATGTGACCGAACTACAAGGGGCCCTCGGAAGGTGAGTATATGTTTATTTTTATTTTTTAACCTGTGACATACTTGGCTCAGCAATATACTATGTAGCTGGGCAATATACTATGTGACTGGTCAATATACTACATAGCTGGGCAATATAGTATGTGACTGGTCAATATACTACATAGCTGGGCAATATACTATGTGACTGGGCAATATACTACGTGGCTGGCCAATATACTACGTAGCTGGGCAATATACTACGTCACTGGGCAATATACCACGTGGCTGGGCAATATACTATGTGACTGGGCAATATACTACGTGGCTGTGCAATATACTACGTGGCTGGCCAATATACTACGTAGCTGGGCAATATACTACGTCACTGGGCAATATACCACGTGGCTGGGCAATATACTATGTGACTGGGCAATATACTACGTGGCTGTGCAATATACTACGTGGCTGGCCAATATACTACGTAGCTGGGCAATATACTACGTCACTGGGCAATATACCACGTGGCTGGGCAATATACTATGTGGCTGGGCAATATACTACGTGGCTCTGTGCTGTATACTACGTGGCTGTGCAATATACTACGTGACTGGCCAATATACTACGTGGCTGGCCAATATACTACGTGGCTGGCCAATATACTACGTGGCTGGCCAATATACTACGTGGCTGGGCAATATACTACGTGGCTGGGCAATATACTACGTGGCTGGGCAATATACTACGTGGCTGGGCAATATTCTACGTGGCTGGGCAATATACTACGTGACTGGGCAATATACTACGTGACTGGGCAATATACTACGTGACTGGGCAATATTCTACGTGGCTGGGCAATATACTACGTGGCTGGGCAATATACTACGTGACTGGGCAATATACTACGTGGCTGGGCAATATACTACGTGACTGGGCAATATACTACGTGACTGGGCAATATTCTACGTGGCTGGGCAATATACTATGTGGCTGGGCAATATACTACGTGGACATACATATTCTAGAATACCCGATGCGTTAGAATCGGGCCACCATCTAGCATATATATAACTGTCTAAGGGTACTTCCGTCTTTCTGTCTGCAACTTCCGTAAAGGAAATCCCAAGTCGCTGATTGGTCTCGCCAGCTGCCTGTCATGGCTGCCGCGACCAATCAGCGACGGGCACAGTCTGATTAGTCCCTCCCTACTCCCCTGCAGTCAGTGCCCGGCGCCTACATACTCCCCTCCACTCACCGCTCACACAGGGTAAATGCCAGCGGTAACGGGCCGCGGGTACCGCACTCCATAACCGCTGCTATTAACCCTGTGTGACCAAGTTTTTACTATTGATGCTGCCTATGCAGCATCAATAGTAAAAAGATCTGATGTTACAAAAAAAACGTGATTCTCACCCTCCGATGCTAAGGAAGCTATGTGAGAAGGACCTGCCATGACGTCATGGTCATGTGACCGTGACGTCATCACAGGTCCTGCGCTCATACCAACCCTGGGACCGGAAGCTGACGCGTGCACCGCACACAGGGCCAGGACTTCAACGATGGGTGAGTATATGTTTGTTTTTTATTTTAAGTCTTTTTTAACCTGTTACATACATGGCTGGGCAATATACAACGTGGACATGCATATTCTAGAATACCCGATGCGTTAGAATCGGGCCACCATCTAGTGTGTGTATGTATATATATATATATATATATATATATATATATATATATATATATATATATATATATATATATATATATTAGAGCTCTAACCACTAGACAGATTTATTTTTTTTCAATTAAAATGTAATAATGTTGATTTTCTAAACCATATTTGTGCATCTTTGCCAGAGAATTAATGCAAATATATATAGATATATATGTTTTTTTCATCTCTTCCCATCTCATGCTCATTTACAATCCTGACTACTTTCCAGGCCAACGTACAGAATAATAAATCTTCTATTCTCACCATTGCCACCCCTTTTGCGGCAGACCAGTCGTATACTGAATCGGTAGACAATATGTACATGCTATAATATAATATCTTCTACTTACCCGTTTGCATCCCATCTCTGTACCTTCTTATGCACAATAACATAACTTTGACTTTTAATCACTTTCATGGGAGTGATATCTGGGGTTCTGTGTTCCTCTCCTAGAGCCAAAGCCAAGATGTGCAGCGGCCATGTCTGCCGGAACCTACACCTACAATATGGCTCTGTCTTTCTTACATCTTCTGATCACTAGTGCAAGTATCTAACTTTGTAGAGAAACTTCTATGCATTGCTGTAAACTTAATAGAAACCATTGATTTAATTTTTATTTAATAAATCAATAGCACATATGAAAATAAGCCACTTTGCAATATATCCTATCAAAGAAACCTGCTTCTTCCTCCTAGACTGACCATGAACACTCATTTCAGGATTAAAAGCTGTGACATCTGTATTGAGTGAAGACAGATTTTTCTCATTACTGAGATAGATCACTGTTGGTGCTTTTAAAACTCTATGGAGGGGAGGAGCTAGAGTTCTCCATAGAACTTTATGAGCACCAACTGTCATCAATTATAGGTAATGGAAAAGTCTGTACAGATTCAGTGAACATTTTACCCATGAACTGGCAATTCTCAGAATGAATAATCAGTTTCTCTGATTGGGTATATTCTATAGTTCCTTATTTTCACTCTATTGATTTATGAATATAATTATGAAAACCAATTAAAACCATGGTTACTCTTTCTGTACATTCCAGAGACTACTAGTCTTTTCTGTCTATTTGAAGCTTAGCCTTTTTTCTCCCACTTGCCATGGTTGGGTGGTTATGGAGGAAATGGAGGCTCCTGACCGCCAATCTAGAGAAGGTCCCAACAATGGTCCCTCATGAAACTAAACTATTTATTAATTTGCCATTCAACATGAAAAACTGAAGTCAAATCTGAATGGTGCAAGGGTTGGGTGTATAAAACTTATCAGAGCAAAGGAAAGAAGTGGAAACCAGTGGCACCCATTTTATTGTACTGGTAGGATGTGCTGGAAAGTTTGCTTCAACCAGAGCAGTGTGGACTATAACACAACCTGGAAACAATGAAGTGGCATCTAGTGTAGGTACTATTGAGTTGGCATAACTCAGCACCATTTGGCAATGCCTATTCTTCTGTGCACCTATGCTAGGTCCTTGCCTGTAAATCCCCTATGAAAATGAATTGATTTTCTAACATTTTCTTTTATGGAAGGAGTTTTTCTTTCTGAATGGTTATTGTTCCACTAACTCTTATAGGGGCAAAAAATATTATTTTCCAGACTGTTGTAAAGAACAGTAAATGGACCCTGGTTACAAGTGGTGCTATTTCTTGACGTGACCTCTTTTCACGAACACAAATTTGATATAGAATTCCTTACAGGATGCGACCCTTTCAAAGATTTTTTTTTTTGTATTTAATAGCCATTATATGGCTCCCTGTAATCTTACGTCAAGTTGGAGTTGATGGGTTGTCTCCTGAGAAAAACCTGCTTGCTACCTTGCGCAACCAGAATCCACCTGCCTGGTCTTGAAGTATCTAACACATCAAATATTGTGGGTTTTTTTTTCAAAAATGACAAAAACATCCTGACTTTTAAAGATCCACAACTTTGAGACGTAAAAAGTTTTCTGATACGTCTGAGGTTAGATGTAAATGTTTCGTATCGACCACTTCTTGTTTACGAGAGGAACCTGAAAAGGTAAAATGGTGTAATACTCCAAGACTTTTTATAAAACTTCATACACATTCCTTAGTCCTGTACTTTATCTGTCATAGAAAATGAGAAGAAGAAAAAGTCAAAGAAGGAGAAAAGGTTAGAAGAACAAGATTGGAAAATAACCTCTTTTCCCTTGTTTCCTCCTATTTTTCCCTTTTTTTTTTTTTCCTTCCTGTTGTGCAAACCCATTTTGTAGAATTTTAAAACTTTCAATAAAAAAACAATTTTGAACAAAATTGGAGAATAAGTCAAAAAAGTTGGGAGTCTACACAGTGGATGACCTGGAGAAGACAACAGATACTACTTGGAAAGACATTTTTGGGAGAAATTTTTTAGGTTACTTTTTGCTGTAAATCCCAAAAATTAGCAAAAACGAACATGCGGAACGTCATCTCTCATTAACACCGTGATCATTTTTGTATTGAAAAACTTTATTTATAATAAAAATAGCATTCACAGACTTGCTCGTCTAGCTACATACATTGTGTTCCGTTGCCTTTACTGGCAAAAGTCCACAATCAGCTTCAATCAAATCATATATCAACTCCCAAAATGTTAAATAAAGCAACAGCAATGGACAGTGTTGAATCGATCAATGCATAGTATTTAAACAAAGATTGGCCCACAAACCTCTTTTTTTTTTTTTGTCAAGACATAGAAGAACACCATCGATAAGGTAAATGATATGATGACTGAAGAGTGTATACAAGTGCTTAATAATGGAGGTCCGCAATGCAGTAACCTAGTCTTAAGTCTCAAAAATGGGAAAAAAAAAAAAGTAAAAAAAAAAATTCCAAATCACTCTTATGGATTCTGCTTTCTTGAAAAGAAATTACACTTTTACATACCTGATTCAGTTTACATTAAAATATATCCCCGATTTTTTATTTTTTCTCTTCATTCTCAGAAATATAAACACTTATCACATTCCTTGCATCATTTTTTTTTTCTGTTTTTATCGTCATAAAGTATCTTTTATACATGGAAAAAAAGGCATTTCGTTATTTTAACAAGCTTGAATAATTACAATTTTAACTCTGTACACACAATGATTGGCCTTTTTTTTGTACAGTACCATAGCAACAACAGTGATAGACTCGCAATGCTCATTCATGTCAGTATGAAAATGTTTTGTGTTTTTTTGTGTTTTTTTTTACATCAATGCACTGTAAAAGCAGCAGATTCAGAGCGATGGCAGACATTTCGGCTCAGCTAGGCAGTAACGCAATATTGTCTTGGACCAAGGATACGCAGCAGACGTGTTGACAGCTGCTGTAAAAGACTTGCGATGGAAAAGAAGAAATCAGATACTTGTTTTTAGACCATGCATTGGGACCTGTATACCTTATCGTTTCCAATAGAAAACCATTTTTCCCCAATTTTTTTGGAAAATTTTTTTTTTTTTAGAAAGAAATGAAAATTGTGTATTTAAGGATAGGAGCCAACAGAATATTGTAGCACAATGGACGATTGGCCACCCTATGGTCATGAAGAAGCATGCTTTGATCTTTCTTAAACACTTTGCATTCTTATTACCTATGGCAAGTAGGCTTTGGCAAGTATCCTTAGGGAATTATAATCCCAGAGCTACCTTACAAACCAAAAACACTTAAATGATCATCCTTGTGCGAAGTGTGCTTGTATATGTCCTTCATCGCAATAGTAGTCTCAGGTATCTTCTCATAGTTACCTCCTTTGTCTTCGATCTGGTCTTCTACATTTCAATACATCCCATCACCAGCTTATGTAACCATAACTCATAGTTCAATTAATCATCATCCTTCAAATTAATTAAATCAATAATTTCAGGTAATTAACAGTCAAAAAGTGTGTTAATTAAGACTAGACCCCCCCCCCAAAAAAAAAAAAAATGAAAAAAATTGTGGTTTGCTTTCCAGTGCTATGAACATGTTCCACGGAAGAAAATGTCTGAAAATAAAAGTCCATAAATGAACATCGTCAATAAAATAGCTTCTTGAAGAACATGTTATTATCCCTTAGGGGTTTACATTTGGCAAATAAATTAAAAAAAATACATCAAAAATACTTTCTTTAATATACATCAGGCACAACACTCTGTAGTAAGGTTTCATCTGCATAAAACATTTTTTGGAGCTCTAGGATCGTTAGGTGCTTCGGTAAGACACTATTAAGAATTTGATGTTCTCAGAGCCTCCTTAGATAAAAGAATGTGACATCAGATGGATCAGATACTGAGATCTGTGTTACATTCCTTATAGGGTCTCCTCCGTTGTGCTGAGGGATGTTTAGAACTTCTTATTGTGTCGTATTTCAGACTGGTATCATCCCGATCCCTGTTACCAGGTTTTTGATCTCGGCTTCTTCTCTCTGGAGACCTCTCCCTTCTCCTCTCAGGTGAGCGATCTCTTCTTCTATCAGGAGATCTTTCCCTTCTTCTATCGGTTGACTTTGCCCTTCTCCTATCAGGAGAACTGTCTCTTCTTCGATCAGGTGATCTTCTTGGATCCATAAACCGATCGAGTGACTTTCTTCTTCGATTTGGTGACCCATCCCTCTTTCGTGCAGGTGACCTTTCCCGTGTTCTTCGAGGAGAATCATCTCTCCTTCGTTCATACCGCTCTCTCTCTTTTCTTTCTAATGTATTTTCATTACTCCTTGCCCCTTCTGTTCTCTTCTCAGGAGACATTTTTTTCTGTCCGTTAACCACCATTTTTTCCCCTTGCCTTGGGTGTCTTGCCTCAGGGGACCTGTCCCTTCGGCTACTTTGTACAGAATTATTTTTAGATGACCCATTCCAAGTGTGATGGTCAGTGTGTTGTCTGTTATAGTTCCTGTTGCCTTTAGGGTCTTTGACATAAGTCCGTTTTTCCTCATGCTGTAATGAATTGTGAGTATTTGGTGGGTAACTGAACTCCAATGGCATGGGATGTCTTTCAGGTGTTAGTGTGTTCATTTTCGAAAGATTTTGTGAGCTGGCTGTGGGGCTGATGCTGTCACTGTTGGGTTCTGGAGAGGAAAAATAAAATTAGTTTTTTTTACTTAAGCATGAGAAAGCTCTCCTCTCCTAGGTTAGTGTCTGCAACACACATTTGTTAAAGCGGTCAGTACACCTATTGATTAACTGAAGCCTGTTAATATACAGTGACTTTAATTTAGCACATACATTGGTGTGGTCAAATTTGGTGTCAATCTACCTTTGCGTTATGGCCTAAATGTTTTTAATTTCTTACCAGCTAATAATATAATTGAATATCCCAAAGAAACAGGACATATGCCCTGAAATATACATAATGTTGAAAGTTGACCTCACTAAAGTAGATGGTCTTAGTGTGATCATAATGCCACTAACAGATGGACTTTCGGTCACTGCCTGGATATTTAAGTATCTTCTATTCTGTTGGCCAATTTGTGATAATTATAAGATAACTCTTCATAGTTGTGAATTTTTCAGAAAGGTTTTTAACACTTGAGCTTGAACTCCTCAAAAACACCCAACAGATTATGTTTTCAGGACTTCCTTAGCACTTCACAAGTGACCCTAGGTCTTTTCAGTTCATGAAGAACCACCACAAGTGTTTGCTCTAAAGCCAGGCATATACTTTAGTTCAGCAGACAGAAATCTCTTCCAACTTCCCAATACATGTAAGCGCTTAGCATGTGAGAACACGCATCCATTTGCAATGGGCAGAGGGGGGAGAAAGTCACTGCTTGACTCCTTCCTTCCATGTAACCAAAATTATTGAGAGCTGAAACTCCAACTACCAATCCTCCTCTCCCCACACATCATCTACTGGTGGTAGTTGGGAGGCCTTCAAATACATCCGATAGTCAGCAAGTTTGCCAAATCGGAAAGCCCGGGTAACGAATGTGTAATGGGGAATTTAATGGATATCCTTGAAGCATCACCTGTTGGCGGCACCTTAGGTCTGGAGTTGCAGGACACTGGTTTTCCCTGAACACAAAAGGATTGGGAGTTGAAATTCCAACTATCGATCCTTCTCTTCCCTGATAGCTTCTATTTGGAGCAGAGTTTGGAGGCCAGTAAATACACTACATAGTCAGGAAGTTATGCCAAAATCGTCAAGCTTGGCTAACTAATGTGTACGGGGGACTTAATGGATATCCTCCTTGAATCATCACCTGTTGACGGCACCTTACGTCTGGAGTTGAGTAACATAAGTGTAGACCCACCCATACCTTGTTAACATTTATCTCCTCCCGTGTAAGCAACCCTACACCCTTCCTGATAATGTTGAGTCGTAGAAATGGTGGTCTTTTAAAAGTGCCCTTGATACATAGCCAATGTTGTACATTATGGCGATTTTTTTTTTTTTACATCACTGGCAGAGAAAACCTAAATCCTTCCACAATGATATACTACTTTAATGTCTACTTGATAACCTATAAATTCGTTAAGAGCACATACAAACCTGACACCACATAACCAGCATCGTTAGTGTTGCCGATTGACGAGCACATGGGAGGACTTTTTTAATTTTTTTTTTTTTTAAGTTTGCTTGTTTGTTTTTTTTTTCTTTTGAAAAATGTATATCACTTAAGCTTGCAAGCATAATTCTGCAAAGTGGTCGCAATGGAATAACAAGGCCTGCATGTTTAACATCCAAGTAGTGTACTTACACATACAGTTCAGGGAAATGCAAGGTGTTCATGAGTTGCTGTATACACTTAGGTAGTTTTAGCAAAGCACAAGCAATGGGTAATAATTAGGCCACAGCACAGAAACACCTAATAGTGATTTAGCTACAAACCGTAGTTTGATTTTGGCCCATAAGGTAGATGCAAGACTCGCCGAGCTTTTCATTTCTCATACATGCAGCGATATTAGGAGGTATCATCGCTGAGGAAGGTATAGCCCCCGCACCAAGAGAAGAAGTGAAAAACAGAGAGAAAGAAAGAGAAAAAGCAGAAGATTTAGAAACCCTACATACTGAAAGAGGAAAGGAGAGAAAAAAAAAATTATTCAATCTTCATATTTCAGGATGGTTTATTTTGAATTCCGACCAGGTTTGGCTAGATGACATCCAAATAAGGCTGTGAAATCTGCAGTTTCTATAGTGACATTAGGCATCTAGAATGTGAATTTTTTCTTTTGTTTTTTTTTGTTTTTTTTTAACAGACAAGACTAGAATAACTATTTTTTTTTCCAAAAAACAGGAAACAGATAGACAAGATGCCAGAGGAAAAAAAAAACATTTACATTCAACAAAAAAAAAAATTATAATAATAAAAAAAAATAGATATATATTATAGATATATACAAGTCCACAGCAGAGACCACAACAGTCAAATTAAAATACAAAAAAGAAAAAGAAAAACTCATTACAAAATGATACAGCCTCACTGTGAAGCATGTTCGATAGTAAGAGGTAATAAGCTGGAACTTCACATTTGTAATAAATAGGGGCCAAGGAACAAGTTGACCCCATGACGGTTTACACCTGTACTTTTTAGCAGCACAACTTTCAAAGTCTTTGACTTTTCTTTTAAAACAGGAAAAAATAATAATAATTAAAAAAAAACACATTTTTTTCCCATTAAATTGGCTTCCTATCTCTTTTGTCAGTGCAACAGCCGTGTCGTCTAGAGGCGAAACACCTCACAACAGGACAAGTCATACAAATGGTAATTTACAATACAGTGCATTTTAACGGGAAACCAATAAGTATTGGACAGTAAAAATATATACAGAAAATCGATGCCGACAGCATTGCATTCCTATACAATTCATTCGCGGCTAATTTTTTTGCTTTTCCCCTTCGAATAGTCCTAAATTGGCTAACGATGATATGTTGATGCTGTGGATCTTGTTCGTTTGCCATCAATAATTCTGCTCTTGAATTTTTTCAATTTTTTTTTCATGGTGTAATAAAAAATAATAATAACACATTACTTGCTAAGAAACAATTCAGCTTAACGGAATTTTTCAAAAATCTTCGGAATTGGCAACAATTTATTAAAGGGGAAGCATCACTTTTTCAAACCTAGAGTGGCCAATAACGTTGGCGGGTTCCAACAATCTAATGTACATTGGGTCAAGGCTCTTTCTTGACTATGAGAGAGGTGAGCAGAAATGACGATCGGGCGTGCTAGATATTAACAAGTTTATGGTTCAGAGGAGAAGAACGGAGGTATCACTTAACGGGAATCTGTCACCCCATGTTTCGCCTATAAGCTGCGGCCACCACCATCAGGGGCTTATCTACAGCATTCTGTAATGTTGTAGATAAGCCCCCGATGTATCCTGAAAGATAAGAAAAACAAGTTAGATTATACTCACCCAGGGGCGGTCCTGGTGCGGTCCAGGTCCAGCGCCTCCCATCTTCATACGATGACGTCCTCTTCCTTGCTTCCTGTTGCGGCTCCAGCGCATGCGTACTTTATCTGCCCTGTTGAGGACAGAGTAAAGTACTGCATTGCGCAGGTGCTGGGAAAGGTCAGATACACAGGGCAGATAAAGTACGCCTGCGCAGGTGCCACAACAGGAAACAAGGAAGAGGACGTCATTGCATGAAGATGGGAGGCGCCAGACCCGGACCGCGACGCCCATCGGACCGGACCGGGACCGCCCCTGGGTGAGTATAATCTAACTTGTTTTTCTTATCTTTCAGGTTACATCGGGGCTTATCTACAGCATTACAGAATGCTGTAGATAAGCCCCTGATAGCGGTGGCCGCAGCTTATAGGCGAAAAATCGGGTGACAGATTCCCTTTAAGCGCTGCTGAAATTGAAAAATAAATTAAATAAAGGTTTTAATTTAAAAAGGTTTAAAAGTCAACGTGTTACGAGGTCAGGCAGGACGCCTTTATCAGGACAATCCTCTCTTCAAGTATATGGATGTAGCTTGTCTCTCTCTTCACATGATCGGTTTATTAAAGGGACTCATGCCAGCCGCCTACAGTATGCGAGCATCTGCTTTTGATGAACCGGCGTGGCGTAACTTTACGTGAGCGTCACACCGCAATGGTGACGTCATGCCACTTTAGCTAATGAAAAGCGAAGCAGCAGATGTTGGCAAGTAGGAGGTGGTATGCCGAGCTACTTTCCAGAGGCCACAGAATACTGACTTGGCCACTGGACACCGATTCTGCAAATTGATTTACTCATCTCTACATGTTAGGGCAAAAATTTTGGGGCAAATTTATCAAAACGTTAGAAAGTTTGGCGATGACCAAGAGAAGTCAAGTTGTTGGAGTTTTAGGGGTTATGGATGGGCCAGATGTTGCCCATCTAAGATTACTGTGGGAAAATTATCTGGGTATTTTTTATAGAAATTTTGTCTTTACTTGCACTTTTTCTTACATTTTCTTATAAAACAGACAACGGGAAGACAAGGGATAAACCGTGAGCCGGTTTGGAAAATGAGAATACACTACTTTGGTAAAACATACAGAGGTTCAATAAATGTCCGACAGCCATTCATCCCGACCACCCCATAGACATGCACGCCTGGTTCGATTGTGCATGCATGCTTTTTTTAATCGAGAAAAGGTAAAAGACACCTCTAGTGACAGCCTATCTCCCTTAAAGGGATTGTCTTCTACTTAGAGAACCCCTCCTTAAAGCCCGAGTAAAATAAGAGAAGCTTATACTCCTCACTGCACCAGCAATGTTGGCGGCGCCACTCTTTTGACACTTATGTCACGTGGGCATTGCAGCCGATCATTGATGTCTGCTCTGTCTAAATAGTAAAGAAAGTAGCCGTTCAGCGACCACTGATTGACAGCAAAGCATATACTCGGGTGCAAGAGGCGAGTATACGCTTTCCTTATTTTAGTTGGGCATTAAAAATGAACAAGAAAAGTACTGGACAAGTCCTTTAAAACAAAGGATAGGGCATGTTGAAATTCAACATGCCTCTTTTCTCCATGACACCTGTCTAAGGAATGTTGGCGGAACATCTAATACAAATTAAATGTTCAGTCGGTGTCACCAAAATTGGCCAAAGTTAATCCAATGCGTTAGGCCACCACTAATGGGGTTATCTATCCACCATTCTTCTCCAGAATAATATTGGCTCTAGTTGTCATAGTCTTGTCCACAAAGTATTGCCGAGTTACTATCTATGTGATAATATAGTAGACCCCACACCTACGTGTAAAATCTGCACTTTGTGGAGGCTTTCTGCTTTGGCTTATTGAAGGGGTCCTAATGGGCATACCCCCTCTATTACCTTCTCGGACATATGGAAGGTTTTGTACAAAGATGATGACTTACTTTACTACATACATTAAACCATTGCTTCTTGATCTTTTTCTCTCCTGAGGCCTCGACAGCAAGGAGATAGTCATGCCTGGACACCACAATTGGTCGCAATCTAGGGCAACATTTTGAATCCTTTCAGTTGACCTTCAGTCTGTTGTGTGGCTAAACCGGATACTCCGAACCACTTCCCTGACAACTAAAGAGATGCCTCAAGTGTTTGAGAAGCAATGCATTACACATCTGAAAAATATTACCCCTCCAATATCACTATTAACATGCCGAGCCAAACAGGGATAGTATATCCATGGAAGACAAAGAGGCTGCCGGATACCATCAGATACACTAATACTTAGGATAGGCAACTTTATAGAACACAATCAGACACCACTGACCCCCGTAGACATTAGATTGTTGGAAGATCCTGTATTATAGAGATTTTTTCCCCTCATAAATCAATAGTACATGTGAGAATAAGAAACTTTTGTAATATATCTTATTGGAGAAGTCTGCTTCTTTCTCTTCCTGGGATGATGTTGCACTCTAAATTCCGGGGTTAAATCAGTCTTTGATGAAGGCAGACTTTCCCATTATTTCGATAGGACATGAGAGTTGGTGCTCAAAGTTTTATGGAAATCTGGAACTGTGGTTCAAGTCAGTCTAGTAGCAGAATGTCAGTGTCGGCCTCTAACTCCTCCCATCTCCATAGAATTTTAAAGGGACTCTGTCACCTGAATTTGGCGGGACTGGTTTTGGGTCATATGGGCGGAGTTTTGGGGTGTTTGATTCACCCTTTCCTTACCCGCTGGCTGCATGCTGGCTGCAATATTGGATTGAAGTTCATTCTTTGTCCTCCATAGTACACGCCTGCGCAAAGCAATCTTGCCTTGTGCAGGCATGTACTACAGAGGACAGAGAATGAACTTCAATCCAATATTGCAGCCAGCATGCAGCCAGCGGGTAAGGAAAGGGTGAATCAAACACCCCAAAACTCCGCCCATATGACCCAAAACCAGTCCCGCCAAATTCAGGTGACAGGTTCCCTTTAAAAGCACCAACTGTCATCTTCTATCTCAGTAATGGGAAAATCTGTCTTCACGAATACAGATCTTACCCATGAAATGCGACTGAATAATCAGTCCAGAAAGAGAAAGAAGCTGATATCTCTGTTAATATATATGACAAAGTGTCTCGTTATTGAATTTTGAAATAAATTTTAAACTATAGTTACTCTTTAAAATCTATTGCATGTAAGTAGCTTATTTAAGCGGGGGGGGGGGGGCTGGCTAAAATATTCTTTAAAGGGAAGTCTGCCCATACGATCACTACTTTATCTCACATATGAAAAAGGGGTTCAGACATTAAAAAAAAACACAATAAATTAATAAATAAATAAAAAGGGGTCTTTTTAATTCGAATTGAAAAGGGCAGAGCTGCAATACCAAACATAGTCTGCGAGCAAGAGTGGCGCTGTATTTTTTTTTGGAGGGGGGGGGGGGCAAAAAAAATTACATAAAAGACGACCCCTTTTATTGTTGCATTACAGACAATCCCTTTATGCTTTGGTTCAACTTTAATTTTATATTAAAAATATAGGTATTAATAGACGACTATCATTTTTGTTGCAATTGCTGCAAGACTATAAAATGGGATGCTTCCTCTTTAGTTGTAAAAAAAAATAAAAATTAAAAAATTATAAAATTTGTAATTAGTCACATGACTAAGATGCTAAAATTTCCAGCCGCAATGCAGCCTGTATCGGCATATTGCACGGAGGAGATGGATCCATGCAGAGAATAATCTACTGGATCCCATACAGACAGCTATTAGCAATTGTAACGTGCAGATTATGATGGTTCGTAACAAGTAATATGCACTCATGGTGGCAAAAAAAAAAAAAAAATTGGGATGAAATGAGTTCAGATCAGCTTTCATAGAAACCTCAAAGACCTTTGGTTGGGAAAAGCCTTATATATAAATATATATATATGGCCCTATCAACAATTCTCTTAAATAGGAATATTTTACAATATATTTAATACAGTCTTGACGTAAAATAGAATTACGTTCTGAATATCCAGTTCCCTGATAGCATTTTTTTTTTCTTTAAATAAAATTTATTTTTTTTGTTTTATTTTTTTTCATTTAAGCTTTTGACAAATAAAATCTTTCTCTTATCTGGTTAAACACTGCTTGGAAAAAGCAGAAAATTGACAATTCACATACTTTATGCAACAGCGCAGGCAAATTAGGAAGGAGTTCAACGTGTGAGATTCCCAGTAAGAATTACAATTTTTGTTGTTGTTGTTTGTGGTTTTTTTTTGTTAGTTTTTTTTGCTGTTTTTTTTAAATGGCGGATTCCTTATTTGTTACAAAAGGATGAAAACAGTTTGGCACAGTTCAACACAGTTGAGTTTTAACAAATAGATAAGGTTTTGCATTAAGTTTCTCCTTCATCAAAGATGCTACGTTGGTTTTTTTTTTTGGTTTTTTTGAGTTATTTTTTTTTTTTTCCTACTGAGCCCCAAGTCCACAGAAGCAAGAAGAGGTTGAGGAGAGCGGAAAAAAATCAGTACAAGCGAAGCAATTAACCATATTTCGCAAAAGTTGGTAAGACACTGGTGATTAAAAGAAAAAAAGAAAAAAAGGTATTTCCTGCTCCAGATTCTTGACAGAGAGAGATCATTCATGGAGTGATGGTAGGGAGCAAAGGAATGTTTTCAGAGTTTGACCCACCATATTCCGGCACTGAACCGTCCCCACGTTTCAGACTCAGACGTACTCGCCGGCCACCATTTTTTATCAGTTCAATTGCCCGAGCATGCTTCATGTTCTTTGTGCTCTCCCCATTTATTTCCAGAATTTCGTCACCAACCTAGAAGTCAAGAACATTTTTGTATTTCAATTACAGGAAGAAAACGATTAAAAAACAATTTAAACTCAATATTATCTACTAACCACCAATGGATTATTTGTCCTTTACGGATTTCAGGTCCAAATTGGAAACAGCAGAAAAACTTTCCAATCTGTCGCCGTTTTTAGTACATGGCATTTTACTTTCAACTTTTGTTTTTAAATTATATAGTTCACTTGGAAGTGCTGGTCTCATCTGCGTAAATGGTTAAAAACAAGCAACTTGCCAATCTACCGATTATTGAAAATTCTCGCTCTCAAAAACAGAGGAATTTTTAATTTTATAGTTTATTGATTGATACCGGGTTCTTCGGGCAATCTAGTAGTAATGGTGGTTGGTTTTAAAAGGCAAGGAACACTGTGCTTACAAGCTCTTTACTTTAGCACTTCCAAGTTTGGCTCTAAAGGTGCCCCTGTACTACTTTGATGCTGCAGAGGTAATATTGCCTTTGGTTGCAGTAAGGGAGAGTCCTCCTTTCAGACTTGTGGTGCAAACATGCCGCCGGCCTAAACTGTCAATCAGCAGCAGCGCGCACCGCCCCCAGGAAGCTGGGAGACTTGGGAGTAATTTCTAAGTTTCAAAGTGTGTGTCCAGACCGCAATTTTCAAACCAGCCATACATTTCCTAACCCAAACGCAACAATCTCATTGGCATATAAGAGGCTGTTGTGTTTGGATCTGGAGACTTGTGGACAGTCCAGAAAATTTCAGTCTGTTCAAGGACAAAAAAAACTTGGATGTGTAACAGTCGACCATAGATTAGGACTCCCATACATATTACACTCATGTTGGCCTAACCCACTGATGTAGGTGGGCTCTGTCTCCAGACTCTCCCCCAAGAGATGGTGTCATGAAAAACAGAGAATTCAGCAGGTCGAATTTTGGACTACTATCCCTTTTGCTCTCAATGAGTTCAGCCACCAAAGGAGGAGTCTGGCAACAGATCGGTTTCAAAGAACAGTAGAGCGGGTGCTGCCAGCTGAATGACCGATCGGCTGAACGACCGATCGGCGGAACAACAGTTATCTATTGTGTATGGAGCTCTTTGGACTTAGTGTACATCAGAGGCCCCAAGGGATGAGCAAAAAATGGTCTTATTTGGTGTCAACTTTGGAGCCAATCATTTCCCCATAGGGACTTTTTATTTTAATTGCAAATAATCAATTAGACCTTATTAATGAGAGATCTACATGATACAACAAGGTTTAAGATACAATTAAACATCTAACTGAGCATTAAGCTCTGACCCAGTTGTCTGTTTTACGCTACCAGTGGTCTATTGTTGAATAATTACAAAAATTTGTCAGAAGCATCTCCTTGGCAACAGACTACAAAGTATCACTTTTTACAGAATTCCGAGACAGTGATGGTTCTGTAGTCTGTTGCCATGGAAGCAGCTAAAAAGATGCTGACTTAATTTGTCCTATTGTTGAAATATATTAATAATGTTTTCAACTTAGAGATGTTGTAAAATCATAACAGATTATGAAAAAATATTTTTTAAGACAAAAAGAGGACCTGCCAAAAGTGGCAAGTTTTTACTCTTATTGTATTCCCGCTGATCCCCTGAGTATTCCGCTTTTCACTCTATTTGTTTTTAACTCTGCCATACTGTTCCGGAGAAATTAGCTTTTTTATTTGGTCTCAATTTCTATGCTCTTTTCAAGGTGGCATGGCTCACAGGATCCTCTGGGGTGGGTCTTTAGGATGATCTAAATTATTACCCGGTAAGCACTGCCCCCTTGGAAAAGGGCATAGAAATTAGCACTGAATAAAAAGGACCCTATCTCTGGAACCATATAGGGTATTAAAAAAAAAAAAAAACTAAGATGGTATAGTCAAGAGGGGCAGAGGGAATTACATAAATAGGAGCAAAAACTAGGCAATTCTGACTCGCCAAGGTCTATTCTTGCAGATCAAGAGCTGCTAACACAGTAGCAGGTCCACAGTAAGGGGCATTTTTCTGATGTGCCCCAATAGGGCACATGGATAGGAATTGTTGAATCTGTAAAACATATTTGATTCCATATATTTTGATAAAATGTAAAAATCTGATAACTCAGTGAGATATTGAATAACATGCTGATACGATTTTTAACAACTATATGCTTTTAATTAGGAGAAAATCTAGGAAGGTCTGTTAAATACCTTTGTATATTTAAAAAGGAGCCAAATCTAAGCAATCATTAGTAAACGTACAGTTGGAGAATGGCTTAGGATGCTACATTTTAGATGAAATATGAGTGCAAGGGTGTAATTTTAAATGTATATGTACCCTCATCTTCCCACATCTCTCCGCTGGTCCATCCTCTGCAAGACGCAGAACATAAAGGTCCATGTTATACTCCCGCCCTCCTCGTAGGCTGAACCCAAATCCTTTTGCTCCTCGGTCAAGTTCTACTGCGTAGAAGTCTTGTTCTGACTGCAAAAATATAAAAGGGAAATAAAGGATTAGCATGCTGTAAGGTTAATATATCCATCACATTGGCTCAGTGGTTAGCACTGCAGCCTTACAGCACTGGGGTCTTGGGTTCAAATTCCGCCAAGAAACAGTGAGAAGTTACAGAAAGGAAGTTCCAGCATCTAGAATGCTGCCAGGAAGCCAAAGACAGGAAACAAAGTGAATGGCAATTTACAAAGCATGAGTGAAAATCTAGAAAGTCCTAAACATATTAGACTGATATGTGCACAAAAAAGTTTTAACTTGTTGGGGTTGAGGACAGCAAGACCATACTATTCTAAGGTTTTATTGGAGAAGTATGCTTTAAAATTAATTTTAGTGATCGTTTCCCTTTAACAACACATACAAGGATGCTAGTGAGAGGCTAAGAATAGGGTCCACACTTATCATTGGCAGAGGTGTAATCTGCCCCTATGTTTGCCACCTTAATGACAATTTATTACGTAAACCTGGACCAATTTTAGGCTTAGGTGCCATAAGAAAGATTTCAGATTGAGTTCCATGCTGGTTACACTTACCCCTTTAAGTTACATTATCAAATGTATTATTATTTAATACCTGCCGAATTGAAGAAGTCTCAATAGTTTCATGGTGTAATTGGAATGGTAGCTTGGTACGACAATACTATCCTTTATATACCACTATCGGTTTATATCAGCAGTAAGAATATTTTCCAGCCTCAATACAAGTATAATATCTGTCATATCCGATTTTGTTCGATGCTCATTAAAGTGAGTTACGGCCGTTTATCTGCGAGCTTGAAAGGCTGCTTGGATTAGGCGAGTATTGCATCAACACAATATCTGTCTCCCAAACCTGATGAATGAGCTATGAAAAATTCCATAACCAAACAGTTTTGGGGAAAATATACTCCATGCCCGATGTACTGCGAGCTACTGAAACATATTTTTCAATTATTTTCTTTGTTGCTAAAGGGTAGGGATTATAAGGATGCTGCAACCGTATGGTGAAAGCAGAAAAGAAATCAAAGTGGCTCAGAACATTTCTGCAGCTCGTGTTTTACATTTACTGAGAGTCTAAATATTATTTCTACTTTTTTTCTATACATTTAATATTCATTTAGAGCAGATTCACTCGATTCAGCAGGCAGATTAAATTAGGTACGACTAAACTTTGCTCAAATTGAAAGAATCGCCACTGCCATATATTGCATGAATAAAGAAAATGTTATTTGGCAATAGTAAGAATTCAAAATTACAGTGACTTTAAAAATTTGGCGCCCAAACAGGGACTTGGGATTATTTTAGTGGATTGGGTTAAAATAATGAAAAAAAACAAACAAAAACCCATATTATACTCGCCTATCCTAGGTTCCCTTCCTTAACTTCTTACACTTCTGTCTCTGCAGTTCCCCAGCTGTCTCTGCAGGTTATCAGTTTTTCTGGCCCTGTGACCCATGCGGTCAAGTGGGGATGGTGCATGTCACTGACGTCAATGACATGTATTGTACTTCCCCTCTCAACATGACCCCACTTGAGCCACATTGCCCAAAGAACCAAAGACCTACACAGAGTATAGTGGAACTGCGGAATCGGCAGTGTAAGTAGTCAACGGAAGGCTTAGGAACAGTGAGTATAATATGATGTTTGTTTTTTTCCATGTCAACCTAACCCACAAAATAATCCAGCGGGAATTAGCCCCCCCCCCCCAACCAAAAAAAAATAATTTCAGATTCCACATTAATATTTTTTCAAAAGATAAAAGTTTTTTAAAAGTTTTCTTACCTGTGTAGCGGGTGGAGTTTTAAATTCAAACTGCGGCTCTTGCTTTGGTTTTGTATTGTTCCTATAGTTAAAGAAAAACAAAACAAACAATGTAACCCTGCAGCGAATAAACCTGCCAACCTCTGCTGAAGACGGACATTTATGACAAAGTCTTACTTTGTTTCCTGGGCTATTGTCTGAGGCGTGTGCGTGGTCGTAATTGTGGCGATTTTTTCGGCGTTGGTCAATAATGAAGCGTTAGAGGATTCTGCAAGAATGAAAGATGTTTCAGAGTCGGGAAGAATGTTGCATAGATTTATTTAATAATGCTCTGTAAGTGCAGTATAATTACGCCACTTATTTTGCATAATGTGCCCATTAATGGTCTGGAAAAGGGAAAATCTCGCAAAAATATTTTTTTTTTCGCTTCTGCGATTGAACAAGTGCAAAAAAAGGAAAATATTCTTTGTTAGGTCAGCTGTCTACATTTAATCTAATGTTGTAATGCAGTTAATGACCAGTCAGCCACTTTATTTTGTGATTCAAATATTTGGTGTATTGTCTTTAATATTAAAGGGGAGGTCACTTGGAATAACCCTGTCCATATGCCTTCTAATGTTAGTCTTATCCAAAAGCCACTGCAAAGAGACGGTTTAGTTTTGGAAGAGATTATATGAGCGAATTGATTCGATACAAATTGAGTTTGTGCTGAATTTTTTAAGGCATTTCCTCAACCGGGCAAATTTGAACAACTTGCAATTTGCTTCGTGTGAATCACCTAAAATGACCTTCACCATTTTACACATTGCAATAGATTGGATAAGCTGGGCAGGTTTCCCAGAATTCCTTGCAGCTATCACATGGTTTAGCAAAATCAATCAGGAAGGACTATCAAAACCTCTATAAAAGCTGTAGAAGGGAATGCAGCAGCCAGTTGAATCTGGATAGTGAGAGAATGTCACAGCTCATAACTTGGCCATAGACAGAAAGTCACAAAACACTGAATAAACAGTACAGATCGTGTGTGACAGGACAGCACTGATAAACAATTTACCCATGGCTATATACATTGAAGTCTTGAAATTACTAAGACTGTGTTTCTGTTAAAGAGCTCGAAAAGAATTAGATGCAGTCCTAGGAGTTCTGAGAGTATTACACACTTCATTTCAGAGATATTACAGATTTTGCTGTCAATCAATTAGTTGGGAATCAAAAATTGGGGAAAAATTCAGCAAAGTTGGCAAATTCAAATTGCAAAAAATTCACTCATCTCTAATGAGGCAGTCAAACGGTCTTAGATGTCGGACTAAGATCGGATCGCAGGCCATCAGCTCTCCTGACCCGAGCGTGACAGCTCCGATTTATACCAACGTCTAATTGTGCCCTAACAGTTATCCAATCATATAAATAAGTGCCATGCAATACCAAATTTCTCCAGCAGTGGCCACTGCAGAATAAAAGTGTGGCCACTCGCAGCTTATTTGGCGATAACAGCTGATCATTATGATTGTAGCTGCTGGATCGCTAGCGAGTCCTTTAAAAAAACAAAAACAAAGGGGGTTGTTGGAGGTGGCCATTGGAGCAACTTTGAGGACCATTAAAGGGACACTGTCACCTGAATTTGGAGGGAACAATCTTCAGCCATGGAGGCGGGGTTTTGGGGTTTTTGATTCACCCGTTCCTTACCCGCTGGCTGCATGCTGGCTGCAATATTGGATTGAAGTTCATTCTCTGTCCTCCATAGAACATGCCTGCGCAAGGCAAGATTGCCTTGTGCAGGCATGTACTACGGAGGACAAAGAATGAACTTCAATCCAATATTGCAGCAAGCATGCAGCCAGCGGGTAAGGAAAGGGTGAATCAAAAACCCCAAAACCCCGCCTCCATGGCTGAAGATTGTGCCCTCCAAATTCAGGTGACAGTGTCCCTTTAAGACTCTCATGTAAGCTCGACCATACCTTCATGAGATAGTACATTTTTTCTGTATTGCCCCTTAATTGCATACCATCTTTTTTCTCTCCAATAGGGGGCACCATTTTGACTTTATCCATGAGATTTTGCTTTTTTTAAAATTTTTAATATCATTGACTAACATGAAAAATAGCAATAAATGGTACAGCAGCTACTTGACCATACATTCCGACAAATGAAACCACTGAAGCCTGTTACATTATGCAATTCCTATTTTCTGCAGACTTTTTTCACTACACGCATCAACAAATTGGTAGTAGAAAGTACAAAAAGGCAAAGTGCATTAGACATATTTTGTAATTTGCGCGATATGCCGTGAAAAGGCCCGAAGATATTTTATCTATTAAACAAGATGAGGGTCATTACACATAACCATCGACTGTATCCTATTTAAAGCATCACATGAGTAACCGGCTCCATAAAACATAGGATCTGCTCCTCTCTCCAATACAGCTTTTTTCCTATAATTAAGTTCTATAATATTCTATAACCAGAAATACTAATCCAAAGGTCAATGATGCTTTAATATGACTCTTGTCTCTATATCTACCATGGACGCAATATAAATATTCTTTGGTCTTTTTTCTTGATATTCAGCTTTAAATGCAATTATTACATAGGAAGATTTATCATTTTTAACCTACCGGCATGTAAAGGAGTTTTCTCAACAGAGACTAGCTCCTTTAGATTCCGCAACGAATTTACAGAGTGACATGGACCCCAATATATCTGGCTCATATACACTATTAAAGCCATACAGACAGGAGGTGACTTCACAAGATGAACCCCTTTAAGAAAATTCTATCATAAAGGTGTTCATTATAGTTTATTTTTTTAATTAAAAGTTTGATCGTAAAAAACAAAACAAAAAACTACTCTTTAAGGGCATTTTGGGATAATGTAGTGGAGCCCTCCACTCAGAGCCACCATGAATTAGTTGAAGTCGTAATGCAAGGAGTATCTTTTTTTCCTCTCTGGAGGACCCAGCACGATCCTTTGGTACATGGACAGCCCACTGATTACAACGACCACAATGTAATTCCTTTTTTCACCTGCGGAGGCACTGCAGGGAAATGAAATACTAGCATCCAAACAGGTCTTAGCAGCAGGACAACTATCCACTTTTCACTCTTTCAATATAATGGGGTGATACAAGCGGCCATGCACTTTATAAGCTTTTCGGCAGCTTTACCTTTACCCACGGGGTAAATCTATCTATGTAAAGGAGTTGCCTCATCAAATACTGCCCATTTTTAGCAGCAACAATGAACTGTGTCTAAGTCACTCTGCATAAGGTTAATATTCACTAGTAAGGCCATACGGATTAGTGGGTGACTTCACAAGATGACCCCCTTTATGGAGATTCTACAATGAAGTTGATACAGGAAAGATATATATCTTGGTACCGTGTTAGCCAGTAGATAGAAAAATAATTAGAATTGAGAGTCCTCAGTGGTTGATACCTTTTAATGGCTAACTGAAAAGATGGTAACAAATTGCAAGCTTTCGAGACTACACAGGTCTCTTCATCAGGCAAAGACTCTTTGCCTGATGAAGAGACCTGTGTAGTCTCGAAAGCTTGCAATTTGTTACCATCTTTTCAGTTAGCCATTAAAAGGTATCAACCACTGAGGACTCTCAATTCTAAATATTTTTCTACAATGAAGTTGTTCATTATAATTTATTTTTTTAATTAAAGTAGTTTTATCTTAAAAAAAAAAAAAAAAACTCTATAAGTCCTCAGTTTAGAACCACCATGAATTAGCTGGAGCCTTAATACAAGAAGCCATTTCTCTCTCTGGAGGACCCAGCATGATCATGCGCTAAATGGACAACCCACTGATTTCAACAGCCACAATGTAGTTCCTTTTTTCACCTGCGGAGGAACTGCAGGGAAATGAAATACTAGTTGCCAGGCTGTGATCAGACAGGTCTTAGCAGAAACTACGAATTAGCCACAGTCTATGGGATAATTCATAAACTACTTTAATGATCACTTTGCCATGGTGATTTTTCAATCATGGATCTATAAAACACTACAGATAAAAAAAACATACAGGTCCAAAACAATATTGACGTGTCTACCAATCCATTTTTTTTTGCATATTCTATTATCAATCGTCTTTTCTCCAGCCACTTCTCCATGCAAAACTTTCTCTCTGAAACAAGAGAACTAATATTTTAACAGCCATGCGCTTTTAACTAATACACGACGCATTCCGGCTCCAGCATTCTGCCGAGATGTAAAAAGCTTTTATAGAGATTTTAAGAGATGAAGAACAGGAAAAAAAAACCTCTTTTTCCCCCTCAGATATAAAGAAAAACATAAAAATAAATAAAAATGAAAAGCTCTTGAAATTGAATAGCAGAACAATTCAGAACACTGTGTGTTGCTAGGAACTGGTGTGGGTTACGGTACTTAATAATTGCGCTACACAAATAATATTATTTGGCCTAGATAAGTAAATGAATGGTAATGTGGTCCTTTCACCATCATCTACTTCAAAATTGACACTTGGGTCTAATATTAAAAGTAATATCACAGCTAATTAACTAATAACCCGGATTATGGATGCTCTAATGAACGCCTCTATGAGAATTGCCTGAATGTCAAATGTGAGTGGTCTCTTATCCATCCCCTCAGCTCCGAAAAATATCTGGGGTGTTACTTATTACATGGTCCAATAATAACAAAACCTAATGATATTTAATCAAATCATCTTGACTAAGATCAAGAAATGTCTTGGATGTCCATGTGTCCCAAACTGTGGGAAAAAAACCTCAAAACAAAAAAAAATTAGGAGGGTGGAGGATATTTTTTGATGTCCCCGATGACTTTAATAATGGGAGCATGTAGACTCAATGTAACACAACATCCAAGAATGGTTAGATGCTCATAGACATTTTACCAACCCAACGTTTTGGGAAAAAAATTCCCACTTCCATCCAGCAATTCAAACTGGATTAAAGGTGGCGGTCTAACTATTACTTCTGGGATCTGTCGGGAACCATCTTTCCTGATTTCCTCATACACATGCAGGATCCACAAGAGTAAACCACTGTGATGGTGGTTTAACCATAAGGGCAACAAAAGTAACTGGTTTTGGAAGTCAAAATTCCTGACCCTTTTCTCACCCTACACCATCTGGAGAGTTGGGCTGCCACGTTGCACATTAGACAGTTGGCCAGTAGTGATGAGCGAGTATACTCGTTGCTCGGGCTTTCCCGAGCACGCTCGGATGGTCTCCGAGTATTTGTTAGTGTTCGGAGATTTAGTTTTCTTCACCTCAGCTGAATGATTTACTGCTATTACCCAGCCTGAGTACATGTGGGCGTTGCCTGGTTGCTAGGGAATCCGTAACATGTAATCAAGATGACAAGCAGCTGTAAATCTTTCAGCTGCGGCAAGGAAAACTAAATCTTTGAGCAGTCATAAATACTCAGAGACCACCCGAGCATGCTCGGGAAAACCCGAGCAACGAGTACACTCGCTCATCACTATTGGCCAGTACCGATGTTGTCGTAGAAGGTTTGGTGATCTTACTCTCATGAGTGTATGGTGGCCTTAACAGGGTTGTGCACTACTCGGACAACCCTGTCATAAATGCAAAAGCCTCCGATGTTAGATAAAAACACCCTATACTCATTTCCCATATCAACACTAATCCAGTGATGTTAGTGCCGGGTCTTTTGGGGCTCACGTGTCATTGTTAGGTCACGAGATCCTTGCAGACAATGTTTTGTGAGCCCCAGGAGTTCCATCATTGACGTGACCGCTACAAGCTTTGGTTAGCTGCAGTGATCACATGTCAACAACTCAAACTTATCAGTAGAGTTGAAAGAATATGTTCGGAATCGGTCTCCGAATCTGAATTTGGCGTATTTGTGACATACTGGTACCCTATTCATGCCGAATTTATGTTTGATGATCGGCTCCGAACATATTCAGTCAATTCTACTCCCATTGACTCCAATGACATTCGGCTATGTTTGGCGAATATTGCAAAAGCAATATTCGCTGTCTACCATATTCGGAACCGAATTTTGAAAAATTTGCTCAACTCTACTTATCAGCTCCATTTCCATATGACATTTTTTTCAGAATGTGAATGAGATTTGTTAAAATTTCATCCACTTGCCTGCAATAAAAATATGTGCAATTTCCATTCCCTGAGAATGTTACCAGATCTAAATAGTGAGGAACCATTTCTAGCATGGACCTCCATAGCCACAGGCCTCTTCAACCTCTTTGACAAATATTCGTGGTCAAGACTGAAAATCTATTTTGAAAGACCCTTTTTACAATACTTTAATGGCATGTAAGTACAAAGAAAATTCAAAATTCAATAGTTACCATCCCCAGGAATGATGCGGAGAGTTACAGTGTTTCCAGCTTCTTTGATTAAGTTGACGATGTCCGAATGCGACTTGTTGGTGATTGAACATCCATTAACGGCCAGTATCCGGTCTCCCACCTTGAGCTTGCCACATCGGTCTGCTGGGCTTCCTTCTATTATCCGACCTATTTTATGGGGCATGGCCACACATGCATTTCCGGCTTTTTTTTTTAATTTTTTTTTTTTTTTTTTAGTGTCACAATTTTTGTTAAAAGTGACAAGACATTGAAGGGTATAGAAGAGAAAGATTGAGAAAAGGAAACAGAAGGTTGAGGGTTAATAATGCATTAAGCAAACGCTATTAGATGAGCTGTGCTGCTCACGTGAACAAAAACATTGGCAAGACAACCAGTTCGGTGGCATATTGAGAAAAAAAATGGCGAAGCTGCTGAATTTTGCATATTTGTTTATTTTGCTAAGAGCAAATGGAAATCCTAGATGTGGACCCATCGTCAGTATTCTTCAGAATGACTTTATAGAACTGCAAACAGCCAACTGGCCCTTGCTATAGGATCCTATCTTAAATACCGCTCCTTGTATCTTGCCTATAAATAATTTTGTGGAAGTCTAGAAATTGTGATTTATGGTGATGTAGGACTTGTAAGAGTCCCTGATGCCTACTGGCTTTAGTGAAACTGTATGGAGGGTATTTAGGAGAACCAGGTTCAGATGATGGCCATCAAAAATTCAATTTCTCCATAAGTCGGACAAAATTATGGAAGCCAGACAAAATTATGGAAGCCAGACAAGTGACATAGCGCTGCAATCGGGGACTCTGACTCTACATCATCCTGTTATCATATCAGGTAGCAAAACTCTAGAGACAGATTCCCCTTCAGGTTAGATAAATGAAGCAGAACATTAGCTTGATAGTGGAATATACTCCTTTGGTCTAACAGCTGTGGCAAAGATAGAAGTATGAGAGCTCCAGCATCAACACTATGGTGAGATCATGTTATCTCGCTACTAAGTCTAACATGGGTGAAATTACCATATTGCATGAGGGACTCTGACCTTAGTCAGCTACAGGTGTCCTTATTGTGGATCTGCCACCAGATTTCATATTACATACTGCAAAAATTATGAAAGAGATCGTAGACCTGATGGGTTCAGTGTCCTTACTCTGAAAATTCCATTTCACAATTAAAATATAATCCTTTGTGAAAGTTTAAACTCAGTTGCTGCTCAACTAGTCTGATTGACAGCTCCTCAGTGTCCCTCTTCCCTGCTGATGCTGAATCGCCACCAACTTAGCCTCATTGACCTTCCTCCCTGCTGATGCGGAATTTCCACCAAACTAGCTTCATGGACAGTTTCACAGTGACCCTCCTCCTCATTGATGCCGACTCCCCACCAACCTAGCCTTACTGTCAGTTGCTCCGTTTTTTTCTCTCCCTGCTGAGATCTCACACTGTTTTGTACAAGCTGCAGCTGTTAGTCAGGCTGTGTGGACTCATAAAATGCTCATCTTAGTGTCAGGATTATGCAGCCATGGAGCTAGTCTGGCATGGATTTTCAGAGTAAATATATCAGCCTCATTAGGACTAGGGAATCTATGCAGTTTATATTGTGAAATCTAGTGAGAGACCCATTTTGAATTGAGTATTTCAACAGGGAACATTTACGGTACATCCCTACAATATTCTGACTCAAGCTTGCTCTTTTGAGTCCGTTGGCCCTCAAGGTAGAGGTGAAACGCCGGCACTTGTGCTGTAGTTTCCTTAATCCATAAATGTAATTTGTTATCCTAAACCAAGTGTCTATTGGCTCTAATGGTTGGTAAGAGGCCAAACACTTCAGTGCTTTGGGGCTCAAGCTACTCTCAGTCCTCGGCTGGTCTAAGAACAATTTTTTTATTAGCGATTTCATAGAAGTACTTGGCTGCCTGTTTAATACCGTATTCGAGAGAAACCAGCCATTTACTAGGAGCGGAGGAGTGTGACTTGGCACTTCCTTCTTCACCAATTCTCATCAACTTTTTGGCTGGATTCTAGTTAGTCGAGCCTCCGGTATCTGCTTCCAGTGAAAGAACCAAGAAAGCAGAAGAAAGTCCTTTTGTAATGTTCACTATCGAATTCTGAAGAATAATGAGATGATCCATCCAAATCGCATAAAAAATAAGCAAACAAAAAAAAAAAAAAAAAATGGGAAATAAGGTTTTTCATAGGCCAAAAAAGCCGGTAATGTAACAAGAATATTCAAGAGGATAAACGAGGTTAGTACAATAGTAGGATGGCAAAAATTTATAGAGAGTATCACTATGGCTGGCTTATTTGCCTCCATACCACTTCCCTCTCTCTGTTCTGGACCCGCTACCCCATAACAATACAGGTTAGTGATTCGCTTGTAGTTGCCAATGTTCTTTTCACCATTAGATGAGAATGATAATCATTAAATGAATGTTAAAAAAAAACCTTCCAACCTCCCCCTCCACCGCAGTCGTTCAGCCAGTTAAACCACAGGAATTGTGTTTACCATGGAGAGAAGCACGTCAAGCAAAAGCCAATAGACACCTGACACACGGACACCGTGCAAGACAAAGGGGAGGAGGCAAGAGAGCAAAATGTGCACCACTACAAATGCAAACACCGAAGCCCAGAAGAAACGCACGTCTACTTTTTAGTGTTATTTTTCGCCTAAGAGGTGGGAAATGAGCAAACAATAAAGCCAAAAGTATTCATTGGCCAGGCAGCCATTGTGTGGCATTACATAGGAAAACAGCCTCTAGTGTTCAATATTACTCATTATTTATCGCGATTGACCAAAAACTGGCCACCACAATGGCAGATGGCAAATGTGACTATGTCATCGTTCTCCTAAACTCTAAAAGGTTATCCCCAAGATATTAAAGAAGTTTTCCCGCTTTTAGTAAAATGGAACCCAAAAACTCTAAAATAACAAACAGAACAGTTACTCACCATTCCCACATGATGTGTTGGGGCCGTGAGAAGGGGTTTGAAGATCAACATTTTGGGGACCACTTTACTAAAAATAGAAAATCCCTTAAAGGTATCCCCATCAGTATGATTGGGGATAACTTACCGATCACTGGTGATCTGACTGCTAAGACCCCCAGAGACCTCGACATTGGTTCTCTGGAACCCGGTAGTCCATTCCTGAATGCAGTGGAGGTTCATATCCTCAAACTCCGCTTCATTCATTGTCTATGAGACTGTCAACACAGCCACGTAAGGGAGATAACTTTACTATTTTGGGACTAATCCTTTAAAAGATTGTCTCAAATTCTAAAAAAGGGTCTGCTTTTATTCTGGAAACAACGCCATTCTTGACTTTGGTCTGTGTGTGGTACTGCAGTTCTGCCCTTTTCAGGGGAAGAGAGACAATACCACCCATAGACATGAACGGTGATGCTTCAGGAATAAGAAAAAAGCAAACCATTTATTTTCCCCCGAATATCAAAAATGGCCATTCGGGAAGACATTTTTTTAAAATTTTATTACATTCTAGTATTATTATTAATTTTATTTTTTTAGCAAATTCCTCGATGTTGCCCAGATACTCGGTAAAAAAAATATAAAAATAAAATAAGAGTTCAAAACTTTATTTTTAAAATGAAAATAAAATCACAAATCATGATAATTAAGTGTCTGGGGTACGGAGGTACACAAGGTACTACATTATTTTTAATTATCTAGTGCACTTTTTATTAACCAAATCGCTCATGCTACAAGCAGTAATTTACAGGCGGCAAAGAGCAGCCGGAGCAGGAAAATATTCCCTGTAACTTCACAGCCAGCGGCACATAAACCGGCAACGCACTTCTAATATGTGTCAGCGTATAGACCGCCATCAGTGATATATTGACCGGCTCCAGGTTTCTGCTGGGAGTTTGTTTTCCCCGCAGTTGCTATTTACTAGCCCTTTGTAGAAGGAGTTATTGAGTTTATTGGGTAGTTGCAGGTTGGTTAAAGCCAGGATATAATTTGTTTTATAAAAATAAAAAAAATATGGCGGACTATTGACCGGCTCCAGGGTACACCTGGGAATTTGTTTTCCCCGCAGCTGCAATTCATGATCTGTGGAAGGGGCCAATTCTTGTTTATTGGGTAATTTCAGGTTGGTCAATGCCAGAATATAATCAGTGCTCAATGGAAAAAAAACTATAGGGGGTTGATTGACGATTCGGCAGTAGGAGCAGTGATATATTAGATAAATGCAACGTAAAGAGATTGTGCTAAACCTATGGAAGTGTTGGTAAGGGGCCAAGACTATTTCTCAGGGGCTCAGGCCCTTCTCGGTCCTTCCGGGCTCCCGTGACTAGTTTTCTATCCAGATCCTCTCAACTGCAAGGATTTTGCTCTCCCTGCGGCTGTCATTCACTAGCTGCTTGTAGCAGGTGCAAATCGCATTATTACCAAATGGTAGAAGCCATTTCTAAATATACTAAAGGGGCGTTCTCAAGTTTAAAAGATATTCCCTATCTATGGGATAACTTTCCGATCGTCGGGTGCCTGACTACCGAGGCCTACACCAGTTCCAAGAACCAGAAACACATGGGCTACTTGCACATTGAACAAGTCTGTAGGAACCTGTTCACACCACCAAGAAACGTGAAGACACAAAAGAGCACAGTAAGGTCAAAAATACTCTGTTGTAAAAAAAAAAAATCACAGTAATAAGCAACTGCTAGTCAAAAGATGGAAAAAACGGGGTATTTAGTTGACACTTTTTTGCTGCTCCACCAATCATCAAGGTATACCCTTATAGAGCAGTCCTAACTAATGTATGTAATCCCTATCTGATGTATTTAAAAACCTGATCATCTGCTAGCAGGTCCACGTGGATATTCCCTCTCTGAACCCTGCTTATACAGGTACTATACAGATGATCAGGTTTTTAAATACATCAGATAGGGATTATATACATTAGTTAGGACTACTCTATATGGGTATACCTTGACGATTGGTGGAGCAGCTTGGTATACATTTTTTTTGCAAAAAAAGTATCAACTAAATACCCTGTTTTTTCCATCTTTTGACTAGCACTTGCTTATTACTGTGTTTACAACAGAGTATTTTTGACCTCACTGTCCTCTTTTGTGTCTTCACCATTTCCAAGAAGTGGGACTCCATGTGACACTGTGCGAACTGCAAAGATTCTCCAGTGTCGGCAGCGTAGCGCGCATGACTGCAAGTATGCGATTTACATACACGTGGTCACATGCCGACTGGACGTGCGTAGCCTCCCTCAATGCAAGTGTATTGAGCAAGACCAAATACGTCTAGTCGGAATGTGATCGGAAGTATGCAAATCACAAATTTGGGGTCACATGCTCCCGATGACAGAGAATATTCACAGTGCACAGTTCGCATGATGTGAGGATTCACAAGTAAAGAGTGACTGCACACTTGTACCCTAAGACCAAACAACGACTTTAATGAGTGCGCTCGAGATTACCGAGCATGGCACACAACCGATCTTCAGTGATAGTTTTAGAATAGATGGAGAGGCAGTGAGCATGATTGACCTCCGTTCCATTAAACTTCTCGAGATCGCTAAGGACCACGGCAGTCAGACCCACAGCGATCGGCAAGTTATCCCCAATTCTTGGGAGGAGAACACCCTTTTAAGGTACCAGGGTATCTACAAATCAGATGTAGACTCCCAATGCCCAACCATCTTGTGGAAATATCTATGCGTTTCACTATGATATAACAGGACTACCATGACAGCTTTACTGAATGTTGTGTTAGTAATTGTGTTTTATACCCTGAATCCACCCACCTTTATTAAAAAAGTCACTTTGATTTTGTGTTTCAAGTCAAAGCCAACAAAATGTTTCACCGGGAACTTATATATATTTCATTTAGAACTGACGCCAGTGTGTTGATTAAAGCTCCTATCCGCATCTTAAGCAGAATAGAAGTGATTTTACTGCTCCCTAAACACTAGGACTGAGCCATAAACCTAGAGAATAGCACTGAAGATTTGCTAATAATTACGGATTTTACTGTCATCTGGGGCTTAGGATGACGGCTGCTTTTCTTTAATAGAGTAAAACAAACGGCAGAGAAAAATCTGAAAGCATAATTTGTCGAATTGTCGAAATTATCAGAGAGGCAGAATATGTAGGCCCTCTGAAAAAATGGTCTCTCTCTCAGACTCTCTCAGTCCAATTTTAATGGATGGAAAGAATCTGCACAGAACTCTCCTCCCAGAGGAACTGCATGGTTAGCAAATAAAGGATGGAAAATTGACCGACGAGAATGAAACAAAGACTAAGCCCAAACCGGAAACCCATAAGTGCACTTACCAAACGTCGTTCCAGCTTCTGGCCTGCTGACAGAAGACACGATGACAAATCCAAAGCCTTCGTTTTCGCCACGACGAATTTCTACATCATATGGCTGAATCACAGTGCTGACTAATCCACTGCCACCACCGCCTCCGCCGCTGCCAATACCACTGGTAGAACCACTTCCGGAGCTGACCGTATTTAGAGAGTTTTGGCTGCCTTGTGGTGTGCGTTTCTCTTCTGTTAAAGAGGCAGGTTGGGTACTGCTGTGGTGGGAAGATGCTGGTGAAGCAGGGACATCGTTTTCTGTCTTGGGGACTGGAAGGTAATAGAAAAAATGGGTTGGTTTGCTATAAATAAACTAAATTGTCCAACAATACAGAGAAAGTATCAGAGGTAGAGCATTGCCCGAAAAACAATATTGAGACCTAATGTAAACCAATGGTCTTCAAGCTATGGCTTGTTGGAGGATACATGAGCTACAGGCTTATACTAAGAAAACCGTGTGCTGTTTTAATTGTTGGCATTTGTTAATACTATAAGGGTTTATGTGTGTCAATGTTTTCTTGTATTTTCCATGTTGTGAGGATACAGTTAATGGTTGCTGTATGTTCCAATCAGCTCCTTCACCCACAATGGCTGAGCACATAATGATGGACTGCCAAAAAATATCCTGTGAAACGTTCAGGAATTGAATCCGTTTTTTTTTTTTTTTATTAAGCCTCCTCATTTCAGGGGCTCAAAAGTAATTGGACAAAATAAATTTACCATAAATAAAATGTTCATTTGTACAGAATCCTTTGCAGGCAATGACTGCCTGAAGTCTGGAAGCCATGGACGTCACCAAACGATGGATTTCCTCCTTTTGGAAACTTTGACAAGCCTTTATTGCAGCTGATATCAGTGGCTACTTGTTTGTGGGTCTTTTTGCCTTAAGTTTTGTCTTAAATGCATGCTCAATGGGGTTAGGATCTGTTGATTTACTTGACCATCGCAAAATATTCCACTTCTTTGCCTTAAACTCCTGATGTGCTTTTGCAGTATGTTTTGAGTCACTGTCCATCTGTATTGTGAAGCGTCGTCCAATCAACCTTGCTGCATTTGGTTGAATCTGAATAGAAAGTATCACCCTGTACACTTCAGATTCATCTGGTTGTTTCTGTCTTCTATCGCGTCATCAACAAACATTAGAGACCCTATGCCATTGAATGTCATGCCATCACACTGCCTCCACCATGCTTTACAGAGGATGTGTTGTGCTTTGGATCATGAGCCGTTCTAAGCCTTCTCCATACTTTCTTGTTCCCATTATTCTGGCACAGGTTAATCTTTGTTTCATTTGTCCAGAGAATGCTTTTCCTGAGCTGGGCTGACTTCTTCATATGTTTTTTGGCAAAGTCTAGACTGGTCTTTCTATTTTTAAGGCTGATTAATGGTTTGAACCTTGTGGTGAACCCTCTGTATTTTCTCTCATGAAGTCTTCTCCTTATGGTTGACCTAGATACTGAAACACCTACTTCCTGAAGAGCATTCTTCACTCGGGTGGATGTTGTGAAGGAGTTTTTCTTCACCATGTGAAGGATTCTGCCATAATCCATACCTATTGTCTGTCATGGACATCAAGGCCTTTTTGAGATCGCAAGCTCAACAGTGCGCTTTTTTTTTGACAAATGCACCAAACTGTTGATTTGGCCACTCCTAACATTTTTGATATCTCTCTAATGGATTTCTAATTTTTTCAGTCTTCCATTTAGAGCTCCTGTGAATGCATGTTATGGGTTCACAGCAATGGCATCCACATACTACAAAAGCCATACCTGGAATCAGCTCCAGACCTTTCACCTGCTTAATTGATGATAGATTGACGAGGAAAAAGCCCGAGCAGCCTATGGAAGAACTATTGAAATAACTGTCCAATTACCTTTGGTTCTTTGAAAAAGCACCTACATATTAAAGAGTTGTAATTCCTAAAACCTTACGCCAATTAAGATGTGAATACCCTCAAATTAAAGCTGAGAGTGTGCATTTTTAAGCCCATATTGATTATGTAACTGTACCTCAAATAAGTTTTCGTAAACCGTTAAAATGCAAAATCTTTGTGTCACTTTCCAAATATTTCTGGACCTAACTGAATATACTGGTCAACCTGTACAATACAGCTATGGAAGATGCAACAATCCCAGCATCATCTAACGAACGTAGAGAGCTTTTTCCTCCCATTCCACCGATTGCAATTTACTTAATATTTAAATGAGGACCTAACATGTTGGTGAGGCTACCTGTGGGATCGCTGATTAGATGGGAAAGATTATCTGTCTTTAAAGCAAAAGGGATCATTTCAACGTACCTGGATAAACTACTTTGCGCCTAATGGTTAAATTGACGTGACCTTGTTTGGCTGCCTGCTGCATTAGCTGAACTACAAGTTGATGTGACTTTCCAACCACAGCCGTCCCATCCACACATATAAGTTCATCTCCCGACCTCAGCCGGCCATCCGCATCAGCTGATCCCAGAGGCACAATATGACCTATGAATATCTGCGAAAAGAGCGAATGGTGTTAGGCAATACATCGTGAGGATTACACTGCAGTTTGAAGAATCTTGACTTTTGGAATAGATTAACTACAGTCATGGTAGAGCTATAAACAAATATGCCATTTTTTAGTAATGCTAGGTGAAGAAACTGATCGTATTATCTAGGTCCTGTAGTGGAGATTAAGAACAAGAAAACCTTTTTCTAGATAAGGTCAAACGTTGACATTTTGAAACTTCACCAAGAGTTCTGCTTTATTTCCTTTCCATCTGTTCTATGCTTTCTTGCAGAAAATACTTACCAACCGGTAGAGCAATGCTCTAAGGAAATAAAATATATACTAAATCGGTAAGAAGAAAATTGCTAAGTGCCCCCTGTAGGTGGATACCCTGTAAATCGATGTCCAATCTTTCGAAGTCAATGACATCCATTAGGAATTGTTGGGATTCATTCCAAGAAAAATCCATCATGGATAATGTAAAAATCTTTGTCGTGGTGCCTTTGATTACGGTTTTCTTAGTTGTCATGTTTATAAAGATCCATGAAAAAAGCTAAAGTATCGGAAGTTCAGTAATGATGCCAGATGATTTCTCCAGAGT
The DNA here is from genome assembly GCF_032444005.1 of Ranitomeya imitator. NCBI lineage: Eukaryota > Metazoa > Chordata > Amphibia > Anura > Dendrobatidae > Ranitomeya > Ranitomeya imitator. The sequence goes on along the minus strand of NC_091289.1, from coordinate 23,689,323 downwards.
CACTGTCTGCTATACCTCAGTTGAAATCTAAGTGACTTTACGATCCACAGCTGAAAGTCTAAATTATTAACCTTACTTGCTAAACCATTATTACAAAGCTTTACAATTATAATCATGAACATTTCACATTATCATCTCTTCCTACCCTACGGTACTTACTGGTTCCCCTGGCTCGTTTCCTCCAAGAATTCTGAAACCAAAGCCAGTCTCTTTCCTCCATAAAAAGATATCATGCTCTTGAAAATCTGGAACTATACAAGAAAAAGCAAAAAAATTATTATTTTGTATTTGCCAACATGTGCAGAATATATTCAATTAATTAAATTAAAATGGTATTTTATATTTCTCAAGGGGTTGTTCATAATTAGGAAAAACAAAGCCATTTTAATCAGTTGGTGTCAATGGAGTTGTGCTACAAAACCAGGCCTAACCCCTTCTTTGAACCTCGTGGTAATTTATCCCTCTATTATTGAAGAACATTGCAATAATGATAAGACCAAAACTTCACCCAGTGGCCTTCTTACTTTATAGGGACCTCAATAATCTAATAGTATGAAGGCCCTTGGGTAGGTCCAACATGAAACAGGCCCTCATTTCCTCTAGTGCTATAGTCTTAATGAAAAACTAAGCTGGCCATAATGCTCTATCTCCAGTGGCTACAAAGGATTGTTGAAATCCAACATGACTTAATCCTTCTTAATCCTCAAGATCTGTTGTTGGGGGAATTGTTGGAGGCCTTCCCATTGATGAAACCAGATTTGGCAAATATTTGCCTCTTGTGTAGAGGGACCCTTGAGTTTTATCTCAACAGGTACCAAGAGAAGCTACTTGCGATCTCGATGGTGGATTATACTTTGAGCATATCCAGCAATCCGGTGTGGAATAAGGGTCCAAAATGAAGTATCTACTGCCATGCCTTAGACTCTTCTTATACATCTTTACGTTTTTTTAAAGAAACTTTATAGACCAGAGTCTTTTTTCAACCTATGTAATATTAAGACTAACGCAATCCTACAGTTCAATTATTGGAGCCTCTAGCTGTAAGGGAAGATTTGAGTAAAACATTCGTAACTTCTAGAAAATAAAATTTTATGGGTCCAAAACTGAAATGTCATCGGCCTACAATTAATAACTCCAGTTCTTTTCAGAGCATTCCCGGTAAAGTCGTTTGCCAGATGACTCGGATGCTGCCAAGTATGAAACTTGATCTTATGTATCATCATGAATTAATCACAGTGTTTCCCCCTTTTGACTAGTGAACAGCTTTGTGTTTCGCAAGATACATGTTGGCGTCCTCTCATCCCTTCTATTGTATGATGACAATCCCCAAACAATTATGCCAGCGGATATCATAAATCATCTGGTAGAAAAGAAATAATTTTAAAAAAAATATATGCAACCTTCCTTCTCATAATAATGTTGCTGAATTCAATAGTTCCAAATGTTCCAATGGGACCTGAACATATTGAAGGTGGATATTTTGCATGCAAAAAAACTTTTTCTTAGTCCTCAACCTAACCAAGCAGAATTGAATCCAACGTTACCTCCAATACGAACCGATCTAAAATCTTCAATTATAAATTCTACTTAAGAAGTTCTTCCGTGAAACAATTTTGTACAGGTACAAACCAAGCAACTTCAAAATAATGAAAGAAAAAAGGAAAGAAAAATCAAAAAGATGCAAAAATATGCAACCTTAAGTCTGCAAATTAAGTAGAGAAGATGGTGGTAACAATCAAATACCCCATAACCCATGCAGAGCAGGCAAACATCTAAAAGCACAAGTGATGATTTGTTCAGTTTACTAATAACTTCCAACAGACGGTTACAACACATCTCAGGGAGTTATTTACTTTTCTCAAAAATTACGGAAGCAGAATGATGCCACCAAACATTTAAAGTATAAAATGGCACCTGAAATATTCTCCCTTAGGACCAATCCCAAAAGTACTAGAAGTCACGAGACCAGCTAATAGAAATCCTTCATGTCACCGAGTTCTTCCATGTCTTGACAACTGGTTATCATGGACCTCATGCCATTGCAGCATGTAGTTCATGTTCACGTCGTCTACCAAGATGGCGAGTGTCACTTGTAACGCTCACTTTCTAGACTGACAGATCTTCTAGATGTCATTTTTATACAAGATCATATTCTGGGGTTATTGCAATTTGTATCTAATACCCATCTTTATTTTTTAGCAGTTTGTTTTTTTGCTAGCACTTTACACTTCAAAAGTCTGTTGTCAACAGCCTACCTACATTCTGTTTCCTGTAAATGTAATAAAGAGGACCTGACTCCCTGAAACGTGATTTTTCTGTGAAGTTACTGTATTAATAAATTGAACAATCCACTTAGATGTTTGCACTTCCTGAATGTGGGACTTGGCTTCCACTGTTGACCACAACTGGCCATTTTTTCCGCTACCAAACCCAAAGAGATCTAAATGCTGGTAGCATTCTTCCATTTATTGCTGCATGCTACTGAATGAGTACAATCTACTAAGGTAAGCACCTATCCACACCTTCTTTCCATTTCTTTTATCTCGGGTCTAAATGTACTAATCCAATGTGGTGCTGACATCTTTCTCTTAATTTTTGTTCATGCCACAAATCACCACCTATTAAAGTAGCTGCATACAATAGATGCAAATTTACTAATAGGACCTTGTCATATTTAAAATGAAAATTCTCTATGCAAATTTATAAGTTCTTCCATGATACAATTTTACAGGCAAATAAACAAAGCAACTTCACCATAATTAAAGAGAAAGTGAAAAAATAAGCACAATGTTCAATTCCTTACTTGTAATCTGACCCATTGGGGATTCTGATAAGACATATTTTCTATTAAACACTATATATTATCAACACAAAATAGGTTTGACCCAGTAGGTGACGCGACCACCCAAGGTTGCACCATGAAACGCACACAATTAATGACACAATTAGAGGTATGAGGTCATGTTGTATCTATTCTTTACAGATTAGAATAAAGAACAATGTATATATGTAGAGAATAGTTGGGTAGAGAGATGCCTGAGGTACAGAATACCTGAAGTCGGTAATGGTTATAGATAAAAAATGTATATATTTTATTATTGGCCCAATCTCAAGCCATGGCGATTTGATGGATGAATGTTCTGTAGGAAGATCAATATTGTGTAAGCCTAGATAGGTCCACCAGGTCTTCTCCACTGTTATCTTGATAGTATCAAGCCATCAGCTTCCTCTTGACCTTGTTCATTCTATTCTTCCGACCATGACGTCCTTCTCCAGTTCTTTCTCCACTTGATGTGTCCAAAGTAGGCAAATCAAGCTTGGGGATCCTTGCTTCCAGTTACATATCAGTCTTGATTTTTTCAAAATTGATTTGTTTGTTCTTCTTGCCATCCATCCATGATATTTTTAACTATTTATCGTGACTACATATGTGCAGAAAGATAGCAGGAAAAGGTCTACAGCATGAGTAAAGACACAACTGGTCGTATATTGGGGCATAGGACATAAAGCAACACTAGACCTAAAAGCCACAGCCCTTTTTCAATAAATCTGGTCTACTGACTCCGTAGTCTTGCCCATTTTGCTATGTAATTTCTTGAGTTTGATATCTAAATATCAAAAAGAATACCAAAAAGGTTTTTATTTGGGAATGCAACTGACAAAAACGTGTTTCCATCAAGGTTGCGATCCCTTATGTAGTTGATTTTGATCAACATTAGCAGGGTAGGAAAGCTGAATAAGGCAATCTGAAAGATGAGAATACATCAATTAAATGTCATTTTGGTGCCCAGTGGAGCATTACCGGAAAACTGTTTCTGATCCTTAGCGGATCTTCGCTTCTATTGATTTATAGTGGTGGTCTCCACAAGTCAATACCATTAAGTGAGTCAAGTAGGTAAGGTAATATAAGGACTTTTCTTTAAAAAAAAAGAAAGAAAAAGATCAATATAATTAGGGGAAGACGCTACTTGTGGTTAATTCAGAGGCTTGGGAGAACGGTCTAATCGGGATGTAAGCCAGATTTTTGTTCTTCTCATGCTGCAGATTAAAATAGATTGATGGTTGCAATGGAATAAATGATTAAAGTATGATGTGACCAATTTGTCAGGTACACCACCAAGGAACTATTTTACTTGGGACTTTTGTGAGTAAATCGTGTGGTTTTCTTTTTTTGCAATAAAAAATAATATTTGAGAAAAGTGGCCAACGTACTTCTATAGATCAATATGAAAGTACAATGAGAAGAACTTAAATTCTTCATTTAGTTGAGGATAAAGTACAGTATCCTCTGCCAACTTATCTGCACCAGAAAGGACAATGCCATCACTCTGAAGAACATACCAAAGTTGCTTGGAAGCCATTCAAAAACAAGTCAAATCAAAATAGGCACATGGACCACTGTTAAGTTGGAAGACCCAAGAACCACCAACAAGAGGCAAATAATCAATTCCAATAATTTCCCTACTTTTTATCCAGGGTACAAACGTTGATGTTGGTGAAATCTTGATATCAAAACCATTACAATTGCAAGTTGTAGGACATCCATGAATAGGCAACATCCCATACAATTCTGTCCTAGATCTGCCATTACAACGCACAAGGTCACAGAGCTAGTCTTATATTGAATGATCAAGTGTGCAGTAAATTCTTTTAATGCCCACTCTTTATGGTGTACCATATACAGCTTAAATACTGTGATCATAACATTATGTAATGGGGTTCTGTCAATGGTCGCCTCGCAGATTGAAAAAGGCTACCACAAACCGGCTTTGCGCAAGCTACTCAGATTCCCAGAACTCTAGGTTTGCTCTGGCTTTCACCCTTTAACCCCTATATATCAAGAAGGATAGTCAGGTAGCCAGGTCAAAACCAAAAAGGCAACAAAGGTATAAAATCATTAGGCAGGAGAAAGATCAATAAACAAGCCGAGGTAAAAACAGGAAAACACAATACTAAAATGGAACAGAAATCACGGACCTTAATCAGGGACAAGGGAAGTACAAAGCTACGGTATATCTGGCAGCTTCCAGCAGTAAGCTGGAAGCTTAAGAAGGGTGTGGTGCTCTCCAATTGTCGGGAGCAGTGAGCTGATAACTCCAGTTGGACAGCACATACTGACAGACTGGACAGCACTACAAGTCCCACCCAAATCTAAGTGGCTGGACAGAGCCTGTTCCGGACAGAGCCTGTTCCGTCCAGAGCTTCTGGTTCTAATGTCTCTTCTACCAAATGAATACGGTGGCACCTGGCAATAGAAGCAGAAGTGGCAGGAGCAGGTCCTGGTGAAGATGTGACACGTATATGCCTGCAAATAATATGGCCGTATAGTGCCCATATAAGAATGTTAAATTAATAAATTAGGCAATGAGGCTTGATCATGGTGCTCAGAACATTAAGGTCAGCAGAGACCCTTTCAATAGTGCCAAGTAAAGTGCTTTGAGAAAATGTACAGGTTGCACACCTCTAAATCTACCCCCCTTTTGATGTTAGGCTCACTCTCATAGTATGATAGAGTACATCAAATTCTGCACCCATTTTAAGCCCATCATCATCCTGTCCTCTCAAGTCCCCAAAACAATGCAAACGTGAGCTACAGCTTTATCTTTTGGGCGGCAAGACGGATGACAAGTAAAGCATAGGGTGAAAACAGACAACAGCAAAATACTGCAAAATAATTATTATAATTATTTTGGGCTTAATGAAAAAAAATATTTTGGTAATTTGTATCCATCAGCTTTCTGATTAATATTTGAAAGACCAGTAGTTTCTAAAATACCAATCTTAAAAAATAAAAAAAAAAGTGGACAAGCAAGAAAAAAAAAAAAGGAGAAATTATAGGTTTTCAAGAAGAACGAATTAATGATCCTCTGAAGAATAAGTAAACATTTTCAGTTAAGGTTTTTAAGTCAATAATGCAATTAGTGGAGGTTTTCTTGTATTTCCAGCTCTTTAACTTAAGTGGTAATTTACCTTAATCAAGACTAAATACCCATAAAAAAACTAAACAAAATATCAATAGCCATGGAAAGTATGTTATCCCTGTATCGATCTTTGTCATGCTGCACTAATAGAAAACTTTGTTATTTCTCTTTTTCAACCTGGGATTGTCAAAACTGTAACTGGCGCTCAACCTAAAATCAACCAGTTGTAAAGATGACACGATGGGTAGATGTCTTCTTGGTCTGTACAGTGGCTGGTCCCAATATTTTAAAGCTGTAGCGGTAAGGATTACCTTTTTTTTCAAGGCACAATGCGGAGTTTCTGTTGATTTTACGACTCACAGAAACAAGTAATTGGTTTTAACGGCTTAAGAAGAATTATGGATTCAAGTCTTCGGGTTAAGACTTCATTATGGAACTCTACTAAGAGATGCGTGATAAAGATTAGTGTGTTACAGGGGAAGTATAGGATTAAAAATTAAAAAAGAGGTTAGATTTTAAATTCTTTTCCAGAAAGACACCAATGACTGGGTCTTGTATCATTTACTAGTACTATGCTGCAATACCAGACACAGCCCACGCACATACGGTACCTTTCTCTCTCGGAAAGGTGTCCAATTATTAGGTATCTTCTTTAGACTACTTACGCTCAATTATTTTTTTCTAATCTTACCTACCTTTTCAAATATGCATTTTTCTTGCTCAGGTTTCCCCTTTTGCGATCAATTAATTATAAAAACATGTCAAAGTCGACCAATTTGAGTTGTGTGTTCCAACATTGCTTGACCTATCGAATTTACAGAAACAGAACGCAGTGGCCAACAATCAAGCATATGCTTCTCGACAGTGTTTTTCATGCTTTTTTTTTTCCAGTTTTTCACATTTTGTTTTCTAAGGAATCACAGGCGATAGTCATTTTCGGCACACGTGGAAGTTATCTACCTATACACTGGGGTTTGCCGCGAACATTCTAAATCGGGGTTTGCCACGAACATTCTAAATCGCTGGCAATATAATGTCTACTCTTGCCGCACCTGCCGAGTCTAAGAAGCCAATCATTCTGCAGGAGTACACACATTACACACTGAATAAATCCCACTACGTGCGTGGTCCATTTACTTCCGATCTATAAAAACATACTAGGCCGTTAATTGTGGTGCCAAGGTTACATACATGCTGATCCGTGCAGTCATATTGCCAAGAAATCTGCATCAATCAGTCTGATGTCCCGGGATTCCTCTGCTTATTGCTCATCGAGGAGGAAAAATAACCGCTTCAAGGGAAATTTACATTCACAGCGCGCACTACCTAGACCGGCCATGACGTGAGATATAATACAATAATGTAACAATGATCTTATCTAAAGCTGTAATACCATTAAATGTGCTTTAGGACCAGATAAAGGAAATGGGATTTATTTGTAGCGCGATGGCCCCAAGTGCACCTTTTCCATCATCTCTACTCTGCATACTGCATGTAACTTGACATACATGGGCCTCAAAATGTAAAATCTGTACCCAAACTAGAATGCATCCTGTTAGTATGGACCCGGATGGCAAAAAGGACCTTCAGGACCCCGTTAGACTCCAGAGCCCAAAGGCAACTGAAAAAGTGGTTCAGTGGTTTGTGCTAAATATATGTATGAAAAGGCCAATGTCGAAATTCAGCCTTGGACGAGTTTCCTTCTATATTCGAAAATGTATGATTAAATGGATATTTGGCTTATTATAAAAGTCTCCTACTCCGGAGGACAAATTATTTTTTACATTATACAGCCTAGACCATTGATTTAAAAAAAAAAATTGTGTAATACTTCATTTTTCCTGTGGAGGTGCTGCAGAGGAATCGAACACATTTTTCTGCTTCCTGTTCTGATCACAGCTGATCACTTGGACTCACAGACGCAACATTAAATTTTTATCAGATCCTAAAAGGGCTGACCTGTAAAAGGGGATTGTCCAAAGTGGACTCCCCCTTTAAGGAGATACTTGTCATAAATTTGCATTTTTTTTTACCTGGTGTAAATGCGGCTGTTCTCCTGAATCCGAAGTGGTTTTTCTTTTGTTCCTCTGCCTCTCTGTTCTCGAGATATGGCCTGCTCTTTCTGGTGTGTAAATCTAGTGTTTTTAGTCAAGAGGGCGTGATCTTGAACTCTACACTAGGCATATTCTTGAGGACCATGCCCAGTTGGCTAATAAGATTGGATTTATATACAAAAAAGAGAGGGTCATATCTCAGGAACGGAAAGGCACAGGAACAAAAGAAAAACAACGCCGGATTCAGGAGAACATCGGCATTTACGACAGGTAAAAAAAAAGTAAAAATTTTTTATAGCAAGTGACCGGAAGTCTTTAAGTTTTTACATTTGCGTTTTCTGAAATATTGTTGTGAAATGAACATATCTTTTGTAAAAAAACTAGTGCCGGAACAGAATAGATACTTACGTCTGCTTTCATACATGCTCCTGGACTGGGCCCAGATTTTAAATGGATCAGGCTTTTTCTGTCCTGAGCCGTCTCCTTGGTCCACAGATGGTGCCTCGCTGGTTGGATAGTCAGGAACAATAGGGCCGCTACGGAGGGGTGAGGCGGTGTGCCCACTGTGATGACTGGATACACTGTGCTGGGAACTGTTTTGGCTGTCTTTCCTTTCAAGTTGTGGTTGCTGTTTAAAAAAAAGAAGCAGACAATTTTTAATGTGACATTTTTATTTAATCCTATCCAGTACAATTTTCTAGAATATCATTAATTTTCGCTTAAAAGAATCTATTCTGATTGTCCGCACAGAACTTGTATGTGAACAAAAGATTTGGAAGGTTTATTTTCTAAGACTGGGAGGCAGCTCGCTGTAGCAGAAACCTTCACCATTTCTCTAACAGCAATGGAGACTAGGCAAAGTCATATCTCACCCATGTACTTTGCACAAGTCTAGAACTTTATGGAGACAACCAAAAGGAGAATCACCTTACTGATTTCCCAATTCTAAAGATGTTGTCCAGATAAATGAAGGCACAGTGGGGAACTCAATGCATCCATCGAATTCTTTGGACCGCCCATTGTTTCAGCAGCAGAATGGAGGACCCAACACATCCATAAATTATATGGACAGCCCTTTCATTTCAGTGGGCACCATGGAGGACCCAACACATCCATAAATTATATGGAAAGTCTTTTCATTTCAGTGGGCACCATGGAGGACCCAACACATCCATAAATTATATGGACAGCCCTTTCATTTCAATCAGCACCATGGAGGACCCAACACATCCATAAATTATATGGACAGCCTTTTCATTTCAGTGGGCACCATGGAGGACCCAACACATCCATAAATTATATGGAAAGTCCTTTCATTTCAGTGGGCACCATGGAGGACCCAACACATCCATAAATTATATGGACAGCCCTTTCATTTCAATCAGCACCATGGAGGACCCAACACATCCATAAATTATATGGACAGCCCTTTCATTTCAGTGGGCACCATGGAGGACCCAACACATCCATAAATTATATGGACAGCCGTTTCATTTCAATCAGCACCATGGAGGACCCAACACATCCATAAATTATATGGACAGCCCTTTCATTTCAGTGGGCACCATGGAGGACCCAACACATCCATAAATTATATGGACAGCCCTTTCATTTCAATCAGCACCATGGAGGACCCAACACATCCATAAATTATATGGACAGCCCTTTCATTTCAGTGGGCACCATGGAGGACCCAACACATCCATAAATTATATGGACAGCCCTTTCATTTCAATCAGCACCATGGAGGACCCAACACATCCATAAATTATATGGACAGCCCTTTCATTTCAGTGGGCACCATGGAGGACCCAACACATCCATAAATTATATGGACAGCCTTTTCATTTCAGTGGGCACCATGGAGGACCCAACACATCCATAAATTATATGGAAAGTCCTTTCATTTCAGTGGGCACCATGGAGGACCCAACACATCCATAAATTATATGGACAGCCCTTTCATTTCAATCAGCACCATGGAGGACCCAACACATCCATAAATTATATGGACAGCCCTTTCATTTCAGTGGGCACCATGGAGGACCCAACACATCCATAAATTATATGGACAGCCGTTTCATTTCAATCAGCACCATGGAGGACCCAACACATCCATAAATTATATGGACAGCCCTTTCATTTCAGTGGGCACCATGGAGGACCCAACACATCCATAAATTATATGGACAGCCCTTTCATTTCAATCAGCACCATGGAGGACCCAACACATCCATAAATTATATGGACAGCCCTTTCATTTCAGTGGGCACCATGGAGGACCCAACACATCCATAAATTATATGGACAGCCCTTTCATTTCAATCAGCACCATGGAGGACCCAACACATCCATAAATTATATGGACAGCCCTTTCATTTCAGTGGGCACCATGGAGGACCCAACACATCCATAAATTATATGGACAGCCTTTTCATTTCAGTGGGCACCATGGAGGACCCAACACATCCATAAATTATATGGAAAGTCCTTTCATTTCAGTGGGCACCATGGAGGACCCAACACATCCATAAATTATATGGACAGCCCTTTCATTTCAATCAGCACCATGGAGGACCCAACACATCCATAAATTATATGGACAGCCCTTTCATTTCAGTGGGCACCATGGAGGACCCAACACATCCATAAATTATATGGACAGCCGTTTCATTTCAATCAGCACCATGGAGGACCCAACACATCCATAAATTATATGGACAGCCCTTTCATTTCAGTGGGCACCATGGAGGACCCAACACATCCATAAATTATATGGACAGCCCTTTCATTTCAATCAGCACCATGGAGGACCCAACACATCCATAAATTATATGGACAGCCCTTTCATTTCAGTGGGCACCATGGAGGACCCAACACATCCATAAATTATATGGACAGCCCTTTCATTTCAATCAGCACCATGGAGGACCCAACACATCCATAAATTATATGGACAGCCCTTTCATTTCAGTGGGCACCATGGAGGACCCAACACATCCATAAATTATATGGACAGCCCTTTCATTTCAGTGGGCACCATGGAGGACCCAACACATCCATAAATTAAATGGGCAGCCCTTTCATTTCAATCAGCACCAAGGATGACCCAACACATCCATAAATTATATCGACAGCGAGTTGACATCCACGGACACTACTGAGGACTTGACACATCCATAAATTACATGGATAGCTCATTGATTTCAATCAGCATCATGGAAAACCCAAAGCATCCATAAAATATTTGGACAGACCTTTGATTTCTATAGGCAACCTGGAGGACCCAACACATCCATAAAATTTGGTGGATAGCTCATTCATTTCAATTGGCACCATGGAGGACACAACACATCCATAAATTATATGGGCAGCCAATGGATTTCAGTTGATACCACTGAGGACCCAATGCATCCATAAATTAAATAGCTAGCCCATTATCAAAACTGGCACTGATTAGGACCCTACACATCCATAAATTACAATGATTTCAATAGGCATCAATGTACTTTATTTCACTTGTGGGGGTGCTGCAGTGGAATTGAGCACTTCCTCCTGGATTATCCCACAGATTACAGCTGCTTTCTGGTGGTTCTAGCAGCGGGATACTCTGTAATCAGCTTATAACTGGAGAAACCTTCTGTTACAAAGGTATTATCCAAAGCAATTAACCCTTTTAATTATTTTTTCCATCTTAGGTTTACAATTCTCAACAAGATCAGTCTACCGCTCAGTCAACTTTACAAAAACAAAAAATCATTCAGATATAAAACGGGGGGAAAAATGTTTCTGTAACTTTTTATATGCAGCTGCCGATAACTTAGTACGCGCTTCACCCATTATGTGTCAATTATGAAAATGCGAGTTAGATTGAGTACATAATAAGATTTGTGACTAATGGCTTTAAGCAAACTAATGGCTTTGCGAATAATGGCCATCAGCAAGGTTTTTATTCAAAGAAGAGAATAAAACGATATACACAGATCTCTACGACTGAAAAAAAACGAGCATTCGCTTTCACTCGTGCCAGAGGGGACTGTCAGCACATCGCACTGGAAAGTGATGAGTTAAATGATCAGAAGAAATTAAAGAACAGGCAGTAAGGTTCGCCCCAGAGATGAAGAGGTACCAATTTCCTGCTCGAGTGCTCTTCGCTTCCCTGAAGGAGAATTGGAGACGTGTGTTTCAGTAATAATCTGTAAAGAACCATCTTGTTAACAATGTAGATTGGGAGACAGTTATTTCCCCCTCTTCTACTGTTAAGTCTTTCCTTCGAAAAACAGTATTTACCAAACACATCACTGAGCAAAAATTGGAAAATAGGCAAAAAATAAAGATAGTGAAGCAATACTATTGAGCTTTGTTCTTGTGGTAGAACAAATACAAAACATCTAAAAAGTAGAGTTGAGCAAAAAAGATGTGTGCTGCCCTAGTCTGTTGTCCAGTCCGGTCCTCCATTGTGGAAGTTGGACCCCTCTTCACATCTGTGGCCGGCATCCTTAGCCCGGCATAATGGGCACCTCTTACACTTACAAGGCTTCATGCAACATCATGGGGCCAACAGAGTGCATGAGGTGCCCAGTATCTGAGGGCAACTAAGCCGGCCACATGAGTGAAGACTGCGTTGGGTTTAACTGCCATGGAGGACTGGGCTGGACCAAGTCAGCGTAGTTGCTTTTGCTCCACTTGAATACCAATTATTCTTTAAGACCTAACTAATCTCTTATGAGTAGTCTCCAAATTGATCCATAGACATCAGCGGTGGTCAGTCTCCTAGCATACAAAATCATGATAATTAGAGGGGTTGCACTATTATGATCATCTAAAGGGGATGTCCAGCGAAAATAAGTTATCACCTACCACATAACAAGTGATAAACTTACAGACTAGTGTCGATCCGGCACCGATCGGCAAAACAGGACACTTTTGTCCCTGTTAGAATGGAGTAAGGGTGTGCATGCCCCAAAGCTGCTCCATTCATACCCCATGCTGCTACCAACTATGGAGCATCGGTCAAGCATGCTCATGATAGGTGAAGGTTCCTATAGTCAGACCGCCACCGATCTTTAAGCTATCACTTGTTCTACAGACAGGAGATCATTTATATTCACTGAACAACCCCTTTATTTATCACCTAGCCAAAGACGAGGCAGTATAAGTTCGATTGTTGGATGCCTAAAGACTGGAATTGGAACTGCATTGATCACTAGAATGAAACTCCTGAGCCTGCTATTCCTTCTCTTGATCATCAGGAGGTGGGAGTTTAAATAAAGCACATCATGCCACTACATCCTGTGGACTGGTGGTAAAGGATCATTGTGGACAATCCCTTTAAGGCCTCATTCAGATCTTCGTATATGTTCTAGCAGTGGTTTTCACAAAAGAGAACACTTTCCCATTATAGATACAATGTAAGGAAGATTGGGGCACTCACCACATAGCATTAAACTATTACTTTACTGGGGTTTCCATAAAACAAAGGATGTGGAGACAATATGGGTAATAGCCATTTCGACTGAAAGTCACGCTTCCTCTGAGCCTCATGTGAAATGGCTGTTAGCCATATCGTCTCCACTTTCTCTGTTCTATAGAAATCGCAATAAAGTGATATTTTAAGTGGTGAGAGTCCCACTCTTCCATAAACTGTATTTACAAGTGGACTCTTCTCATGGTGAGCACCATCGGACAGTTTATTTGCTACAACTCAGTCTGTTATACCGAACAGGATTACCGCTTGATTGCGCAAAATGTGAATGGTTAGCACTGCTAGATCCTAGTTTTTGTACAACTGAATACTAGGGGACAGGTTTGCTAGCAGTGCGGTTTATTATCAACGCGTTTCGAATTTATCCGACTGACTTCATCAGAAAGTAGTTTGCTTTTTTCCTGAAGAAGAAGTTGGGTGACTTCAAAACGCATTGATAACAAACATCGCTACCAATTCTGTCTCTTGGAAATATAGAGTTTATGGGTCCGTAAAAATCACAGACAAGACATATTGCAATCTGTGTGTTGTCCGTTTTTAACACTAATGGGTAGTAGAAGCTCTGCAAATTTTTTTTTTTTTGCATATGAGAAAATCACCGATGGAACACTAGTGATCAACTGATCATAGCTGATGCACTGACCAAAAACCGATGAGCGTTTTAACTGTGTTTTGCTTATAAAAAAAAAAAAAACGCCAGTGGTTTCTTTGTTGTTTAATGGATATACATAACTCCAGTAAAAAGACGGCCAAAGAACTTGGGAGAAAAAAAAAACAGTCCAAGAACGATTTTTAGGAAACTATCAGAAAAAGCTCTAAAAAAAAAAAAGGTTCCTCTGTTGGAAAAGCTGTTGTTTCAGACTGCCAGAAAAAGACTCTGTGTGAACCAGCTGATCAACAGGTAACAGGAAAACGGAAAGGGACTAGACGCTCAATCCGCTCTTACACCTGAGATAGAGCTCAAGTTGTGATTGTACTTGTCCAGCCATCCAAAGAACATTATGCCATCCCACTCATTAACGATACATTGACCACTATTGGCTTGTGAAATTAACTAAGGTTCCTATTGGAAATGTTCACAGCCCGTTGACTTTTTGCCTCTTTCTTTGTGAGAAATAGCCCAGGTTGTGATTGTACTTTAGTCCACTCAACCAGAAAACATCTCTAAAATCCATACATGGTTGACTACCATAGGTGTTGACCATCATAGGTGGTTCCCACAATTCACAATCCACTGCTTTGCTAATAAATGCTACATAGACAAATCTTATGAAGTCCTAAAAATAAGGAGCAAATAACAATTTGGGGGAATGTTTGAACCCCGATCATGTCCCATACAACCTTGCTCAGGCTGTCGAGCGAACACTATAAAGACTTGAACCACAGCAGCAAGGAAAGAGACAGAACAGTGAGTGATGAAGAATTAGCGATGCAGCAAGAACGACTCGGGGAGGAGGATGCGGAGCTCAAGGCTTCGCTATTGGGAATAGATTTCCATAAATTATTGAGCGTTGTCATGACAAGGTGTACTTATGTTGCATAACAACTTTTCTAACTTCTTGACCCTACACATGCTGTCACTCCATTAGAAAGTAATGTATTAATGTACCACCACCGTGCTGCTGTAATTTTGAATAGTTGCGAAAAAGGAACATTTAGGAACAATGATGAATCGAGCGCGCTTGACATCGCTCTTGCACCCTTCTGCATTCCATTTTTCTGCTTCTGTTGTGCTTTTATATTAAGTGGTGTATATTTATTGCCTTTGGATAAAATGTTACCCTTTTTGTTTCTCCAAATATTGCCGTTGTGAATGCAAAATATATCTTGAACTTCAAGGGCAAAGAGTCCGATAAACAAACTCGCTTTATGATATGAATCCGTTGAACAGCACAAATGAAAATTAAAACCAGTTCAAGCGGTGAGGGCGAGCCAATAAATTAAACACGGCTAGATATGTAGAAGCCCTTTAAGAAAGTTTTAAGTGTTTTTTATGTTCTAAATCAATTAACTGCTCCTGTTTAATGGACCCTTTATGATTACTCATAGAATTTCCTTTTGCAATTCAATGCTCGGAATTTACCCTATTATGTTTATTTTTTTTCAAGTGGTCCCGCTTTTTGTATTCTTTATTGGAATCGGAGCTGGAATTTTACCAAATTCCCTGCTCAGGGAGTTAGAATTGATAATGATTAAAATTCTGACTCCCTGTAGCCACCACTAGGGGGAGCATATTAGCATATGGTTCCCACTGAGTGCAATGGTAAATTAATCTTTGCTGATCATCTTATCGCCCTCTAGCTTATCACCTTTTTCATTAATATTGGGCCAGAATACAAAATTCTATAATAGTCCAAAAAAAAAATTTGACAATCCGGCATCCAGCAGATTCCATAATAACCGGATAAATCGAAAAATGAAACACAGGAGTTAATTTCCTACTCTGATCAGTTCCAGCCTCGGCTGGTAGGTGGCAAAGGCTCAGTACAATATTAGTCAATTGGCAGGGATTAATGATCTAGCTGTAGAGGGGGAGGCTCCTGCTGCAGATAGTTTTCTTAGAGCCAGGCACAAGACAATGAGGACCAGTCTGATTTCTGGAGACACAAACGGAAAATTTCAATAAATATCGGTTTGAGACAAAAGGATCAAAGAAAAGGAGGTTGTCTAAACCTTTTTTTTTTTTTCAGGGATGCACCACTCCTCTACCTTCTGGCATCCTGCTTGCTGAGGGGCTGGGTACTCCTAAAAATTATGCTTTGAAGACTTCAAATAAAGATATCTCAACACTTGCTGTATTATCGCCATCCTTTATCTCCCGCAACATAGATTGCATTTAACCTGCTCAGTTCCTGAACGGGGAACAATTTGGTGCTGCCTCTTGCTCCATAGGTGAGTGTTTGCATCCCTCACACCACCAGTCACATACCCCATATTGCCATCATAACCTCTTCTTCTGGTTTGCACTGTGTTCTCTGATGTGCTGCTTGCAGAGGTAACTTTGCCTCTGCAGCATCGGAGGAGCACAAGGGCAATAAACTTTTCTAGCATGCTCGCCTTGCTCAGGAAACTAGCTAACTCTAATAGACTGCAAAGCTGACTAGTTACCTAGATAATGAGCTGTAAACAATCATATTAAAATATTAAAAATCCTCTCTGTTCTCGTTAATGGAGGGATTTTTTATAAGAAGTAAGTTGCAAGTTCTTGTTTTTACGGGCACTTTGCAATTTTACTCATTTAAGTAGTTGAGAGAACCACTTTTAAGAGAGGATGTTTTTTCGAGCATTTTCAGAAAGTATTCCCATATGTACGGTATATAATTAAATTGAAAAAGCCTAAAGATATTAGTATTATTTTGAATAGCTATGTGGATTGTTTCCATTTCATATATTTTACGGCCGAATATAAAGCACCACCGGGTAGAACGAGGCACTCCCTATATCAGGGGTGGGGGACCTCAGGCCCCAGGACCATTTACGGCCCTCGATGACCTTTTAGCAGGCCCCCGAGCAGATTCTCAGGGACCGCATTCTTGGGCAGGGAACTGTATTTTGATTGCCACCAGCTCAATAATTTTTTCTTGTTCTGTTAGCACACACACACGCAGTGTTCACTAATGAACACGGAAGGGCATGCAATGAAAGATTATGTCCTGAAACCAGTGCCCGAGTCAGGATGTACTTTGTGGGCGGAGTTTGTACGGCCCCCGAACGATGGTAGAAATATCCAAATGGCCCTTGGCAGAAAAAAAAGATTCCCCACCCCTGCCCTATATTGTCGCACCATGTGACCTCACGTCTGGTGTCGGCAATGTTCTATAGCTTCTGTATTGGATTTTGACTCGTAATCGGCTGCTAGTTTAATTATAATACAATATTCTCGGATCTGTCGTACATAGTGAGCGTGCATGAAAGAGTTCAGTGGAGTGCGAGTTCTTCTAGGATCCTGGAGGCTTCGTTACACAATGAGACAGAGAAGATTGCCAAACACTCTCTGGTTATTTCCACAAATAATGACCTTACCCGTTGCCAAGCAACACCGCAAATGCTTATCACATACGCTTTAACATGAAGTCCAATGGGAAAAGAGAATGAAGGCATGACTTTCAGTGAAAATCTGTGCTCTAGTTTAAAAAAAAAAAAAAAAAAGGGAATTTACAGAAACATTCTTTGAAATATAGACTTAAATTAGATATAGGCCTGAAAATCACAATTTTCTGCCTCCATGCGCATTAGACTAACGTCGGCCAAACCTGTCAATAATGACGGCGTAATGTGTATGGGGACCCCCCGACAGATGATGTCAGAGGAGTTAAGGATCTGACATGCCCGGTTTCAGATTTCCGATCCTTTTGTTCTCTCCGATCCTTTTGTTCTCCCTTGGACAAGACGTTAGCAGAGATATCTAGCGATGGCTCTTTCTTAAGAGTACAGAGGCGATCTCGACAGATCGAGTTTTCTTGTGTATGGGAGGGCCAGCTGAAAGTTCTTTGTGGTGCCAACCTTAAAGGGGTTGTGTAGGGTTAAAACTACAACTACAACTTCTTAAAATTTTCTAGCAGGAGAACAGCTTACCCTTATAAATATTTTTTTAAAAACACCCGTTTACGGGCCACATATAGTTTCCCGCCCGCGAAATGCACATCTAGACAGAGGGGTTCAGTTTGATTACGAATCTTGGAGATTTGCCAACTCTTTTGGGAGGTCTCGCCTTTTTCTCAAGGACCTCCAGGTATCTAGTCTTGCTGTCTTACCCAATCCAAATAAATAGGGCTGAGCTATAAAAAGAGTTGATCGGTTTCTGGAAATAGACCCTTTTTAGACCTTAATTCCTAAAAACATAAAACATATCTTTACTACTAGAATAATGGTGTACAGAAAATATAATCTACGCGTACTTGTCAAGAATTTGCCCGGATATCATCAGGATCTACACTTCCCTACTGGGAAAAAAGCAGCCATTTTGAAAATAGAGCCTACAACAAAGTACCAGTCTAGTACTTTGTATATTTCTATGCTTCGCATGCAGATTCAGCCCATTATATATCTCCCTCTGCAAAAACTTTCTGAAGGCCTGAATTTAACGGAATAAAAAAAAAAAAAAAAAAATGGGGTAATGCAAAAAATAATATTCAGATAATTAATAATATTAATACCGTATATACTCGAGTAGAAGCTGAGATTTTCAGCCCAAAAAATGGGCTCAAAGTGCCACTCTCGGCTTATACTCGAGTCATGGAAGGTGGGGGTCGGCGGGTGAGGGGGAGCGACGCCTGTCAAATACTCACCTGCTCCCAGTGCTGACGTGGTCCCCGCATGTCCCACAGTCTTCGGGCGTGGCAGCTTGTTCCCCTGTTCAGCGGTCACTGGTACCGCTCATTAAAGTTATGAATATGGACTCCACTCCCATAGGGGTGGAGCCGCATATTCATTACTGTAATGAGCGGTGCCACGTGACCGCTCACTACAGGAAGAAGCTGCCGCGCCCGGAGACTGTGGGACATGCAGGGACTGCGTCAGGAGCGCTGGGAGCAGGTGAGTATGTCATCTTCACCTTTCCGCATTCCACCGCCACCTCGTCTTCCACGTCCTCTGCACTGACTGTTCAGGTCAGAGGGCGCGATGACGTATTAGTGTGCACTCCGCCCTCTGCCTGAACAGTCAATGTGGAGAGACGGGACGCTGAGGAGCAGCGACGAGAGGTGAGTATGTCATTTTTTTTAGTTCAGTAGCAGCATTACATGTGGCACAATGCTATATGGAGCGTCTATGGGACCATAAAGAACTGCATGGAGCATTATATGGGGCATCTATGGGGCCATAACTGCATGGAGCATTATATGGGGCATCTATGGGGCCATAAATGCATGGAGCATTATATGGGGCATCTATGGGGCCATAACTGCATGGAGCATTATATGGAGCATCTATGGGGACATAACTGCATGGAGCATTATATGGAGCATCTATGGGGCCATAATGAACTGCATGGAGAATTATATGGAGCATCTATGGGGCTATAACTGCATGGAGCATTATATGGGGCATCTATGGGGCCATAACTGCATGGAGCATTATATGGGGCATCTATGGGGCCAAAAAGAACTGCATGGAGCATTATATGGAGCATCTATGGGGACATAACTGTATGGAGCATTATATGGGGCCATAATGAACTGCATGGAGCATTATATGGAACATTACATGGGGCCACAAAGAACTGCATGGAGCATTATATGGAGCATCTATGGGGCCATAAATAACTGCATGGAGCATTATATGGGGCATTTATGGGGCCATAAAGAACTGCATGGAGCATTATATGGAGCATCTACGGGGCCATAAAGAACTGCATGGAGCATTATATGGGGCATTTATGGGGCCATAAAGAACTGCATGGAGCATTATATGGGTCATCTATGGGGCCATAAAGAACTGAATGGAGCATTATATGGGGCATCTTATGGGGCCATAAAGAAATGCATGGAGCATTATATGGGGCATATTTGTATATGGAGCATCTTATGGGGCCATAATGAACTGTATGGAGCATTATATGGGGCCTATTTTCTATGGAGCATCTTATGGGGCCATAATGAACAGTATGGAGCATTATATGGGGCTCCTGATTCAATATGGATATTCAAAAACACTTAACCTACTGATGTCTCAATTAATTTTACTTTTATTGGTATCTATTTTTATATTTGACATTTACCGGTAGCTGCTGCATTTTCCACCCTAGGCTTATACTCGAGTCATTAAGTTTTCCCAGTTTTTTGTTGCAAAATTAGGGGGGTCGGCTTATACTCGGGTCTGCTTATACTTGAGTATATACGGTAACATAGCTCTGACTGATTGACTCTGTGGACTAAAATTTTGATTTTAGATGGAAATTGATGGACATCTAGAGACATTTTAACTCAGTTGGGTCAACTGGTTGCCTCTTTTGTCCCAGACCAGATCAATCAAAACTTTGTGCCTTGCGCTATTAATAGAAGTTAAAGGGGTTGTCTGGGACTTTAACATAGATGGCCTATCTTTAGAATAGGTCATCAATGTCTGATTGGGGGGCTGCGAGACCCAGAACCTCCGCCCATCAACTGTTCCCGATGTCAGCGGTGGCCAGAACTGCTTAGTTGCGGAGCTGCACAGCTCCATTGACAGAACAGTGGCTGCAGCTGGGTACTGCACCTCCAAACTATTCAAATCAATTGTGGGTGGATATGCAGTACACGGCTTGGGCCACTGTTCCATTGATGGATCTGTGCTGTGCAGCTCCACTCCAAAACTGAGCATTTCTGGGCACAACCAACACGGGGAACAACTGATCGGTGGCGGTGCTGGGTGACGCACCGCTATCAGACATTGATAACATCTAGTGATGAGCGAGTATACTCGTTGCTCGGGTGGTCTCCGAGTATTTATGACTGCTTGGAGATTTACTTTTCCTTGCCACAGCTGGATGATTTATGGCTGCTAGCCAGCCTGAGTACATGTGGGGGTTGCCTGGTTGCTAGGGAATCCCCACATGTAATCAAGCTGTCTAGTAGCCGCAAATCATCCAGCTGCGGCAAGGAAAACTAAATCTCCGAGCAGTCATAAATACTCTGAGACCACCTGAGCGTGCTCTGGAAAACCCGACCAACGAGTATACTCGCTCATCACTAATAACATCCTAAAGGTAGGCCATCAGTGCTAAAGTCCCAGACAATTTCCTTAAAATGGAGATGTGAACAAAGCCACATGAATATTAGTATTAAAGGGAACATGTCACATTGCATATGCAGTCCAATCTGTCGACAGCGCAGTATAAAGGAGAAGCTGACCAGAATGAGACAATGGGTTTGTTGGAAATGATTTACGATAATTTGTATTTTATTCATCAAAATACCTTGTGTTTTTATGTATATGAGTCCAAAAGGCAGTCTTACTCTGTGATTGATACAGGGAAAACTGCCAATCACTAAGTAGGACCGCCCACTGGACTCATACAAGTACAAACCCTAGAGATTTCAGTTTATAAAATGTACGTTTTAATCTTTTGCCAGAAAAACCATAAATCAATCTGATCAGTTCCATCTGCTCTATAACATCCTGTCTGCAGATTAGAAACTATTTTCAACATAACAGGTTATCTTTCAAGAGAACCTGCCATCGGGATTTTATACTCACAACTAATGTTATGTATGTAAAGGTGCTGTAATGCGGATTAAATCTTTACCTTCCTTGTAGAAATTCAACTGTAGGAATCCATTGTTGACACTGTATACTAATAAGCTGCAAGTGCAGTGGGCGAGCGCTGCACTTACAGCTCTCCTGCTTCTCTGCCTTTTCCCCGCCCACTTCCTGCCTCCGGTGTCTATGACTGACAGGTCAATGAACCATGAGTGACCTGTCAGTCAGAGACAGGGGGCAGGCAGTGGGCGGGGAATAGGGAGAGGGACAGGAGAGCTATGAGTGCAGCGCTCGCCCACTGCACTTGCAACTCTTTAGTATACAATTTAAAAAATTTGATTTCTCTAAAACAATAAAACAGAGGTCTACAAGAGAGGTAAGGATTTAATCGGCACCCTTATAAACATGCCATTAGATTGTGGCATAAAATGCTTATGACAGGCTCCCTTTAAATATTAATTTATAAATAAGATTCTGACATTTAGATCAATAATAATATTACAAGAATAATTCTGAGATAACTTAAAAAAATAATAAAGAAATTGTGCAAAGAAATAATACTAAACTAATACTTCATTAATGCCTGATGAGTTGAATAAAAACAAGAATATTTCATATACAATAATGATGCAATGATGGTAAATTATAACAATACGGTCGACCCTTGGATTTGTATAGTATCCTGTAGGTGTCACCATTAAGCTGCTGACACTGAACAGATTTTGTTATTTCTCTGCAGTCAGTAAAGTTTCAATGAGAGAACGGTATGTAGGAGGGGATGAGAGAGCACAGCCATTCAGAGTCTGCACAATGACAGTTCTCAGCTCCCTCTTTTATTGATCTCTTTACCTATAGACAACTTGCAAAGGTAATAAAGAAGAACAGAACTCACAAATAAACAATAAATGTGTAGGTCAAACAGGCAGGGAACATCCATAGGCACTGCTACCCTTTTACAAAAAAAATAAGAAACTTATTGGGGCTGTCTATAAAGAAAAAAATCACGAGTTAAGATACTTGGTAGTCTATAATTTGATTTCACATTTTTTCATTGTTTATTTTATTTTTCAAAACTTCGTTGTTTTTTTTTTTGCTTTACTGGGCTTTAAAAAGATACCTGTCATTTTGGAAATGATATCTGATCTGCAGGCAGAATGTTATACAGCAGGAGTTGATCAGGTTGATTTACATTTCTGGAGGAAAAGTATTCATATAGATTCCCTTTTATTCATTGAAATCCCTGATGTTTGAGTCCAGTGGGCGGTCCTACTTAGTGATGGACAGTCTTGCCTGTATGACGGGGCCTGCAGAGATAGTCATCACTCACTAGTAGGACTTATAATTCACCCATTGAAATCCCTGATGTCTGTATGCATATGAATCCAGAGGGCGGTCAGAATCGGTGGTTGACCGCTATCTCTGCAGGCCCAGTCATACAGTGAAGACTGTCAATCACTGAGTAGGACCGCCCAGTGGACTGATATATGTCCAGACACCAGGGATTCCAATGGATAAAGTATCAGTCAAGTGGGCGGTCCTACTCAGTAATTGCCAGCTATCTCACTGGCACCGTCATACAGGGAAGACTGAGTAGGACCTCTCACTGGATTGGTATGCATACAAACACTGGAAATTTTAATGGATACAATATGAGTCCAGTTCACAGTCCAACTAGTGATTGACAGTCTTCCCTGTATGACTGCGTAAGCAGTGATAGCTGTCACTAGTAGCACCGCCCACCGGACTGATATTTTATCCAATGAAATCCCTGGTGTCTATATGTACATCAGTCCAGTGGGTGGTGCTACTCAGGGAATGACAGTTGTCTCTGCAGGCCCAGTCATACAGGGAAGGCTATCACTCACAATAGGACCGCCCACTTGAGTCATCTGCATACAAACACCAAGAATTTCAATGGATAAAATATCAGTCCAGTGGGCGGTCCTATTCAGTGATTAACAGATATCTCTCTGCAGGCCCAGTCATACAGGGAAGGCTGTCAATCACAGAGTAGGACCGCCCCCTGGACTCATATGTAAATAAACACTGGGGATTTCTCCATAACATGATGTCCACATATCAGACTGAAGGTACAATATGACAGGTTGCCTATAAATCATTGACTACTAAAAAAAAAGGGGCTTTAAATAAACGTATAATAAAATGAGGGAAAGGAGGGGAGAAAAAAAACCTAAAGGCAGATTTCGTGTGTATCGATACTACACAGTCCAACTCAATTGCATACAGCTGTGAGTGCCACAGAGGATGCTGTATTTGGTGGGTAACATATTCTTGCTTATAAAAAAAACTATATAAAAATTGGAACAAATGAGAGAATTATCAAAAAAATTGGACTACCGCTTTAAAAAAAAAACACATTTTGGATGATATCTCTTTTTGACTTATTAATTTGCCCAATTTAAAAAAAAAAAAAAAAACTATAAATTTTCTGACATTATATTGTATGATCTTGTTGATTTGAAATTTGTAGATATTATTTAAAAAAAATCCTTTTTTTATTGAGAAAAATTCTTTATCTCCTGGTAATTCAACAACTACTTGTCAGTCGGAGATGGGGGGGGGGGTTTATAACTCCGGCCTAAAAATCATTAATTACACATGGCATTAAGCACCCAAGAACAGTTCTTGTAAAGGAGCTTAACCATAAGACCAAAGGATTTATCTTGCCTTGAAAATCACAAATTAAAAGTCCGGTATTTATCTATTTATTCATTCATTCAAATGACAGATGTGCAAATAATATTAAAAAAAATAAGTTAAAAGGAAAATAGTTAAAATTTCAAATCGAAATAATTTAAAATGAAAAAAAAAAAAAACAACAAAACTTAAATTTCAAATCGAAACAATAAAAGAAGGTTAAATTTCAAACAAAAATAGTTTAAAATTAACTAAAAAAAAGGTTAAACTTCAAATCGAAACAATAAAAGCTGAAATTTAAAATCGAAATCATTTAACATTAACAACCGTTAAAAAAACGGTGACATTTCAAATCGAAACAATAAAAAGGTTTAATTTTCAAATGAAAATAGTTTAAAATTAACAAAACGAACGGTTAAACGTCAAATCGAGACGATAAAAAAAAGTGAAATTTCAAATAAAAATAATTTCAAATTAACCAAAAAAAAAAAAAAGTTAAACTTCAAATCGAAACAATAAAAAAAGGTGAAATTTCAAATAAAAATACCGTAATTTAAAATTGACCAAATAAAACGGTTAAACTTAAAAAATCAAAACAATTTAAAAAAAAAGGTTAAATTTCAAATGGAAAACATTTGAAATTTAAAAAAACAAAAACGGTTGCAGAAAAAAACAAAAACAACAAAAAAAAAAAAAAACAACAAAAAACCTGACACCAAAAATGTGATTAAAACTACAAGGGACCAAGGTTACAGTTATTTCAAAAGCGACTCTTGTCACCGGGGGCTAAATTATTTCTGACGATGGTGCAGAACTAGAAGCATATACTTTGACATTTTTGTGATTGGGCTGTGAGCACAAACGAAGCCTCTCTCTCTTTGCATTAATATAAACTGACAATGGTTCGGGCCTAAGGTCACGTGACTACCCAGAAATGCCTCCAGCCATCAGAATCATATCATTTATTTTAGTGATTACACTAAATTCACGTTCCTTGTTCCTTTCTCCTCCTAGAGAGATAGTGTTATTTCAGCAGGGATATGTCCGGGGGTTCCTGCAATCTCATTTTAATCCAAAAAAGGAATATTTATCACTTGCGCAATAATTTACGATAATGAAAAGTTAATCTTGAAATCACGAACAATTTTTCTCTAATGCCTTCATATGTAGCCGCATTCATAAATTTATGGGTTTTTTTTTATATTGGTGCAAAAAAAAAAAAAAAAAAAAATCACATAAACAAGCCACATATAAAAAAAACACTAAAAAATAAAATAAAAATCATGCCCAGAAACAGAAGGGAACGGGCTGGAAAAAAAAAAAAAATCAGAGGATCCAGACCATCAATTAGCTCCAGCTAGTGAATTATTTATTACGTCCTCTGAAATAATGTGCAAGCTATTTTTACAGAAACCACTTTGTGGGCTCTTGAAGAAAGACACTGACTAGTGCTGCATCTGGAAGGGGAAAAAAAAAATCATAATAATGATGTGTGTATGGGGGAGGGGGAGGGTGGGTGGACAGGGGGTCCAAAACCTGCAGGTCTATGATTTGTGTGACGGATCGAGAAAAAAAGAAATAAAAAATAATAATAAAATAATAATAATAATTATAAAAAAAAAAAAAAAAATACCATCTGCCCACTGAATAAATTGAATATAAAAAAGGGGGTCCCCCAAACTGTGCTATAAAGTAAAGATGGTCCTTAAGGACTGTAATAGAGAAAAGAAGGTGGAGTCTCATTTTTTTTAATCAAATGGATAGTGCCCCCACCTCAGCCCCCGTCTTCTACCTCCTCTCGAATTTAAGTGCCACAAAAAAATAAAAAGAGAAGTCACCTACCAAGATTAATGGGTGCGATAAGGAGCAGCCTGGTCATTGGGATGAACGCGGGGGCTGCAAGGTTGTCTGCATACGGCTCTTTAATCATGCAGTGCTAGAACGAGCGCGGTATCAATATACAGTACACAATCACGATGCATAAAAGAGCGCTAACCACCTCTCCGATAGCATATCCAACAGACAATAAAAACAACATAACCCCCCCCAAAAAAAAACAACATAAAATAGATAAAAATATGTATGTATAAAATAAAATAAAAAAATAGGTAAAAAATGAAATAAAGACTCACCGACTTTGGGCTCTTCTTTGGGACTGGCAGTCCTGCAAAACGGCAACAAGGGAGAGATCAACATTAGAATACGAATGTCACGTTCATCTAAGATAAATCCCAAGGTATATCATTCTAATGTAGCCATCTGCACGGTAAAAAAAAAAAAAAACCCCAGGATTCTCTCCAGCATCGGAGTTATCAGTCTGTTTATAACGAATCAAAGCGGAGTGCGAGAGAAAGCGAAAAAAAAAAAAAAAAAAAACACACAAGAGAAGGAGAGGAGGAGAAAGAGAGCGAGAAAAAAAAAGGGGGGAATGAGAAAGAGAGGGACAGAAATGTATCTGCATTAGCGATGCTGCAGCAGCCTGGAGGCTGGGGAGAACAGACCTCGGCGGCCTGGGAAAACTAAGCACTCGGACAGAATCTCAAATGCTTCCTCTGGATTAAGAGGGACTTGGCGAACAATTAAACCCAGATATTTCCATTTTTGACGCGAGCTGCTTGTCAATTGTATCGGACCAATGGAAACTGAACAACAGATACAAGCTCCCGTTAAAAGGGTTTCTGTACAGCAAGTGAGAAGACGAGGATTTGTGTTCGGAGGGTGGGGGGGGGTGTTATTCCATCAAGGTTAATAAACATGTGGCAGGCAGCTCCATTAGAGCAAGGATGGTGAACCTCCGGGGCTCACCGGTGCAGATGGATAGCGAGCAAAGCGGAGACCGACTACATAACCGCACAACACATCACGGGGGGGTGTATCAGGATTATTTGTCATAGATGGATGGATGGATAACAGATAGATAGATAGATAGATAGATAGATAGATAGATAGATAGATAGATAGATAGATAGATAATAGATAGATAGATAATAGATAGATAGATGATAGATAGATAATAGAGAGATAGATAGATAGATAGATAGATATAGATAGATAGATAGATAATAGATAGATAGATGATAGATAGATAATGGATAATAGATAGATAATAGAGAGATAGATAGATATAGATAATAGATAGATATAGATAGATAATAGATAGATGATAGATAGATAGATAGATAATGGATAGATAGATGATAGATAATAGATGATAGATAGATAATAGATAGATAATAGATAGATAGATAATAGATAATAGATAGATAGATAATAGATAGATAGATGCTAGATAGATAATAGATGATAGATAGATAATGGATAATAGATAGATAGATAATAGAGATAGATAGATATAGATAATAGATAGATAATAGATAGATAGATAATAGATAGATAGATATAGATAATAGATAGATAGATAATAGATAGATAATAGATAGATAGATATAGATAGATAATAGATAGATAACAGATAGATAGATAATAGATGATAGATAGATAGATAGATAGATAGATAGATAGATAGATAATAGATAACAGATAGATAGATAATAGATGATAGATAGATAGATAGATAGATAATGGATAATAGATAGATAGATAGATAGATGATAGATAATAGATGATAGATAGATAGATAGATAATGGATAATAGATAATGGATAATAGATAGATAATAGATAGATAGATGATAGATAGATAGATAATAGATGATAGATAATATAGATGATAGATATATAGATAAATAATAGATAATAGATGATAATAGATAGATAATAGATAGATGATACATAATAGATAGATAATAAATAGATAGATAGATAATAGATAGATAATAAATAGATAGATAGATAGATAATAGATAGATAGATGATAGATAGACAATAAATAGATAAATAGATATCATCCTGTGTATGGTACAGGGAGTTATTTTTATATCTGATACAAGACAACATGATAAGATAACGAGCTGACGTGCAGATAATAAACATCAGCAGAATAAAGTGAAGCGGACATTCCCACACCATTAGGAGGAGCTGCACATTCCCCTATGAAAACCATTTGAATCCCATAAACAATAGCGATCACTCCTCTCATCTCATGGTGGCCATAGGCAAATAACACTCTGCTAGTTTACGGTTTGCTGGGTAGTGCCATTATTAGATTGGGCAGCTGCCCAGCATCCTGCCAAGGTGACCAGGCTGATTCCGCATGGGGTTGTATAGCTTCCATATTACTGTCTTTTTAAAGAAAAACATGGAGTAGATGTCCATTGTTCTAGAAGCAGAAACTACACAGATGCGACCATTGTTGTTCTCACCACCTGGAATGATCAGATTACAGCAAATTTACATAATTTGCATGCCACCATTTTTATCAAGCTGTTGAAATATTGCCAGTAACAGGGGGCCTTCTCTATCCAACGCTAACCTAAAACCAATTCATACCGAAGAAGTAGAACAAAAGTAATGAATCACAATCTTTTGGCAACTTTGGTCAACGCATCCATAGCTTAGAAGAACAGCCCATCAATGTAACCATGAGCGGTGTAATGCCTCATCTCGCCTGTGGGGGTGCTGCAGACAAAGTGAACAATTGTTGTTGAGCTCAGTCAACAAATGATCAGCTTATCATCAGAGAACCCTTCTAACAGAAAGGGGTGGTCAAAAGTGGGACATCATCTACTGTGATTGGGGGACCCTGTCTTCTCAGTTGGGTAAAGGTGTTACCTGTCATTGTAATCCTGCCTGCGATAATAGTGACATTTCTGAAAAGTCTTCTGTACAGAGGACCGGTCATCAGATTACAAATGGCCAGTAGGCTCTCTTGTTTTATTCCCGCTGCTCCCGAGTACTCCAGTCTTTGTTTGTTTTTGTTTTTTAAAGCTGCCATATGTTTCCAAAGATATGGGCCTATTACTAGAGGTGACATTCAGTACGGTCTTTATTAAGTGGGCGTTGCTTAGAATATAATTATGCAGGGTAGCCTAGGGTCACGCCCCAGAGGATCCTGTAACATACGCCCCCAAAGATCATATCTCGGGAACCATATGGCAGATTTAAAATAAAATAAATTAAAATGAAATACTCAGGGGAACAGTGGGAATAAAATAAAGATTAAAAACTAGCAACTATTGTCTGGTGACAAGTCCTCTTTAAACCGCCCTGGTGGCCAGTTTGAAAATTGCATGATTTTCTATTTTTTTGCTAAATGATGATACATTCCCTTTCAATTGTAGATACACCTGTATGTTAGAGTTGTACATGATTTTCATTTTTATTTTTTCAAGCTTAAATTGAAAAATTACTAAGAACTTTTAATCATATTTTTTGCTCTCATCCAATTTAAAGGGAACCTGTCACTCCGTTTTTTCAGATTGAGATAAAAATACTGTTAAATTGGGCCTGCGCTGTGCGTTACAATAGTGCATGTAGTGTACCCTGATTCCCCACCTATGCTGCGAAATACATTACCAAAGTCACCGTTTTCGCCTGTCAATCAGGCTGGTCTGGTCAGGTGGGCGTGGTGACATCGCTGTTTCTTCCCCAGCTTTCCGTTGGTGGCATAGTGGTGTGCGCATGTCCAAGTTACGAATCCACTGCGCGCACGTGAAGAAACAGCGCGCGATCTGCGCTATTACCCTTGTCATTGGGGGGGGCGGCCATCTTCCTGAGGCCGCGCGTGCGCAGATGGAGTGCTCTGCTGCACGAGGCTTCAGGAAAATGGCCGCGGGATGTCGCGCGTGCGCAGATGGAGATCGCGGCGGCCATTTTCCCAAAGCCGAGTTTGCATCTCGGCTTCAGGAAAATGGCCGCCGCGATATCCATCTGCGCACGCGCGGCATCCCGCGGCCATTTTCCTGAAGCCCCGTGCAGCAGAGCACTCCATCTGCGCACGCGCGGCCTCAGGAAGATGGCCGCCCCCCCCAATGACAAGGGTAATAGCGCAGATCGCGCGCTTTTTCTTCACCTGCGCGCAGTGGATTCGGAACTTGGACATGCGCACACCACTTCGCCACCAACGGAAAGCTGGGGAAGAAACAGCGATGTCACCACGCCCACCTGACCTGACCAGCCTGATTGACAGGCGAAAACGGTGACTTTGGTAATGTATTTCGCAGCATAGGTGGGGAATCAGGGTACACTACATACACTATCGTAACGCACAGCGCAGGCCCTATTTAACAGTATTTTTATCTCAATCTGAAAAAACGGGGTGACAGGTTCCCTTTAAGGGGAAAAAAAAATATTTTTAAATTATTTGGATATAAAGATCATTCCAATTAGGCACACATTATAACATTTTTGTTTCAGCTAAATACATTTTATAAGAAAGGACATAAAAGAAGGAAGACAAAGATCAGCATTATCTTTATCATATCTCCACTGCAAATTAAATAGAGATTTTTACTTAAATTCTTTTATCATTTCACCAAATCCCAGTCTCAGAAGAGTGTCAGCAAAATTACTAAGTGGAAAGACAAAAAAAAACCAAAACATCCATCTTCAGCTAATGATTAGCAACTCCTTGAGAGAGATTTCCTTTCATCAACTAAAAAAAATAAAAGACTTCTGTTTATAAACACCAGAATTTACCGTCTACATCATTAGAATGCGGCGTTTAATTGACTAAATCGTCAGTTCTAATTGCTCTTGTCAATGCAATACACCAAGATTAAAAAATTATGGGTCACGGAGCATCCAAAACATTAATTTACCAAGGCAATATGAAAATATAAAAACTGTAAAAAAAATAGAAACAAAATTTTATAACAAACAGCAATTCTGTATCAAAAGGTTAGAGAAATATATAAGCAAAACATTAAAAATATTTAGAAAAAAGTATATGAAATTACACAGACGAACAAAAAGATGACAATGTTTTGAACTTTTGACTTTCAGGCTCCATATCTCACCATCCACTACTGCTTCGAACTTGAGTCTACCATTATTTTATTGACAATCATCTTGGCTATCTCATATGTAAATTTGACCTGCAGCTATTTAGCATATGAGTAATTATACAGATTATTGTTATGTCACTGCATTTTACTGTTTTGCTCCTAAAAATGTAAATTTTAATTATTATTGTTTTGTTAGTATTTCGTAAATCCACCGTTGGCTTTCAGCGCTGCCTGAATCCTTCTGCTCTCGATTATGTCTAGACCGAAATCTGATCCCAGGTCTCTTCTACACATTCCCATAGTTCAGTGTTCCCCAAGTTCGGTCCTCAAGAGCCATCAACAGGTCATGTTTTCAGGATTTCCTTAGTATTGCACAGGTGATGGAATTATTGCCTGTGCAGGTGATGCAATTATCACCTGTGCAATACTAAGGAAATACTAAAAACATGACCTGTTGGTGGCTCTTGAGGACCGGACTTGGGGAACACTGCCATAGTTGGTGCATACTGGTTGACTCACTTGGGTATGTATACAGCTTTTTCTTCAACTCTACCCACAACTGTTGGATTGGGTTGTCATTGAATCATTTCTTTGTCAATCTCGCCATATGCTTTGGGTGTTGTCCTGCTGGAACACTATGTTGTCCTTGTCATACCCACAGTTCTCGAATGTACAAAGTAACTCATGTTGTAGGATACTCACATATATCTCAGCACTGAGACCGCCATCGATCCTGGTCAAGTATCCAACACCTTTGGCTGTGAAATAACCCCATATCATCTGGCTTTCTCCACCAAACTTGACAATTCTTTCAATTTCTCAATCAGTTAGCCCCTTTTCCCCTTGTTTCTTCCAGTCGTCAGAGTCTAGTCTATTGACTTTCGTCTCATCCCTCTAAATCACCGTTTCCAATTTTCTAATGTCCACTTTTCGTACTTTTTTCCAAACTGGAGTTGATGCTTCTTTTGACGATATTGAGGTTGAGGCTTCTTCAACTATTTTCGAGCCACCATTCCAGACTTGTGTAACATGCGTCGAACGGTGCTTTTATGGACATCTGTGATCTCATTATTATGAAGCATACGAGCCCCCTCCACTGCCGTGTTTGTCACGCTAGAACTGATAGAACTTGTGATGAGTTGACTTGCTGACTCCGATTTTTTGCCTGGTCGTCCACCTCTTGTCTTTCGAAAGGACGGACTTCATCGTATTCTTCCAGCTGTCATGGCTCTTACATGATGCAGTTTGGCAATTTTCATGGCCAAGAGACCGCTATCGATGAGCTGGATGATGAGGTTTCTCTTTTCTTGGGATATATTTTTCATTCCCAATGACTTTTCTATTGGGAATCAAACTAATAACACAATGAGCTGTTAGGGAAGGTGAGAACAGGTTGTAACTTGTAGTATTCAGGAGCGAAAAGATTCTTCCACCATCAGGAGCAAAACAGTAACAATGCAGTGACATGACGAGAATCTGCATAACTAACCATATGCTAAATAGTTGTAAGTCACATTTATGTATGAGATAGCCAAGATGATTGTCTATAAAATGATGGCAGCCTCATGTTCGAAGCTGAAGTGAATGGTAAGATATGGAGTCTGAAAGTGAAAAGTTCAAAACATTGTTTCCCTTTTGCTCATCAGCGTATTAAATACAAATGTACAAAAACATACCAAATATAAAAATAACAAGACTATCAAAATATCTATTAAAAAAGGCAAAAAGTATATAAAGACTATAAATACACAAATGAACAAAATAAATATATATGTATGAAAAAATATGTAATAAAAACATTTAACAAAACTATCAAAACATGAAAAACAAATAAAAAAATAAACAATATTGACTGAGTGTCCACCAAATCGTGTTACCGTAATTCTCATTATGTGTATTACATGCTGTACGATCATTATTTTCTATTCCCCACCACACCAAGTACCATGAATCATAAAATGTAATTTCATTCATTCCAATGTTTGCTGCGAAACCTTCGGTAATCGATTTAAGAAACAAGGGTGTAGGAGCTTGTATAAAATGTCAAGAGCTCTTGAGGGGAAAAGTGAAGAACGCACGTCGAAAAATGTTCAAAAGGTAAGTTTCATAAGATTAAATTAGAATTAAGGTGTCTGTACAGACCGGAGACATGTAGGCTTCATGTAATGGGTACGCGGTGGTGTACCGGCCAAAAAAGCAGGACTTACAGCTTGTGTGAGGCCAACGCTGAACTAGAATAGGTTCTTACTTATGTATGTTCTAAAATTAATCATGGTAGAAGTGTGAAGGGTCCATTTGGGCTCATATTTGTCTTTTGCTGTTGTTGTAGAGATCGGCCACAAGTTACTTCTAGGGTAGACTACAGTGCCCCCTATAATACCTGGTAGCTTAGATTCAGGGGTTCTTCCATTTCTATTCATTTTATTTATTTATAAATAATTATATTATTAATTATTATAAATTAGTTATTTAAACAGAGAAAAAATTCAACAATTTCAACTAATAGATACTGTAGAAAAATCATAGACAACACTGCCCCTAGTGGCCAAATTATATACTACATTCAGTGAAATTAAACTTTTTGGGGGGGACTATTCTCTATTTATAAAAAATATAAGAAATATTGTGTTTCCTAAATGCCAGGAACTTTACTTCCTATGGTGCCCTGCCGCAGTGAGGTCAATATTTTATGCTAAGACTTTTTAATGAATCATTTAGTTTTAATTACATACAAAATGATATGCAAAGCCGGCCACGCTGCATTCTCTTTAGTTACATCAATTACGCAGCCGGCGTCTGGTCCATACCATCTAAATGAGATATTAATCAGTACAAGCCCACCATATCCACTCCCACGTCTGCCTTATTAGGAATTTCTTCCCTATACGGGGAGGCAACAAAGGTCAAGTGCTTATTCAAGTTAATACGCAGCCATCTACGCAAATGAAGATCAATGAGATGCCACCAATAATTTATGAAAGCATTGATTAAACGGCAACATCTCGAAAGAGATGAAGATCATCTGAATGAAAGCATCAGATGCCTGGAAGATTGGAGGGACCGTAATAGAAGTTAATGCTGTATAAATATTTCATATAATATCCATACGACGAGACATGATGGCCCGAAACTGGGACGGTCGTTGCCTAATTTTATGCTCTTCTCATGAGCAGAATGTGGTGGAGCGTAGACAAAGACCAACTGGCCCGATAATGTAAGGACGATTACAAGTCATCGTATTTATGCATGTGCCTACAAGGCCTTGTACCGCCGACTTGCCAACTCTACAAGGCTCCTAGATGAGTTGGGAACTCTCCCAGGTGGTACAGAAAAATCCTGGCAAGCATTGCTTTAAGAAGGGTTCTTGGGTATGACAGCTGGCATGGTCCATCGTTGGGCATAACCAAGGTTGTGGAATGCAAAATTAGGGGGCAGGGAAGAAGTGAATTGGGGTATGGTCAAAAAAGGGGGTCTATAGGAAGAAAAATCTCAGTGCCATGATTGGTACTCTCCCGGAAGGGAGGAAATATGGCTGCAGCGCTGACAGTAACCAGGGATAGGTGGAGGAAATATGGCTGCAGGACTGACAGTAACCAGGGATAGGTGGAGGAAATATGGCTGCAGCGCTGACAGTAACCAGGGATAGGTGGAGGAAATATGGCTGCAGGACTGACAGTAACCAGGGATAGGTGGAGGAAATATGGCTGCAGCGCTGACAGTAACCAGGGATAGGTAGAGGAAATATGGCTGCAGGACTGACAGTAACCAGGGATAGGTGGAGGAAATATGGCTGCAGCGCTGACAGTAACCAGGGATAGGTAGAGGAAATATGGCTGCAGCGCTGACAGTAACCAGGGATAGGTGGAGGAAATATGGCTGCAGGACTGACAGTAACCAGGGATAGGTGGAGGAAATATGGCTGCAGCGCTGACAGTAACCAGGGATAGGTAGAGGAAATATGGCTGCAGCGCTGACAGTAACCAGGGATAGGTAGAGGAAATATGGCTGCAGCGCTGACAGTAACCAGGGATAGGTGGAGGAAATATGGCTGCAGCGCTGACAGTAACCAGGGATAGGTGGAGGAAATATGGCTGCAGGACTGACAGTAACCAGGGATAGGTAGAGGAAATATGGCTGCAGGGCTGACAGTAACCAGGGATAGGTAGAGGAAATATGGCTGCAGGGCTGACAGTAACCAGGGATAGGTAGAGGAAATATGGCTGCAGGGCTGACAGTAACCAGGGATAGGTAGAGGAAATATGGCTGCAGCGCTGACAGTAACCAGGGATAGGTGGAGGAAATATGGCTGCAGTGCTGACAGTAACCAGGGATAGGTAGAGGAAATATGGCTGCAGGACTGACAGTAACCAGGGATAGGTGGAGGAAATATGGCTGCAGGACTGACAGTAACCAGGGATAGGTGGAGGAAATATGGCTGCAGGACTGACAGTAACCAGGGATAGGTAGAGGAAATATGGCTGCAGCGCTGACAGTAACCAGGGATAGGTAGAGGAAATATGGCTGCAGGACTGACAGTAACCAGGGATAGGTGGAGGAAATATGGCTGCAGCGCTGACAGTAACCAGGGATAGGTAGAGGAAATATGGCTGCAGCGCTGACAGTAACCAGGGATAGGTAGAGGAAATATGGCTGCAGCGCTGACAGTAACCAGGGATAGGTAGAGGAAATATGGCTGCAGCGCTGACAGTAACCAGGGATAGGTAGAGGAAATATGGCTGCAGCGCTGACAGTAACCAGGGATAGGTAGAGGAAATATGGCTGCAGCGCTGACAGTAACCAGGGATAGGTAGAGGAAATATGGCTGCAGCGCTGACAGTAACCAGGGATAGGTGGAGGAAATATGGCTACAGGACTGACAGTAACCAGGGATAGGTAGAGGAAATATGGCTGCAGCACTGACAGTAACCAGGGATAGGTAGAGGAAATATGGCTGCAGCGCTGACAGTAACCAGGGATAGGTAGAGGAAATATGGCTGCAGCGCTGACAGTAACCAGGGATAGGTAGAGAAAATATGGCTGCAGCGCTGACAGTAACCAGGGATAGGTGGAGGAAATATGGCTGCAGCACTGACAGTAACCAGGGATAGGTAGAGGAAATATGGCTGCAGCACTGACAGTAACCAGGGATAGGTAGAGGAAGTAGGGCAATATATACAGATAAATAAGTACATAAAATCCATCTCTGTTGACAAATATTTCTACATCTTTGTTCTCACGTCTGATAAAAATTATCTCCTACCAAGAAAAATGAAACCATGAAAAAGAAAAATCAGTTGACTTTTTATTTTTCCAGTACGCTGCACTGTAATACTATTGTGAATGATTTCTCGGTGAATAACTTTGCATCTAAATCATTTATCTGTCAAAGAGAATAGGGCAAGGTCTGTTTAGAGAACAGTCTTTATGATGACTGAAAAAAAAAATCAGACTTTTGAAAAGACAAGTGAAGAAATTTCAGGAAGGCAAATCACAGAACACGTCAAAAAATGATTCAGAACCATCTTTGATACACGTCCTTTTGCATGGGAATGAATTGTTAATTCACGGTGTCTCTAGAACTAGTGCTGCTCGTTAATTAATTTAATGACAGTAGTGATGAGTTTTAGATTTTGTTTATGCTTTAAAGAAGTGGAACTTTTTGAAAGACGCACCTTGGCGTTGCATCTGTATGCCAATATGAGATCTAAGCATGTGGGGGCGCTACTACAGAACATCTGGGACTCATGCCCCGGCTTATTAGCCTGGGGCAAGCTCCATTTTCAAATGTATTTCCCTTGACCCAAATTATGCCATTTATTCTCCTTGACACATCAAAGCCCTAATTTGAGGTGTCAGTGGTCTGGCGCAGGAGGCCTTTTAACATTACACATGCAATATTCCGCCTTTACCATCTTCATGGCAGTACAAGCTGTCACCGACTCATTATGCAGAAAGTAATAGTATTTTTTGGGAGCATGAAAGAGGTGCAATATCATTGTGTGGGGGCGGGGATACATAATGTTTTATTACAACAATATTACTGTTTCTGGGAACAAAGGGAGCATTATTACTGCGTAGGAGATCAAAGGGGGCATTATTATTGTGTAGAGGAACAAAGGGGGCAATATTACTGCATAGGGGAACAAAGGGGGCAATATTACTGCATAGGGGAACAAAGGGGGCACTATTACTGCATTGGGGAACAAAGGGGGCATTATTACTGCATAGCAGGACAAAGGGGGCATTATTACTGCATAGGGGAACAAAGGAGGCATTATTACTGCATAGGGGAACAAAGGGGGCATTATTACTGCATAGCAGGACAAAGGGGGCATTATTACTGCGTAGGGGAACAAAGGAGGCATTATTACTGCATAGGGGAACAAAGGAGGCATTATTACTGCATAGGGGAACAAAGGAGGCATTATTACTGCATAGCGGAACAAAGGGGGCATTATTACTGCGTAGCAGGACAAAGGGGGCATTATTACTTCATAGGAGGACAAAGGGGGCATTATTACTGCGTAGGGGAACAAAGGAGGTATTATTACTGCATAGGAGAACAAAGGAGGCATTATTACTGCATAGGGGAACAAAGGAGGCATTATTACTGCATAGCGGCACAAAGGGGGCATTATTACTGCGCAGCAGGACAAAGGGGGCATTATTACTTCATAGGAGGACAAAGGGGGCATTATTACTGCATAGCGGAACAAAGGGGGTATTATTACTGCGTAGGGAGCAAAGGAGGCATTATAACTGCATAGGGGAACAAAGGGGGCATTATTACTGCATAGGAGGACAAAGGGGGCTTTATTACTGCGTAGGGGAACAAAGGAGGTATTATTACTGCGTAGGAGAACAAAAGGGCCATTATTACTTCATAGGGGAACAATGTAGGCATTATTACAGCATAGGGGAACAAAGGGGACATTATTATTTTGTAGTGGAACAAATGAGGCATTATTACTGCATATGGGAACAAAGGGGGCATTATTACTGCATAGGAGGAAAAAGGGGGCATTATTACTGCGTAGGAGAACAATGGGGCCATTATTACTTCATAGGGGAACAAAGTAGGCATTGTTACAGCATAGGTGAACAATGGGGCATTATTACTGCATAGGAGAACAATGGGGGCATTATTACTGTGTAGGAGAACAAATGGGCCATTATTACTTCCTAGGGGAACAAAGTAATCATTATTACAGCATAAGGGAACAAAGGGGACATTATTACTGCTTAGGGGAACAAAGGAGGCATTATTACTGCAAAGAAGAACAAAGAGGTCATCATTACTGCATACGGGAACAAAGGGGGCATTATTACTGCAAGGGGCACAAAAGGGGCATTATTACTCTATATGGAAACAGTGGGGGCATTATTACTGCATAGAAGAACAAAGGGGTATTATTACTGTGTAGAGGAAGAAAAGAGGTATTATTGCTGCGTAAGACAACAAAGGGGGTATTATTACTGTGTAGAGGAACAAACAAGGCATCATTACTTGATTTCTTCTTCTGGACTTCTTGTCTTCTCCTGAAGCCAGCAGCACGTCCTAATGAGCTGGGACATATGGAAAACTCCACTAGCCTGGTTGCCTGTCATGCTTTGAACATGTAAGTGTTGCTTTTTCTCATTTATTCCCTTTATGTTATAATTACCCTTGTACATATTTGCAATTGTCGTCTCATTTGTAACATCTTTATAAACTATTTTTGATAAAGCACTGCCTAATTATTTTTATGGGATATAATATTTCATATTAGTTCGTTCATCCATGCTCTAAACGTACCCTGTCTCTTGAAGAGAATTACGCTACTGTGTTGGGTTAGCTTTGGACCCGTTTAATCGAAGCTGGTGGCAGCATACATTTTGTACTGGGTAGTTGGGTGGCGTTATAGCGGCAGCGGCGTTAATAATTATTGTTCCTGCCTGAGTGGGAGTAGTTATCGCGTCGCAGCAGCGTGCCCAATAGCCAGTACATAGCAGGCAGCCTTTCTGGCGACTAATTACCCAGGGTGCAGTACCTAATCTGACCTGAGAGTAAGGGGGCGCCAGAGAGCTGCAAGTGTTAAGTGGAACCGTAAGCGGGATATACATAACTCCCTACAGTTCGTGGTATATAGAAAAGCAGTGGGATACCTAGAATAAGCCCCTGCTGTAAACTAAGAGGTTAATAGCCTTGTGTGTGGTTTTTCATCATATCGTGGAGTGGAGGGATAACTAGGATAAGCCCCCTTGCACATGTGATAGCCGTCTGTTGGCCTAAAGTCACCTCAATCCGTGACGTAGGGGTGACGGTCACAGTGGGAATCCTGACCAATTGGTGACAGCGGTCAGGGGAATCGTGACAATTGGTTAGCATCCTCAATAATCAGAACCTCCCACTCCCGTCTCCAAGACTTTACACGTGCTGCACCGATTCTTTGGAATGCACTACCTAGGTTAATACGATTAATCCCCAATCCCCACAGTTTTAAGCGTACCCTTAAAACTCATTTGTTCAGACTGGCCTACCGCCTCAATGTGTTAACCTAGCGATCCCTGTGTGGCCTATTTAAAAAAAAAAAAAAAACTATTTTTTTTTTTTTTTTTTTTAAATGGGCAATCAGGTTCCTCGCATCATGTTCTCATTCACTTTATGCAGTTAATAGCCCTCTGTGTCTGTACTGCTACATACTTAGGCAGTTAACTGGTTCATGCAGCTTTACATGAACACCCGAGCCTTATACTATGGCTGGTCCGAATAACTAAAGCAATTGTTACCATCCACCTCTCGTGTCTCCCCTTTTCCTCATAGTCTGTAAGCTTGCGAGCAGCAGGGCCCTCATTCCTCCTGATATCTGTTTTGAACTGTATTTCTGTTATGCTGTAATGTCTATTGTCTGTACAAGTCCCCTCTATAATTTGTAAAGCGCTGCGGAATATGTTGGTGCTATATAAATAAAAATTATTATTATTATTATTACTGCATAGGGGAACAAAGGGGACATTCTTATGGTGCAGGAGAACAAAGGGGGCATTATTACTGCATAGGGGAACAAAGGGGATATTCTTAGGGTGCAGGAGAGCAAAGGGGGAATTATTACTGCAAGGGGAACAAAATGACATTATTACTGCTTGGGGAAGAAAAGAGACATTATTACTGCATAGGAGAACAGAGGGGGCATGATTTCTGTGTAGAGGAACTATTACTGTGTGGGGCATAAGAGGGCATTATCCATCTGCGGTGCAAAGAAAATCCAATAAGACTCATTAAACGGGTCTGTTGGAATATTCCTTGATGTATACTCTTGTAAAGCCCATTAGCCAACATGCACCCAACGCATCCCAAAACTGTCTTTTTTTACGTATGGTGGGCAAGGAAAAATCTGGCCTACTTTGATGTACAGTAATTTATATATAGGAGGTACTTTGCTGACAAACACCAAGCATCACCGCCCGGTACTGCCGCCAGCCCCGTCCTAGATGACAGCTTGGATCAATGTATATGTGAATAATTCCTGGCACAGGCAGCGGAACTTATAGAATCCCAGGATCCGTTCTTGCGGTCGGAGGTTCCTATCGGTGTCTCTTTCCTGGAATCCCTTCCCCGAGCACTTACTCTCTTCCTGGAATAAATTCTAATCGTGTTTTAGTAATATGATAAGTGAACGATCTGCCAATTTGGAAACTGCTGGAAACAAGAGCACTTACCAGCCTGAGTGTTTATTTGGTGCTTACAGCTTTTTTCTGAAGTCGACACATGAGGCTACCGAAATCGAGGAGACAGATTTCACACAAAAAAACGAAAAAAATAAACGACTGTTAGAAAATTGCGATCGCGGCTTTTGAGAGCGGGCACCAGACAAACTTTATCTTCTTTGTGCAGGAGCCAGATAAGAATTTGCAAAGTCGAGGACAGGTAGATAGACTTATCACTGGAGAAAGTCTCTAGTGGAAACAGACGAATACTCCATGCTGTGAAAGGCTTTACAACCTTTCCTAAAATCTGATTTGAAGCCATTTACAGGTGAACGCTCTCTGATTAGATGACAGACTGGCTCCTCTAAGGATTGGGCTGCACAGGGAGCGCACGCTGAATACTGGCTGCATGGACAGATGCGAGATGCGCCGACATTGAATTTCTCAGCTTGAAGTCTCCGCACGCCTTGATTTTGTGCGCTATGATGTACTGGATGCAAAGGGAATGGTAAATAGCTCATGTGGGTGGATATCACTTTGGATCTGGAAGGGTTAAAGAAGGTTTTCCCTTGAGCGACTTCTCATAGTGATCAGATTGATGGGGGATCGGAGACCCTTACCAATATGACAATGGTTTTTGGTGCAGAGATGTCTAAGCATGTGTAACCTCACCTTTGGAAATAGGAAAAGGGCTAAATTAGAAAGCTATATGCCTTACTAAGGGACTGCTCCCCCAAAAAAACAAGCAGGATAGGGGAAAACGTACTGATTGTTTATGGATCCGACCGCTTGATCCCAAGATTTAGGTCTGGAACAGCCAGAGAATCCATATGTAATGGAGCAGAGGTGCACAAGCTTGTCCTCCGCCCCAGTCGATGGTAAACGGACTACTGGAAACTGCAGAATGCAGCGCTACTCAGTCCCATAGACCATAAATGGAGTTGAGGTCAAGCATGCGCACCTCAGTCATTCAAGAAAGGGGTGCACAATTATTTTCTATGGGTTTCAAAACCCCGATGTCAGAATGGCTGGGGGTCCCAAGAGTCAGACCCGCCGAAATCAGCAGATCATCCCCTATTCAATAGATAGGATAAAAACGGTTATTTGGGAATAATTAAGATTCATATACGCTTTGTAAACTGGACTCTAATTGAACGTGTGATCAGGATTTTGTCAAAAAGACCTTAAAACACAGCGATTGTTCGAAAAGAATAATGCCTTAAAATGGATTATCTAGTTTAGGGGATCCATCTTGAATAAATAGTGTAGAATCCTCTATTCTCCCCATTCAGAATTATCTATATAGCCATAGCCCCCCCCAAAAAACTACAAAGAACATTTCCTGCCCGGGAGGACCCCGAAAGTGTACGCATTAATTACATGGACAGCTCACGGATTTGATAGTGTAATGCTTCATTTCTCCTGCGGGGATGCTGCAGGGAACTGGAAACGTTTCCTTCCACTGTACAGTTGACACTTAGGGATTTTCTAAATTAGTTTGTGCGTTGTCTAGTTAAGGGATCCCATTTTCAAATACATTTTTAGGAAATTCTGAGTTGATAGAGGAGGATCTTTATTCAGGATTAATATCCGTTACCCAAGAGAGGAGAACAACTACAGAGAGTGTCTCCCACTCTGGGGGACCCCACGTGACTATGTATTTCATGGACAGCCTCAAAGTGCAATGCTCCGATTTCCATGTGGGAACTTGATCGCTGATAGTCAGGTTGGATCCCAGCTGATCATAACACTTAGATTACCGAAGGCTGAACGTGATGAAACCAGTGGATTCAGGTTGATAGTCTAATGCCTCGGACAGAAGATATCGGGAGAGATAAACCTCTGGCTTGGATAATTTTGGACTTGCGATCCTTTTGTGGATAGGAACGGTCAGTCACTACAGATGATGGGTAGGTCTCTCGCGTAGAGAACTCAAGAGCGTGTCTGTGTATGGGAAACATAGCCAAGATCACTGCCAGCCGAATGGTCGGCTGAACCATCATTCAGCCCACAATTATCTATAGTTTATGGGGGGTCTTAAGACCCTTAAATCAAAATCTGATTGTCCAAAGCGATTATGTAGAGATAAATCACTTGAATGATGTCTGATCAAGAACGAAAATTTCGTAATCCATACAAGCCGCCCAGTCAGAGGCGCGAATAAACATTTCATATACCAGCAAGGCATTTTGTTCCATGAAATAAATATAAAGCCGACTTAAAGGTAATTTAATGAATCTGAGCTTGTGGCGCTCGTGTAAAATCTGCTATTTAACAATCAAAAGTCTACAGATGACTTTTGATTAAAGCGGGTATGGGGTGTCTATTTCACTACTGCTCGGTGCGACACGCTGCTCGAATAAAAGAAGGCTGCGCAGCTGGACGGATCCAGCAAACCGCGCTGCTCTTTCATGTCCTGGATGCGCTGCGGCACGGTGATAAATCACTGAAGTGTTTAAGTAGGGAAGAAAGCAGCATGTGCCACAATAATTTGCACACTTAGTTCCATTGCAAACTACATCAAACGGGAAAAAATACTTTCATAAATTAAGAAATTGCTCTTAAAAACTGTATAAAAAAAAAAAGGGGCTGTCCATCTTTGGGGACTTTATCGTTTGTTAAATGTACGTGATTGGGGCCAAAATGAATTTTGGTCTTTGGGCGTCAATACAAATTTTGCACCGTTTGACGTTTACACGCTTTTCGTTTCGCTGCACATTCAACGTTGGTGTGGTCTGCGGTCACAAAACAGCTGAGAGGGGCTCAGAATGATCCAAAAAAAGGAGTGACAAATAGTGATGAATTTGTTAAATTTCAGTGTCTCATCATTTTGTTGTTGCCTGTGTAAAAATTTGCCACCAAAAGTATCTGGCATTAGCTTTCTTCCTTCTTCACATTAGGCCCAAATGCATTTTTGGCCAACGCTTATCTGAAAGGTATAGACGGCTTAAAGGGGTGTCTACGATTATAATATCAACGATCTAGCTATACAATAGGTAATTAATATCACAGAGGTGGAGGTCCTGCACCCCCACTGATCATCTGTTTCCACCTCCAGCATCAGCTGCATTAGAGAGTACTGCTCCTTCTCATGCTGATCTGCAGTACCCGAGAACTGCTCCTTCTCATGCTGATCTGCAGTACCCGAGAACTGCTTCTTCTCATGCTGATCTGCAGTACCCGAGCACTGCTTCTTCTCATGCTGATCTGCAGTACCC
Organism: Ranitomeya imitator; assembly: GCF_032444005.1. Lineage (NCBI taxonomy): Eukaryota > Metazoa > Chordata > Amphibia > Anura > Dendrobatidae > Ranitomeya > Ranitomeya imitator. Next base: position 23,645,218 of record NC_091289.1, on the reverse strand, counting down.
GGGAACGGCTTCTTCTCATGCTGATCTGCACTACCCGAGAACGGCTTCTTCTCATGCTGATCTGCAGTACCAGAGAACGACTCCTTCTTATGCTGATCTGCAGTATCCGAGAACTGCTTCTTCTCATGCTGATCTGCAGTACCTGAGAACGGCTTCTTCTCATGCTGATCTGCAGTACCAGAGAACTGCTCCTTCTCATGCTGATCTGCAGTACCAGAGAACTGCTTCTTCTCATGCTGATCTGCAGTACCTGAGAACGGCTTCTTCTCATGCTGATCTGCAGTACCAGAGAACTGCTTCTTCTCATGCTGATCTGCAGTACCCAAGAACTGCTTCTTCTCATGCTGATCTGCAGTACCCTATAACTGCTTCTTCTCATGGTGGTCTGCAGTACCCGAGAATGGCTTCTTCTCATGCTGATCTGCAGTATCCGAGAACGGCTTCTTCTCATGCTGATCTGCCGTACCCGAGAACGGCTTCTTCTCATGCTGATCTGCAGTATCCGAGAACGGCTTCTTCTCATGCTGATCTGTAGTATCCGAGAACAGCTTCTTCTCATGCTGATCTGCAGTACCCGAGAACTGCTTCTTCTCATGCTGGTCTGCAGTACCCGAGAACTGCTCCTTCTCATGCTGATCTGCAGTACCCGAGAACTGCTCCTTCTCATGCTGATCTGCAGTACCCGAGAACGGCTTCTTCTCATGCTGATCTGCAGTACCCGAGAACGGCTTCTTCTCATGCTGATCTGCAGTACCCGGGAACAGCTTCTTCTCATGCTGATCTGCAGTACCCGAGAACTGCTGCTTCTCATGGTGATCTGCAGTACCCGAGAACGGCTTCTTCTCATGCTGATCTGCAGTACCCGAGCACTGCTTCTTCTCATGCTGATCTGCAGTACCCGAGCACTACTTCTTCTCATGCTGATCTGCAGTACCCGAGAACGACTTCTTCTCATGCTGATCTGCAGTACCCGAGAACGGCTTCTTCTCATGGTGATCTGCCGTACCCGAGAACGGCTTCTTCTCATGGTGATCTGCAGTACCCGAGAACGGCTTCTTCTCATGCTGATCTGCAGTACCCGAGAACTGCTTTTTCTCATGCTGATCTGCAGTACCCGATAACTGCTTCTTCTCATGCTAATTTGCAGTACCCGAGAACTGCTTCTTCTCATGCTAATTTGCAGTACCCGAGAACTGCTTCCTCTCATGCTAATCTGCAGTATCTTACAGAAGTTGCATCATGATTTTTTGGGGGGGCACTAAACTTTATCAGCATGCGCAAGAGACAACAAAAACATAGCGAAAGACTCAGCAAAACCAGCTTTTTGTAAGCAGCTTCTTTACTGCCAAAAGAGCAAGTTTTGCCTGCAGAAAAAAACGCAACTTGTGAACATAGCCTAAGTCAGGATTCTATCGTTCAATAGAATATGAGACAAAGATAAACTGGCACTTGTGACACATTCAATGATAAAAGAGGAAACACTACCAGAGGAAACTGAGCTTATTTTTGGGGTGTAGGCCGCATCGTGCAATTTTTATTGTTTTAAAAAAAAAATATGTAAAGTTTTCTAGGTGAGATGCACTTATAAAACAGGTAACTTTCCCAAATACTTTATCATTTCACCACCCCTATTCATGTCCCCCCTAAAATTCCCCTGATTACATTGGCGGGACGCAGCGACACGAGGCGACGCTGCAGGAGGTTTCATGGCTTTCTGGTATGAGACGGCTTAAGGTTAGTGTAGCTGACAATATGGAAAAGTCCAATGATGGACATGTGAAAGGTGCAGCAGGGGTGGAAGCAAGGAACTGATAAATTAAATCTCAATATGTATATTTAGACAGTACAATGTCTTGATTTGGCTTCCTGGCGAACATTAACGTCTATATTTACCAGAGACATATTGCTCATTTTCTGGCCCATTGCTCTCTGTGCTGAAAACCCATTCTCAGCTTTACCACCATTTACACTAATCCAATTAACTACTAATGTTTCATTTCCATTCAGCCAATATTCAAAATAACGGCAATAAAGTAAAAAGCATTTTCAATAAACCTGCCAAATAACAGAATGGCCTAGAAAACTGAAAGCTTGCATTTATTCATATACTTTAATTAAACTCTTGTGTTTAAGGTCATAACAAACTGTCCATGGCAGGAGAGGCCAAAAAATTAAAGGGTTTGTCCAGATTTACAAAAAAGGATCTATTTTTCTTTTCCCCAGAAACAGCACCACTTTTGTCTATGGATGTTTCTAGTACTGCAGATGAGGGCAATTCGTAAGGACCATCGCTGTGCCGATGAGAGGTCTCAGACCTCCAATGATCACACATTGAGGTCCTATCCTGATGTTTTTTCCAAGAACTAATTTTTGAGCTGGTGAATCGTGGCCCATCTGCTGATAAGGTCATGAATCTCCCATCTTTGGGGAGATGTCAACCACTTCCATTGACTACTAGAGTTTGAGATAGAGAACATATTCCAACAAATTTACCATTGTAATTATGATTCAGAAAGCCAACTCTACCCTATTCTCTGCCGGACGCTTGGAAGCCTTCTTCTGGAGATTTAAGGACCCATTGACCCTGGCCAATAATTGGGATTGAGCTTACCTAGGAATGCTTGTTTACCTGTAGTCAGACTGTCCAACTAGATCGGCAATCACCTGATGAACGGGCAAAATGCTTGTTTGAAAGGTGAAATGATTTTTAAGCTCGCAGTTCCTTGGACAAAGAACTTGAGATATATAAATGACCAAACTATCCAACATCTTGGATGGGAATTATAGAGATCATAAAAACAGTTACCTCGGTTGGGCAACCAATGTGGAAGCTCCATGGTCTATAAGTGAGTTTTCTTTAGGGTGTACTGGCCGATTACAGTGAACGAGAATTCTTGATAATCAACCAGTCCAAACAGGCCGGCAATCACCCTATAAACAGGCAAAACTGATGCTAAGTTGATTGAAATTATTTTTAAGCTTGTTTAAAATTATTGTCCTCAGAAGCAAATTGCCCTGTGCTGCCGAAAACAATGTTATTTTATGCGCACAGTACGATCATTCTATGCGCAAGGAAATGTGATACCACCGTTTATTAAACAATTGCCGATCAGCTTTCATGTAGTCCTGTAATGACCACATTCGGTCTTGTCCAAGTGCGGCTCTCAACAGTGGTCGGCTCTTTTTGGCTGAGCTCAAAGTGTTAACACAGGAGAGAGCGAAGAAAGCCACTGCCAGACATCTCTGCAGGCAGTTAATCCTCCATGTATTTGAAAGCATTGAGTGCACCCAATCCTTCTTTCGCTGACGTCATCTGTCACTGGAGGGACTCATTAGGTAGTTGGCCAGCTTCGTCAACATTGACCAAACATGCATTGGCCTTTCGTTTTCTTGTGTATAGCAACCATAAGACCTTTCAAAAAGACTAATAAAATCTGCATTAACGTCCTTCACAAATGTATAAGTATAATTTTTATGGAATCCATGCAAAGTCAACAACTCTTACCTCCTCTTTGCACCAACAGAGTAACTTCACTCCCCTTTGGACATTCGATCAGTAAATCCACAACTTGATTATGTGTAAGAGTCTGCACATTCTTCTTATTTACTTCCACAATGAGATCTCCTTCTTTAAGTCCACGGCAACGGGGACTGTCTACAATCTGTTTCACTCTCTGGCCACCACCGCCAGGACTATCCGCTATAGTGAAGCCAAATCCCATTGGCCCTTTAACTATATGCACCGTAATAAGTTCGGGTTGCGTTGCTATAGAGGAAGCCAAAGAGACAGTGTCATTTGGGTAACCATGGGACCCATTTGAAGACACCTCCACGGGGCTGCTTGGCCTTGGCTCCTTCAAGTTATTGGCTTTTCTAGTTTTACTGCTGTTGCTGGATGGAGAGTCATACGTTTCTTGTCCATTGACGATGATAGGGTCTTTATCTAGTATGGCCACCGATGTCACAAGACTTGTGTTGGGATCATCAGGGTCGAATGGAAGTGGATACCCTCTACAAAGTTCAAGGTCAACGCTTTCACCGATGGGTATAGACTGGAAGATCTTTACAACTTGAGCGTGGGTATATCCCAGTACGCAGGTCTCATTTACACTGACAATAACATCACCTGTGATAAAGGAGATGGCAAAAATTACAATTCCCTCGGATATTACGCAAAAATACCCAAAATTGGCAGGCCCAATTAATTTCACAATATTCATACCCGTTTCCATCTTGCCGTCTAGTGCTGCGGGGCCGTCAAGAACCAAGCTTTTTATCTGAAGAAACTCATCCGGCTCATCTCCGCCGACCACAGTGAATCCAAAACCTCGGGTGCTTTTCCTCAGTTTTGTGTTAATGAACTTTCCTTTGAGTTCGGATGGATTTCTCGTGAAGAATGGTTTAGCTGAAACGATAATTAAGAAAAGATCGCAAAGTTATAAGAATCAAAAATCCAAAACAGAGCCACCATTGCCCATCTGCCATTAATAATAGTGGGGTAGAGGGTCATTTTGGGGCCAACCAGAGTGCAATGTTAGGGGCACAATTTCAACGATACTCTATATATTCCTTGTATTTTCCATATTTTAGAATTACCGTGGTTGGAAGGGTCTCTTGCTGGTTCCTTCTTTTTTGGTGTGAGGTTGTTGGGAAGAGTAATGGGTGGAAGCGCCAGTGGCGGAGGTTCTCCTGTCCACTCTGTGGATATAAAAGGAGGACGAAATATCAAATCCATAAAATCCATGTTCAACAGATAAAACTTAAAGGAACACTCCACTTAGATCTTTGCTTATACGGCACAGGAATGACATCCAGTAGCCAATCACCGTCCCTAAGCAAGTCCATGAGTATGGATGGCATAACGTGTCGCATCCATCACTTAGCACAGATCGGTAAAGAACCATGGGAACATCTGAATTTATTTTATTTATTATGAGCTTTGGAAAAAGTTTTAAAGGGGCTTGTCCTTAAAAATGTGAATTAAAAAAATACCGCTCTAAAAAAGTTAAAAGAAAAATCATATTCCCCTTACCAAATCTTTGTGGCTTCTCTTCACAGATTCCTCACAAGTCTTTGTGATTTATCTTCCTGCCGGGACAGACTTGTGACCACTGCAGGCCAATCAATGATTAGTTCTACAGACATGTGACCTCTGCAGCCAATTACTGGCCACAGGGGACCTCTGTGGCCAGTGATTGGCTACAGCAGTCACATGCTGGAAGCGTTAGAACTGGCGGGGAGCCGAGGCTTTGTTAGAAAAGGAGCAGAGGATATGGTAATTTGGTTATGATTATTTATTTTATTTTTTGTGTGCTAGGTGCAGGAATCTTTTTAAAAGGGTAAAAATGTAAAATGACACCAATTAAATTAATACAAAATTAGGATTTTATTTATCTTTTTTCTTCCCCCCCTGTGGGATTTTTGTTGTTCTTTTTTTTTTTTTATATAAACAGAGACGTGTTGTTTCTTTCATCGTATTACTTAGGGAGCTTAAGTGCTTCCTGAACAACAGGAATGAATAAAGGGTCACTTGTTTCCGATGTGCTGTTGTTTATTAGCCCATGCTGGGAGTTGTAGTTATACAGGGAGAACAACAGGGATCAGATCAGTTCGGATGCAGCGCATTTGCAAATGTATGAATAGAACAAGATTACGATACATGTGCAACTGCAAATTGTGCCCATCAGTGCCGGCGCCTGGGGAATTTATTCAGAATTTTCAGCCCTCGCTGAAGACGAGAATTTCCTTCCTTCTCCGCTGTAGATGTTTGTCTCAGGGTGCCCCCCTGTGGATCTAGTACTCAGGGTGACCTTAGCGAGCAACGCTTGGTAGTCTCTGCTCAAACACACCACAGCTACCATCTAAATTCACCGTCGTCACTGATCTGCGAGCACAAGCCCCGCTGCTTCTGCTAAAAGATCTTTAAATACAGGCAAAACCCTAATAAAACTTCCAGACTGCGATGTCTCATTGATCTATGAAAGCAGCGAACGGCATAAATGAGACTGTGACCGATCAGCGTCCCCCTGTTACAAACAGGAAGGAAAAATTTTTTTTTAAAAAATTGCACAAAGCAACAAATTAAAAAAATGCATATATATTTATTAATATATATATATATATTTATTAATATATATATATTTGTTAATATATATTTATATATATATATTTATTAATAAATATATATATATTTATTAATAAATATATATATATATATATTTATACATTTATTAATATATATTAATATATATATATATATACATACATATATATATATTAGTAAATTTATATAAAATATATATATATATATTAATAATAAATATATATGTATATATATATTTATTATTACTATTATTTTTTTATGGAAATTGGGAAAAATGTATTAACTTCTATCTTGAGAGCTCATCCTACAAATTTACGAAGCTCACAACAATTAAATGGTTCATGGAAAATAGATAAATATAACCATATAATTACCCGAACTCATTTTTTTACACCCTTTTTATTAGAATTTTAAGCGGATGGAAATTAATTACTATTTTTTTTTTTTATTTGACGGTTCACAGACAATAACCTGTTTCAAAACTAGGTGCTGGGTCACTTATTGATGAGATGTAATATACAAGAGTAGATACAGGCTAGCGTTTCGTTTTCCCTGCAGCTCCCCCGCAGGAGGAACTGAGCATTACACATTTTCCGTATTAAATCAATGGGGCTGTTGATGTAAAATGCACAAGTGCAGAGTCCTCCAGAGCGAGGGAGACTTTTTGTAAAACTCCTGTTTGTGGACCTTGTCTCTATTAAAGGGGTTATCTTCAACATCAACATTTATTCGCTACCCGGACTGTCCCTATCACTGATTGTGAAAACAAGCGTCAGCCTTGTCTGATCATCACTCCTGTTCATTACCTCTCACAGACCCCGGTATTCAACCCCTTTAACCTTGAATTCCTTTTTTTCGTAAAGCACCCAACCCCTTTAAGAGGGGTCACATCCAGGTGGAAATATGCAATGATAAATACCCCATTACCCCACTATAAACGATAACGTATCCAGGGCCGGACTCACCTTCTGCCTGCTGCTGTCCGAGCTGCTTCTTGCGTTTGGCTTCAAGGACAGGATTCTCGTACTGCGTTTTCCTGTTTATGTGACTGTGGAGGAAGAAGGCGACGTCATTAATGGCTTTTATGGACGGACAGGAATAAGGTGCACGGAGGCCGCTACATTCACATGACGTGAATTGTCAGGATGTTTATCCGGTCGTAAGGGGAAAAAAAAAAAAAGAAAACCCAACAAACAACCTTATAAATAACCCCCCCCCCCCCCTGAAACAGCGCCTCCGTTAGCTATGGGTTGTGTCTGGTATTGCAGCTCCAGGTTCCAGTGTATCAGGAAAAGCCCAGAAGGAATTCCAGGAACACCCAATTTAAGACCTCATTCAGATGTCCGTTTTTTTTCTCAAGCAGAGGAAAGACAGACCGATGATTCCGATCAGAGTGTTGTTCGAGAGTCGTCCGTTTTTCCCATGCGTGGAGAAAAGAAAAATTCTTGACAGATTTCATGTGGAGACCCAATTGAAAAAGATACAATCTTTATTAATATCTCTAAAAAAAAAAAAAAAGACACCAACAGGTGGTACTTACACTCCACCGTCTTCTATGTGACTGCACTCTGATGACATCCGAGTGAGGTCCGATTTTTTTTCACAGAACCATAGATTTGCTTTGCTAATAAATCGGACATGTCTCCGTGATTTTACGTAGACCATTCAATCCAGCAAAAATTAGGGACATGTGAATGGCCCCATAGACTATCACCAAAGTCAAGTATGGCACTCGTACGCGAAAATCGGACGTGTGAATAAGGCCTCAGGCAAACTAGCATTAGCCATGCTCGTTTGCGACTGGTTTCATGAGACAGTCCCATGCAAAATTCGGAAGGTAAATAATGGCACATAAGTGGTGCCATGTAAAAAAATAAGGTGACCCTTCCTCCTAATCTCAGACAACCATTAGTTATTTATTTTTTTTCAAAGTAGCAGTGATGTATCTAGCGCTAAAAATCCAAGAAAGTGCACGTGCCCCAAACTTCTGTCCAAGCGCCCCCGAGCGCGAACTGATACCGATACAGTTGGCTCCACGCCCCACTTTTGATGAACCAATGTATACAAGCTGCAGTGAAAAGCAATGAGGATTACTTACTCTACATAGTAGACTCCATAAACAGGATCTTCAATCTTCTCCCACCCGGCGGGTAATTCTAAGAAATAAAAAAAAATGAAAGAATAAAAAAAATAGAAAAATAAAAAATAATAAAATGGACCATTTCATTCTTATATATTTTTTATATCACAGACCAAGAAAATGTGATATCAGAAAGCACCACCCCCAGGCGTTAGAAACTAAAAGAGCCACCTTGTGCAGCAGTAATGCTGCATTCTGACAAGGTGGCTCTTTTAGTTATTGGTGCTGTAAGTGCCGAAATAATGCGTTTTGTAATTTCTCCAAAATACCTTTCTTCAGTCCTGGAGGCAGGTCTTTCCCCCCACTGCTGCACACGCGACACAGCCGTCACTCAACTGTCTTCTCGGCGCCGGGCGCCGCCCCCTCCGCGCTGTTTTCAAATCATCCAGCGCCTGCGCTCTTTTGTCCTGCCTGGGGCAGGCGCAGTGAGCGCTGACTGCGCCTGTGCACCCGACCTGCTTGTAAATCCCAGCCCCGCAGTGTGTTATGATTTATTCACATTGCGGGGCTGGGATTCACAAGCAGGGCGGCCGCACAGGCGCAGTCTACGAGACTGCATATGAGGTCAGACGGGCAGCGCTCACTGCGCCTACCCCAGGCAGGACAAAAAAGCGCAGGCGCCGGATGATTTGAAAACAGCGCCGAGGAGGCAGCGCCCGGTGCCGAGAAGACTTGAGTGACGGCTGCGTCGCGTCTGCAGCAGGGGGGGAAAGACCTGCCTCCTTAACTGAAGACAGGTATTTTGGAGAAATTACAAAATGCATTATTTCGGCATTTACAGCACCAATAACGAAAAGAGCCACCTTGTCAGAATGCAGCATTACTGCTGCACAAGGTGGCTCTTTTAGTTTCTAACACCTGGGGAAGGGGGGGGGGACAGGTTCCCTTTAAGTTGAAGAGGTGGGGTAGGGTTGGGATGAAGATTGTGGTGAGGTTTGGGATGAGATTGGGTCAAGAGATGTGATCTGGAGAGCAGAGAGGAAAGATGGTCTTCTGTAATGGTGGTGAAGCTGGTTTTGGAGGAGGGCTACAAAGTTTTGAGGAGGGGCTGTGGGGAGTGCAAGTCAAAGCCTTTTCTGATGTTATCGATCTCTTGCTTGAAGAATGAGGCAAAGCCTTCAGCTGAGATGAGAGAACTGAAAGTGTTGACTAGCCGTTTAGGGTTGTGTGACAGGGAGGATATGAGAGGTAGGTTTGTTTAATTGAAGTGAGTGTGGACTTTAAAGTAGTGCGGGACTGTTCAAATGTGATGGAGTGCTCGTTGGAATAGGATCTTTTCCATCTGTGCTCAGCAACCCTGGAAGCCCGCCTCAATTCTTTAGTCAGGCTGGTGTGCCAGTGTCGCCTGTTGATTGTGCGACCCCCATTCGAGAGCTGCAGCTGTTGTGATGTTATATAAAGTGGTGGCAACATCTGCCTGGAGTCAGGAACCTATGTCTGCAAGAGGGAGAAGGGACTCTGAGTGTAAATCAAGGTGTTTGAGATTTCTGTGAGTGTGTTTAAGTTTGTGGAGTGGGGATTGTGCACCTGGAGAAGAGAGGGAAGAGAATGTAAGTATGTTATCGTCAGACAAGGGGGGAAAGATGGGTTAGAGAGGTTAGATAGGTAGCAGAGACTGGTGAAGTGTGCAGCCAGCTTTGTGAGTGGCTGGGGAGGACCATTGAGCGAGGCAGAAGGAGGAAGTGAGAGACGCTTAGAGACAGCTGAGTGGGAAGTGTCAGTGTGGATATTGAAGTCCCCCATGATGACAGTGGGGATTTCATCGGAAAGGAAATGAAGTAGCCAGGTGGGTGAAGTGGTCAAAAAAGGGTAGTGGCAAGTAAATACTAGCATTACTATTTACTTTCTGTAGGGTATACGCTCATTTTGTTTTTTTTCTCGGTTTAGACTATGGGCACTGCATTACTGATCTATAACCCAGACTTCCCTAATACCGGCACATGCATCAGCTCTATCAGGCGGTATTAGCATAGCAGTAATTAATGCTATTCCATCATTTTCCCCCCAAGTCCTAGCAAACAGACCTCTACAATATTGCTGCGTGTGACTAAAACCCCAAGAAGCATATTGTACATAGGAGGAAAGTGCAGAATACACATTTACACAGTAATATTAGCAGATTTTTTTTCCCGCTCCGCCATAAGGGTAGAAAATGGCGCAGTCTAAACTCCAGCACAACACAAAACACACACGGACTAATAAGAAGATGTTTTCATTCCCGTTTGGCTCCAGACGAGAGGCAAAACCCACCGACAGATTTGCATAATCTGATATTTAATGAGACGGGTGGGTGACTGAATACGTAATTAGGGACAAGTGGATTGGTTGTAGGTGGAGATTACAAAGAATCTAAAGCCCTATAGTGTCAGCAACATTTTGGGGGGAAATTAAAGAAGATCTGAGTCTTTTCTGTTACTTCTAATATTCCTCCATAAAATAATCTTTTATTTCCTATCGAATAAAGTATTATATTCTTGATGCGTTTTGGGCAAAATTAATTTTTTTCTAACGCTTCAAAGGCTCAAGTTGAGGCAAAAAGTCTCTTGAACGCTATGCATTGATTCAATTATTCTACAAGTAATTCCTTCCATTACGATATGCACATTTGACACCATCCCTAGTTGTGAGCATCACTCAAATAATCAAGTGCTGTCTGTATTCTTCTACTTAAAGGGGACATTTCATTTGGCTTTAAATCATTTTTCTTTTACCCGATATAAATGCCGCTGTTCTCCTGAATCCGGCGATGTTTTTCTTTTGTTCCTGCGCCTCTCCTTTCCCGAGATACGGCCTTCTATTCCCTGTACATAAATCTAATCTTTTAGCCACATGGGCGTTGGCCTCAATTCTTCTCAGTGGGAGTTTTCTCGAAGACCACGCCTTGTTGGCCAACAAGACTAGATTTATATACAGGGAAGACAAGGCCATATCTCAGGAACGGAGAGGCACAGAAACAAAAGAAAAACATCGCCGGATTCAGGAGATACAGCGGCATTTACACCAAGTAAAGAAAACAAAATTGTGTTTATAGCAAATAAGTCCACCGGGAAAAAGAGAGGAATGGTAGGAATCTACGGAGAATACAAAACATTAACTAAATCTTTGTCTGAAAAAGATACATTATAGCCTGTATTTTAGTGACTTTACTGGGTCTGTGTTTCCTGCGCTTTCTTAGGAGTCCAATAGCTGCACCTACAGGACTCCCAATCCCAATAGCTCCGCCTACTGGACTCCCAATCCCAATAGCTCTGCCTACTGGACTCCTAATCCCAATATCTCCGCCTACTGGACTCCCAATTCCAATAGCTCCGCCTACTGGACTCCCAATCCCAATAGCTCCGCCTACTGGACCCCCAAGCCCAGAGGAAGCAGGATTTAGATGAATAAATAAGTTATACTGAATTTTTTCCAACAAAACGTATATATCAATCTTCTCAGCTCTTTATGCTCTAAAATAAGCTACCGGCTGACTGGACAACGTTTTGACACATTCCAAATGTACCAGGGAGACCTGAGCATAGTGGGAAAATATATGATTATTCCAGTAGCTCTTTAGATTTTTTTTTCACACCTTCAGCCAGAAATCTAAAAATGCCCAAAGGGTTCCTTGCCCCATAGATAGAGTCAAGTTTAGTACTATAAACACAGGGTGATAGTCGGGATGCGGACTAGTCACAGATTTTGCATTAGGGCCCGTATGTTACACCTCCGTAAAGAAGGCCAGTAACTAACGCAGAATGAAATTGCTGGGCTGGAGCGAAGACTAATAACATTTGCATTTACATCAATTATAAAATCGCCATTACGGTGTTCTAGTTATGGGTTGTAATCCGTTATAAAATCTGGGTTACAGTCAAGTTACAAAATCAAGCAGAGACACAGAAGATAAATTTGCTCGAGATTCCGTGGTTAATTTTTCTTTTTCCCGTCCGTGACAGTTTTTGCATATTTCTGTTTATTAGCCCAAAATATATCACATCGGCCTAAACGCGCCGTGCGTGCGGAGCTTCTGAAGGGGACGTCATAAAGAGCAATTAGTCCTGTTTAATTCTCTATTAGTTCCCCGAGAGTGTATGACTGTGGCTCGCTCTAAATTAAGAAGAAAATATTAAAACGCAATGAAGCGACTCAGAATTTGCAGAGCTGCTAAACAGTCTAATAAATATTCCTATTAAACTGACTTATCAAGAAAAAAAAAACTGGAGGAAACAGAGAAGAACTTTGGGCAACAGCCTTGAGTGAACCTTGTTTTTTTTTCTCCATATAAAGGAAAGTCCTCCGAACCCGACGATTTCTGCAGGACCAGTCGATCGTCCGACGGCAGCGGCTTTCTCCTCTCTCCTTCACGTTTGCGCTGTCCTGAGAGAGCACTCGGGTCTGTCGAACCAATAATCGGCAGTTTTTCATGCCTTACCAAGTTTTAAGGGTTTTTTTCCTTTTTCGGAAAACCCTTCTTCCCCGACTGCAGTTTGTTTTGAAAAAAACAACCGGAATTATCCTTTACTCGGCCTCCGCGGGTCCGGTGCCGAGTCTCCTCCTTTGCTCTTGGTGTCTTATTGTCTGCAGCGCTTTCGTTGTGACGTCAGTAACAAACACTCGGAGTAGCGGTGGAGACTCCATGCTGGACCCAAAAAGGGCAAGTAAAGTTTCTTAAAACCCCGAATCCAGAAAACCCGTTAAGGTGAAAAATTTGTAGAATTTTTCCAAATACAGTTAGAATCCTGGTACTCCAAGGTTCCGTGGTGCACCATGACCTTTACCGACTATTTAGGGACACAACGCCACCCCCATCCAACTACTATGCCGGAGCTGTAGAGGAGCCCCATGTAAGGATTCGTTGTCAATGGAAGATAAGTCACTGCCATAGTGTCTGGCAGCAGTTTCCTTCTTGCTGAAAACACAACCAAGTTGAGAATTCGCGTATGGGGAACGGGGGGGAAAAGGAAGGTCTGCTGCAGCGCCAACACGCGCCGGACAATCTTATGTGCATGGATAGAAAATTGTAGAATTTGTCAGTTGGGATCTTGGAGTCCATGGAGCACCAAAAACCCTACTGAATTTCTCCTGGCACAGCGTCACTCCCGTCCAGGTACTATGTGTTTCAATTAACCATGATAACATGCTTTACGCACCAGAAACGTGTTGGTATTTTTCATTGCTCTAAGCCGATATGGATATTTTTTGGAATTTTAACATCTACCAATAAAGAAGATTTTTATGTCCATGGAGTTGGATCTCTCCTCTTTGCTTCCAAGCTCAACCAACCCCCCACAATTCCCTTTGAAATGGGTCAAAAATAAAAAATCTACAGAAAATCCTGGAACGCTCATATCAAGAGCCATTCTGTGGGGTTTTATTGTAAACTTAAAAATAAAAAAAGTCTTCTGATCTACACAAATTATCACCTATCCAGTGGATAGGGAATAACTGTTAGATCGTGTGGATCTGACCACTGAAAATCCACCGATTGCCCGGAGTTCTCAGTGTTCCGCCAGCTAGGAGGAGCTGACGGAGAGGAAGTTGAGCATGTCCCATTCAAGTCTATGGCACAGATATCATTTTAATAACACTCCATCTTATTTTTTTCCCCAAAAAAATCATAGTATGAATGTGTTCACATAATGGCATTGGTGTTAGTAAGTGTTAGAGTACAGTCTAGATTTTCTTTATGGATGACAAAAAGACGTCCACATACAAGAACATGAAAAAGAATGAAGGACCTGTGATCTCTACAGACACTTCTGTTTTAGGACATGTTTGTATTTTTTGCTAGAATTCTGCAGTGTTCCGTCCTTCTGTGGTTCCTCATGGGGAAAAAAAAGCAAAAAAATTGGGGTTTACGACTCTCCATATCAATAAAATGCGCCCTTCACGATTTGATACGGTCCAATTAGCGCTGGCAAGGTCAGACTGTGTAGATCAAGAGTGGTGAACTTCAGGTCCATGGGCAGTTTACGACCCTCGATGACCTTTTATCCGGCCCCCGGGCAGACTCCTGGGGACCGCAGTGCCCATTAATTTCTTCTTGCACTGCGAGCATGCGCACGCAGTGTTCACGCTGAGGAGCGTGCAATGAACGATTACCTCCTGACACCAGTGCCAAGGTCAGGACGTACTTTGTGGGCGGAGTTAGCACCATTTGTACGGCCCCCGAGGGATAGTAAAATAATCCAAATGACCCTTGGCAGAAAAAAAAAAAGATTCCCCACCCTTGGTGTAAAGACTCTGGGTAATGCCCAGATGTCACAGTTAACTTGGTCCCGTGCTCTAATAAAAATGCTCCATAATTTCTATTTTATAAAGGAAAGTATTTAGAACACTAAAAATGCTGGGAAAGCTAACTTTGCATGTTTCAAAATAAAAAACAAAACAAAATCCTCATTGTAAAAATCACAAAATTGAAAAAAAAAAGTAATGTTAATTTTTGAAAGTAATAAAAATAAAAGGTAGATGCATGGTCACATGATGCTTTTTGACCAATCAGATTACATGCTTCCATTAACTGTAAAGGCTGACCATGAGTCAAATGGGAAATTATTATCTATTGCCTTTAAATGAGCACTAATTTGTTTAAAATAAAAAAATATATAGGGTATATAAACAGTAAAATATCACGTTTGCAGCTGTGAAAGGTAATAAAAAAATGAAGAGGGACAAATTACCTAGTTCACTGTCCAGTTCCTCGGTGTGGACCCCTTCTTCTCCAAGGCAAGAGCAGTAAATGAGACAGAGAGATTAAAAGAAAATAAATTCAGATACCGACACCAAGTTGGAAATTCCCATTAGTAAAAAAAAAAACAAAATAAAAAAACTTAAAACCAATGTTAACAGGTTGACACCATCTAATCTGGAAAGTTAACATCAATAACAAAAAAGATGAAACTTTGTGATGTGTGATGGGTTTTCAAGTGTTCAAATTATTCTGTTTAAAATTATCCAATTTACGAAATTTTAAATTCGGGACTGAAAATTGTAGAAAATTAGTACAATTTTTTTTATATTTTTGATTAAAAAGTCTAAATTTACGATAAATTTGGTAACGTATAAATAAGTAGAAAAAAATCAAGAGGGGAAAAAAGTCAATAAGGCGCAACTTGGAACAGATCATTTACAAACAAAAATTTTTGGCTAAATTTGGTAAAAAATTCTGCCAATTCAAAAGCAAGGAAGATACTTTATAAATGGTCGGCTTTTGGAATCCTCTTTTAGAGATCAAAAATATTTCAAAATCAGAGAGAATCAACCTGCATGTAGAATAGAACAGTCTCAGAACTTTCCCCATAGTTTCAGGCTGGAGCTCCCCACCTAGAAAAGTCTCAGGCTGGAGCTCCCCACCTAGAAAAGTCTCAGGATGGAGCTCCCCACCTAGAAAAGTCTCAGGCTGGAGCTCCCCACCTAGAAAAGTCTCAGGGTGGAGCTCCCCACCTAGAAAAGTCTCAGGATGGAGCTCCCCACCTAGAAAAGTCTCAGGATGGAGCTCTGAACCTAGAAAAGTCTCAGGATGGAGCTCCCCACCTAGAAAGTCTCAGGATGGAGCTCCCCACCTAGAAAAGTCTCAGTATGGAGCTCCCCACTAAGAAAGTCTCAGGATGGAGCTCCCCACCTAGAAAGTCTCAGGATGGAGACCACCGGTCTACAGCATTATGTGACCTTGCATTTTCATCTAACCTAAATAGAACTACCACAAAATAAATGGATTATAAACCACCATACAGTAAATCTCAGCATCGGACCTGGATTTTAGCAAGGATGAGAAATACTTTGACAAATGAATGGTTAGTAAGTATGAGAAACGAACAATGGACAGGAAAAAAAATACCATTCCTAAACTGTACGGAGTTTGGTATGATCTAGCGCCACTCTTGTCTATTGGTGAGGTTTGGTATTGCAGCTCAGCCTATTCACTTACTGAGCTGTAATACCAAATACAGCCCCTTGATCGAGTGTGGCACTGTTCCTGGAGAGAGGGAAAACATAAAAAAGTCATTTTTAAAAAAAATTCTAATATGACCTCTCTTGTTTAAAAGGGCTGCATAAAAATGTTTAAAATTACATCTGCAATCTTACAAAAAAAATTGCGCCACACGCCTTTGGATGTGTCTGGCATTGCAGCTCAGCCTCATTCACATCAAGTGATCTGGCCTGCAATACCAGATTCAACCTGTGATCACGAGTGGCGCTGTTTTTTAAAAAAAAAATTGAAAATGCCTTTAATTTTGTGCTTATGCTTCACTTTACTGAAATCATAGAATTCCTGTTGATTTTTTAACATTTTCAGCATTTTGTTTTTGCAAGGCCTCATTTTAAAGGGACCAACAGTGTTTTCTAAAGGTTTTTTTTTTTTGCCTCATCTTACAGGGACTGTCATTGTAAGAAAACCCATATTTAAAAACAAAGTAAACTTTCCATTACCCAGAAATTAACTGTTTGGCCGCTATTACACGTCTGACATTCCCGCTGCAAGCAGGGACAGTGATGTATGGACCAGCGGCGGGTCACCTGGGTTCGGGGCTGAAGACCCTGCAGTCGGTCCGATTATCGCAATCCGTTCTGTCGAAAGTGTGAAATTGCTAGGGAAATCCTCATATATTCATGGAGGGCTTCGTTCCTCCACAGGCAACCCCTTTAAATTGTATGTTAAAGCAGTCCAAAGGCGTCTACTGTGAATGAAAAACCTACATTCTTTGCTTTTTTGTTCCGCTTCATATTTTTATGACACTAATGAGTCGGCTATTGTAACACGGGGAGCTGTAGGAGACGACTTAATGAATACCGAAAAACTTTTTATGTGGCACATGGGGTATATACGAGTAATTCAATAGGCGGGAGTAATTGAGCATTACAGAATAAGACTTGATTTAATATTTCTAATTCCAGAGATAGGAATTATAGGACAGAAGTATTTAATCTCCATAGCTAGCTTTCATGTAGACTTTAAACGTTGCGAGTGCAGGACACAAAAAAACCTAATTTGACAAATGTATCTTTTTATTTTGATTTATTTATTTATTTATTTTAAGAGTCGTCCAACTAGTTAAATTTAATTGGAAGCATATAATCCACAGATACATAAAGTTTACTTATGGCTTTTATTTCCCGACACTCTGGCTACAGTAGGTCACACCTTGATTGGTTAATGATTTTTCACAAACTTTTTGAATGGGATAGATTTGCTAGAATAGCTTTAGCCTACTTCACACGATAATACAAATTTGGGGTTTAAATACTTTACAAAAGTTCTATTCTTTTTCAAAAGTTTAAGTCCAGCTTTAATGGGAATCTGTCATCAGTTTTTTTTCTCTCTATGTAATCCGAGAGGAGTATGATCTAAGGGCAGAAACCCTGATTCCAGAGATGTGTCACTTACTGGTCAGCTTTTTACACTGTAAATAAAAAAAATCAGGGTTTTATCAGCAGGAGATTATCGCTACAGGAGTAGGGATCTCTTGCCTCCGGGTCCAATCACGCCTCCGCTTCTGATTAGCAGCTTTCGGTGAGTCTATAAAGGCCAATTAGGAGTATGGGAGGGGATATGCAGGGATCAGCATTCATAGAAAACAGTGATTGTTTCACACCTGCTGCACCCAGTAAACTAAGTGATACATCGCTGGAATCAGTGTCTCTGTTCCTACATCATGCAGCTGTCAGATGGAGCAGCAAAAAACTGGTGATAGATTCCCTTGGAGCATATTTCATTGTAACTAAACTTTTTTTAATTTAATTATTGATCCGTTTAGAACCTTTGTAACGTGCTCCTTTACCTTATCTTGCTTCTATCTGTCTCAATCTCCATACTGTTTTACCTGCCTTGTTCATGCACTTTGAATAGCTGTTTTGAGCTGCAGGTCTAGCAATTATCTTTACACTTTTGCAATCTTTTCTTCTGCCTGCTCTCATGCTCAGACAAAATTTACAAACTTTCTCGCCATCTAAGCATGGGGAAGTAGAGCAGAGGATTTTTACTAGTCTTGCCGTTTAAAACAGCGATTCTAAGTGCATGGACAAGGCAGGTAAAACAGCGATTCTAAGTGCATGGACAAGGCAGGTAAAACAGCGATTCTAAGTGCATGGACAAGGCAGGTAAAACAGCGATTCTAAGTGCATGGACAAGGCAGGTAAAACAGTGATTCTAAGTGCATGGACAAGGCAGGTAAAACAGCGATTCTAAGTGCATGGACAAGGCAGGTAAAACAGCGATTCTAAGTGCATGGACAAGGCAGGTAAAACAGCGATTCTAAGTGCATGGACAAGGCAGGTAAAACAGCGATTCTAAGTGCATGGACAAGGCAGGTAAAACAGCGATTCTAAGTGCATGGACAAGGCAGGTAAAACAGCGATTCTAAGTGCATGGACGAGGCAGGTAAAACAGCCCTTTCAGCACAGAGTTTAGAAGAAAAAGAAGCAAGATAAAGTGATGGATTCTATTACAAAGGTTCAGAACTTTGCAAAGACTAATCAAAAAGTAATATTACGAAAAAAAAGTTTAATTACTCTTTAAAATAGAAACTGCCATCCACCAAGGCTCTTAGGTTTGGAGGACCATAAAATTAATGGATGATAACAATACCGGTTGACTTTACTGGTTAAGCATTCATTCTTGCATTTTCTCGAAGGGTCAGCTGAAATTTATGAATGGGGTCGTCTACTCCCAACAATCCTTTTTCAAACTAAAGAGAGATGGAAAGTAGACACAAAAAAAATCCCGGGTTGCAGATATTTTGGATTTCTTATATACGAGACCCTGTGAAAAACTTTTTGGGCTCAGTATATAACAAGCACATAGAATAGCTTTAGTGCATTTATTGGTCGCCAAGTGTTTGACTTCTCCACCTATAAAAGGCGTAATCCAAAAAATACACCACCGAGACATCAGACATTTAACACGAGTTTAGCCACCGTAAGACAAGGCTGTTGGTGATGAGAAAAAAAACATATTGTACTTTATAATAGTGGTAAAACTTATTCGATATGACTTGCGTTTACTTGTGAAAAAAAAAAAACGGAAATTTGGTGAAAATTTTTAAAATTTAGCAATTTTTAAATTTTTAGTTTTTATGCCCTTAAATTAGAGAGTCATATCATACAAAATAGTTAATAAATAACATTGCCCACATGTCTGCTTTACATTAGCACGATTTTGGAAACAATTTTTTTTTTGTTAGGAAGTTATAAGTATAAGTTAAAAATTGACCAGCGATTTCTCATTTTTACAACAAAATTTGCAAAACCATTTTTTTTAGGGACCACCTCACACTTGAAGTGACTGAGGGGTCTATATGACAGAAAATGCCCCAAAGTGACACCATTCTAAAAACTGCACCCCTCAAGGTACTCAAAACCACATTCAAGAAGTTTATTAACCCTTCAGGTGCCTCACAAGAATTTTTGGAATGTTTAAAAAAAATTGAACATTTCACTTTTTTCACAAATTTTTTACTTCAGATCCAATTTGTTTGATTTTACCAAGGGTAACAGGAGAAATTGGAGCACAAAAGTCGTACAATTTGTCCTGAGTACGCCGATACCCCATATGTGGGGGTAAACCACTGTTTGGGCGCATGGCAGAGCTCGGAAGGGAAGGAGCGCCGTTTGACTTTTCAATGCAAAATTGGCTGGAATTGAGATCGGACACCATGTCGCGTTTGGAGAGCCCCTGATGTGCCTAAACAGTGGAAGCCTCCCACAAGTGACCTAATTTTGGAAAGTAGACCCCCTAACGAACTTATCTAGATGTGCAGTGAGCACTTTGAACCCCCAATTGTTTCACTAAAGTTTAGAATGTAGAGCCATGAAAACTAAAAAAATCTTTTTTTTCCACAAAATGATCTTTTAGCCCGCAATTTTTTATTTTCCCAAGGGTAACAGGAGAAATTGGGCCCCAAAAGTTGTTGTCCAGTTTGTCCTGAGTGTGCTGATACCCTATATTTGGGGAGGAACCACCGTTTGGGCGCAGGGCAGAGCTCGGAAGGGAATGAGCGCTGTTTTGGAATGCAGACATTGATGGAACGTCTCCGGGCGTCACATTGCGTTTGCAGAGCCCCTGATGTACGTAAACAGCAGAAATCCCCACAAGTGACCCCATATTGGAAAGTAGACCCCCTAAAGAACTTATCTGGATGTATTGTGAGAACTTTGAACCCCCAAGTGTTTCGTTAAAGATTATATCGCAGAGCCGTGAAAATAAAAAATATTTTTTTCCAGGAAAATGATATTTTAGCCCCCAAATTTTTATTTTCACAAGGGTAACAGGAGAAATTGGACTGAAAAAGTTGTTGTCCAATATGTCCTGAGTGTGCTGATACCCCATATGTGAGGGGGAACCACTGTTTGGGCGCATGGCAGAGCTCGGAAGGGAAGGAGCACCATTTTACTTTTTCAACACAGAATTGACTGGAATTGAGATCGGACACCATGTCGCGTTTGGAGAGCCCCTGATGTGCCTAAACAGTGGCACCCCCCCCCAATTCTAAGTCCAACCCTAACGCACCCCTAACCCTAACCACACCCCTAACCCTATTTCCAACCCTAACCATAACCCTAACCACACCCCTAACCCTGACACACCCCTAACCCTAATCCCAACCCTAACCCCAACCATAAACATAATCCAAACCCTAACTTTAGCCCCAACCCTAACGGGAAAATGGAAATAAATACATTTTTTTCATTTTATTATTTTTCCCTAACTAAGGGGGTGATAAAGGGGGTTTGAGTTACTATTTATAGCGGATTTTTATGATTGGCAGCTGTCACACGCTAAAAGACGCTTTTTATTGCAAAAAATAGTTTTTGCATCACCACATTTTGAAAGCTATAATTTATCCATATTTTGGCCCACAGAGTCATGTGAGGTCTTGTTTTTTGCGGGATGAGATGACGTTTTTATTGGTAACATTTTCGGGCACATGACATTTTTTGATCACTTTTTATTCCGATTTTTAAGAGGCAGACTGAACAAAAACCAGCAATTCCTGAATTTATTTTGGGGGGGGGGGATGTTTATACCGTTCCACGTTTGGTAAAATTGATAAAGCAGTTTTATTCTTCGGATCAGTATGATTACAGCGATACCTCATATATATCTTTTTTTTATGTTTTGGCGCTTTTACACAATAAAAACTATTTTATATAAAAAATAATTGTTTTTGCATCGCTTTATACTGAGAGCTATAACTTTTTTATTTTTCCTGCTGATGATGCTGTATGGCGGCTTTTTTGTTGCGGGACAAGATGACGTTTTCAGCGGGACCATGTTTATTTATATCTGTCTTTTTTATCACATTTTATTGCACTTTTTGTTTGACAGTATGATGATAAAGCGTTGTTTTTTGCCTCGTTTTTTATTTATTTTTTTTGCGATGTTCACTGAAGAGGTTAACTAGGGGGACAGTTTTATAGAGCGGGTCGTTACGGACGCCGCGATACCAAATATATGTACTTTTATTGTTTTTTTTTATTTACATAAATAAATGGATTTATTGGAAAATATTTATTTATTTATACACTATATTTTTTATTTTTTTTTTACTTTCTAACATTGTCCCAGGGTGGGACATCACTATATTTCATCAGATCGCTGATCTGACACTTTGCATAGCACTGTGTTAGATCAGCGATCTGACAGGCAGTGCAGGAGGCTTTCCGGAGCCTGTTCTCAGCAGGCGCCGAGAAGCCACCTCAGAGAAGGACCCGGAAGGAGCCTTGCGGCCATTTTGGATCCGGGGACTCCTTGGAGAACACCGCAACAATGCGATCGCATCGCGTTGTTCCGGTGGGACAGCGCAGGGAGCCCCCGTCCCTGCGCGATGCCCCTCTATGTCGCTGTCACAACTGACAGCAGCATCAGAGGGGTTAAATGCTAGTGCTGATCGTGGGCATTGCTACAGGGTGTCAGCTGTCACATACAGCTGATCCCCGCACGCGATCGCCGCGGTGCTCACCGTGAGACCGCGTGATCGTGCCACCGTACTAGTACTGCGGTTTGCGGGAACTCAGTTCCCGCAGAGCAGTACTAGTACGACGCATGTCGGGAAGGGGTTAAACATGTAATCTGAGGGTAGCACAAGGTAGGGACTGAGACCCTGATTTCAATAATGTGTGCTGTTGCTTCAATACAATGAGTGTTTTATCACCAGGAGATTATCACTGCTGAACTATCTGCCCACGTGCCTCCTGGTCCAGCCATGTCCCCCACTACTGATTAGCAGTTTCTCAGCTCTACTGTATTGCTAAATCTAAAAACATGTATCACAACTGCTGCGCCCAGTATAGTAAGTGATACATCGCTGAAATCAGGGTCTCTTTCCCTACATTATGCTGCTCTCAGATGAGGTAGCAAAAAACCCAGTGACAGATTTCCTTTAAACAAGAAGTTAAGCTACAGTAGGATCTGACAACAGCAGCTAACCTGCTTGCTGATGAGTTCCGAATGATTACATTTTTTTCGATAATAAATTAGGAAAAAAAAACAATCTGAAATATAAGTGGATATATAAAAAAATAACGGATATATCACACACAAGTAAAATTTGATACCTACTGATTATGTAACCAATTACAATCAAAGGATTTGCATTTTACAAACAATATAAATCTTAAAAAACTTTCTACATCTAAATGAAATAGAACCTGAAAAGAAATTTGTCATCAGGATTTCACGCCCCCAACTTTTGATATGCGCATGTAGCTCTTTCAAATACAAGCCCAGTAATACCTTTACATGGCCGGTCTGTTCCTCCGTTACTGAGAAATCAGTGTATGAATGGATATAAAAATGAGGCTGAAGGACTAGGGTAGATCTGAAGCCTGTGTCACTCCAGCTCTATTCCCCGCCCAGCGCCGTTTCCTCCTGCTTGACTGACGGCTCATTTGCCTGAAGTGATACAGCATAGAGGATGTCAGAAAAGCAGGAGGAGGTGACGCTGGATGGGGAATAGAGCTGGAGTGAATGAGGCTTCAGATCTACCATAGTCCTTCAGCCTCCTTATCCAGCGCCACAACCTCCTACTACTTGACTGTCAGCCTCCATGCTGTATCACGTCAGGCAAATGAGCCGTCAGTTAAGTAGAATTATTCGGCACTGGGCAGGGAATAGAGCTGGAGTGAATGAGGCTTCAGATCTACCATAGTCCTTCAGCCTCCTCATCCAGCGCCACCTCCTCCTACTACTTGACGGTCAGCCTCCATGCTGTATCACGTCAGGCAAATGAGCCGTCAGTTAAGTAGAATTATTCGGCACTGGGCAGGGAATAGAGCTGGAGTGAATGAGGCTTCAGATCTACCATAGTCCTTCAGCCTCCTCATCCAGCGCCACCTCCTCCTGCTTGACTGTCAGCCTCAGTGCTGTATCACTTCAGGCAAATGAGCCGTCAGTCAAACAGGAGGAGGCAGCGCTGGGCAGGGAATAGAGCTGGAGTGACAGAGGCTTCAGATCTACCATAGTAGATCAATTCATACCCTGATTTCTCCATAAAGGAGGAACGCATTGGCCATGTCAATAGATTGCTGGACTTGTTTTTGAAAGAGCTACATGTACCTGCATATTACTAGTTTGGGAGGAGGGAATGCTGCGGACAGATTCCCTTTATAGAAGATCTATCATCTGATTTCCCAATACAAACTGTACACATTATTAAAAAAAACAACAACATGAATCTCTTAGACCAGATGAGGCGGGTGTATTTACTTTGAAAATCCAAATGAGAATGTCTGTATAATCCTGATATTAAAATGAGCATTTTAATATCCGTTTGTATTGTGATGCGTAGTGACGGATCTAAGTGCACGTCATCCATATTCACTACCAGAAGCGCCAATGAATCATTAACACGACTTTATGATCATTTCACAGTTCTTTTTATCTTCTTACCATCATCTTCACATTCTTCTAGAGGCTTCTGCTGTTTGTTCAGGCACCGTGGGTCTAACCAAGACGTTGTTTTTGTATTATGGCTGAAAGAGACAAAGAAAGAAAAAATATTTTGTCAATTAAAAAAATAAAAAGTGAATATTTCCTCTTTATAAAAGAATAACAAATATTTGCTGACATCACAGTACTTTTGTAAGAATAATGAAAAGCTGTTCGGTTCTACATCATACCTTATATATCAATTCCGTTCTATCATTTGATGAGGACTTTCATGGCTTACGCCGAGCAGATACAAATCTGTGCTGATCATAAGATAGACACACAGGTGCACAGCTAAAAGGGGTTGTCTACTACTCGGACAACCCCTTCAGAATACCTATGTCCCCCCTCCCCCCAGTAAAATAATCACACTTATATTCGCCTCTGATAATGATGCCGTTCCAGCAGTGTCGGCATTGGCCTTCCCAGGGATTGTGTGACATATTGTCAGGCAATCGCTGCAGCCAATCTGCACTGGATTCACTCTCCTATCGATGAGCAGCCACAGGTCCCACTTCCTTTGGATGTCAATTATGAAGGGATAAGGGAACCAAACACTAGGGAAGGGGGGAATGGAGACCCTTAGACAGATTTAACATCACCCTGCCTGCCCTATCGTCCCCATATAGGTTCCTCACCTATCGCCGAGCAGGATACCTAATCCCTGCCTGATCCTGGCAATAAGCCCTGCACCGGGAAGGACAGGATGAGCACTAATCAATCCCCACTACCACTAAAGACAGCTAGGATACACAAAACAAGGGAACACTTAGCTTCAGTAGACTCAGAGAGAAACACCAACGCCCTCCAAACTCAAAAGAAGGCGCTAGCCGACTGCTGCAGCTCCAAGCCTCAACAGGGAAGTGCAAATAGGAAATATCACCCTCAACTCCCAACAGCAAGCTGGGAGTTATAAACACCCAGGTACAGGTGTGCGCATAAGAGCCGGGGGGAAGGTGGCCACTGGGTCCTAGCGTCAGAAGGACCAGGCAGAAGTCTGCAAAGCAAACTGCTGAGACCTTCTGCAGACAGGCGCAGTGCAACGGTCTGCAGCCTCTGACAAATCCGTGACAATATATGAAAGGTTCCTATTAAATACCAGCAAGCAGAGAGCTTGAAAATCACGAGGAATTGATGTAAAAAACAATATTTTCAAAATAACCATTCAATCGTTAAATTAGTATACCCCCTTAAGGATACTCCTCAATATTTATTTGGACCTTCAAGGGCTTGTGCACCCCGGCCCGGAGGAGTAACCCCAGGAGAGATGTAAATTATAACGTATCCAATGGACAACTTATATGTCTCATATCACACATATTTGGTTTGGATGCAAGGGCAAAATAGTTCTCTAGAAAATGACATCTTTGGCGCCACAAGTTTCCCGGTAGAATGATCGCATAGGCGTAAAAACAATTCTTGTTTCACCCGAACATCCAAAATGTGCAATTTTTTAACCTGCGAATTTTATGCATCTAATGTAACTCTATGGGGAAAATCCATATAGAATGTTGCGGATTTCAAAAACGCACCGCGGGCAGGTCTACAATGCAGACAAAAAACAGCACAGCAGGAAAAAGCTTGGAAAACATCCCATCCACTTTGCTGGAACTGGAAGAAGTGAAATTTCGCAGCGTCAAAAACTCATCATCAGAACCTATCTTTAGGGTCTAGCAGCATCTGATAGACATTAGCCTTGCAGTATCTATGCGCATGCAAAAGGGAATATCAAATACAGGACTTAGTGCATTACTAAGCTAAGAGGATGGATACAATAGTGAATAGTGATTGGATGCAGTACACCAAAAATGCAGACAGAGGGCGCCAGTCATCGCGAATCTACAGATTAACACCATAAACACTGTATTCCCAGTTCCTCCCTCCCCCCTCTACATGCAGTTGTTAAGGGATTTGTTCAGCTTCCTGCTTCACCAGGCAGTATCTGCACTGCACAGATGACTGGTTTGTTCTTTGTGAGGAATTAATATCTCCTTCCGAGACACCATGCATTGTGAGACGGCCAGTTAGAATAAATAACACTTTGTGCACTAGACGGATCTTGCAGAACTTCAGATTTTTCACTGATCGAGGAGAAAAGCATTGCAGGTTAAAGATGGCGATCCGAGGACAGATCACGGCTTTAAAATATTAACGCTGGAAGCCTTTGAGTAGATTTGCGATGCACGCCCATCTGAGAGAGCGAAGGAGGGGAGTAGGCGTGATCAAGCTGAAGACGACGAGGGGATCTGGGACCCTTAGGAATTAAGAATAATGGGTCCATTACCAACTACAAGACTACCATCATCCAACTGGTTTGGGTCCAAAAATCGCTTTTGCAGAGCATTTATCAAATATATAAACGTGTAAGCTCCTTGGAGGCAAGGCTTATACATATATATGCCCTGCCCCCGAGGAGCTTACACCATACACCATATATGTATATCACAGTATGGCACGGGCGTTGAGCTTTCGCCATCACAAGCATCACCTACATTTTACAGCTGTGTACCTTTTTGCAAAGGTTTGGATCAGAGATTAATAATAATAATAATAATAATAATCTTTATTTATATAGCGCCAACATATTCTGCAGCGCTTTACAGTTTAACAGATTACTCTAATCTCAGTCTCTTAACCCCTGTGGATGCCGCGGTAAATCGTTACTGAAACATGTAAGCGGTTAGACAGAGAAAGGGGGCAAAAACAAGGTGCAGATAAGTTGAGAGTGGCTTAACAATGACCCTGGGGTCTGCCATGTTCATTCAATCAGCATGGTAAAGCCCTGTAGTGGGACAATAAAAAGATGGAAAAAAGTATAATAATACGAAACAAAGAATAAAAATTACACATAAATTTGTAACAAATTTGATTTTTTTTACCGATCGATTTGCTCATCTCTAAGCTCTGACACAATAACTACCCTCAAACATCCAGAGGAAGAAGACATCTATATTTGGCAGAGACTTTGGAGTTATTCAATTACCCCTAGAGTCAATTTTTTTTAGATTTTATTGACAATACGTCCTGTAGGTACGACGCAATTGTTCAGTGGACGTGAACATGTTTCCTATGGACCTATGAATGGTTGTAGGCTCTTTTCTGCTGGTGGCTTCTAAAGGCCACCATACACATTAGATGAAATTTCGGCAGAACCGGATGGGCGGCACGGTGGCGCAGTGGTTAGCACAGCAGCCTTGCAGCGCTGGAGTCCTGGGTTCGAACCCCACCAAGGACAACATCTGCACGTGTTTGCGTGGGTTTCCTCCGGGTTCTCCGGTTTCCTCCCACATTCTAAAGACATGCTGATAGGGAATTTAGATGGTGAGCCCCATCGGGGACAGTGATGATAATGTGTGCAAAAAATGTAAAGCGCTGCGGAATATGTTAGCGCTATATAAAAATAAAGATTATTATTATTATGACCAGCTAACGTGTAAAGGGTCTCCCAACTGTACCATCCGACTGATGATGCCGGGAGAAAGGAGGATCAGGCAGTTCGAATTTCAACATCTGATTCTTTTGATTTCAAGGGAAAAAAGCTACCGCTAAAAGGTGTTTGGCAGTGGCTTTCTTCCCATTGAAAACACATGAACGCTTGGCCAAGGAGAGATAGCCAATTGTAGAACGGACATTTAGGCGACAGCCAGCTTATGACCCACTAGGCAGGAACTAGCTAAAATACTCAAAAACATCACAATAAGAAAAAAAAATACGGTACTCAAAAAACATAGAAGAAATATTCCACTTACTCTATAAAATAGACTTCACCATTCTCTGTGTAGGCCATCTCCCAGTTGTCAGGTAGTGGTCCAAGGCGTCCCTCGTCAGTAGGAGGTAGGTATTGAGGCAACTTCTGAGATGCTTCCGTGATGGTGGGAAAACTTGGAAGGATCCGAGCAAGTGGTGCGGCTGGCTCTTGTGAATTGTTGGCTGGGTTTTCGTCTTGTTCACTAGAGTCTGCTGCCATCATAAGGGAAAAAAAGGAAGATCAGTAGAATCCATGGAGGACATTGATACCGTAGCATGAGGTCATCCTAGCATTAAGGTTTTCTTGGAGAGAAGCTTGTTTGTCAGACAGGAGTGACACATACGTGTGAACTTCTACTACACTGAGACGTAGGGGGAAGAACACATCTCATCTAGACGGTACATCATCACTCTGACACCCACCACCTCTAAACCCTATTATGTTTGTGGGAAAAGAAGCCCCCGAAACCAAAACTACAAGTGGATGCCATTGGATTAGCGATCTCAATATGAAACCTATTCAGATGGAGTGAGCACACTGTGCTATACAGGTGCACAAAAGCTTCCATTTATCCGTCGACATGGGGAAATGTGCAAGGAAAAAAATAAATCAAAGGAGTCACGTGACTACATTTTGGTTCCTGAACCGTCTACTCTTTTGCCAGCTCAGTCTTGCTGAACATTAGCTTCTTATAGTATAGCCACCACATTGGACATTGCCATCGTTGTTCCCCCACCTGGAGAAAATCCGAGGTACTTCACATCGTGTGGCAATGAGTTGTAGTGCCAGTCAGATTTGGGAACGAAGTAACTAACGTTCACAGGTCAGAAGATCAGTGAGCTGTAAAATATTTCCCCCACTATCATATATTTAATCCCAAGATAAAAGGGGCACTCTCTTTTGTATAGAAAACTTCCATGATGTTAACAGATTAGAGGGCGTCCTGCTGATTGCACCTCTAGTGATCAGCTAGGATCTATGTGGGAACTAAATGATTCCAAAGGCCAAATTAGGTATTACACAGAACCTTAAAAAAAATCATCGGACTGGCCATGAAATCCGAGGATATGTCCGATCCTCCAGGGCAAGAGATGCTTCGTAGAAAATTTCCACTCTGACTGATTGATGATCATCCCGAACAGCAGGATTACTAGGAGAGATGACCAAATCAATTTGTCCTGCCCAGCTTCGGCATTGAGTCTGGTCATCCGAGACAGCCAGCATCATTGGCCCAGAATTCTGGCACATACTGGCCCATGTGAGATCTTGAGAAATACATTGAACATCGCGGCGCCTAGCAAGCAACCGATGTGCCCAGGATGTCAGGCAGAGGATGCCTGGAGCGGAAGTGAAGACCGACTGCATAGTGAAGACCACACTGGACACCGGCCTAGGGCAGGGCAAATTGAATTGCTAATTTTTAATATATTCTGCTGCATTTGGCTTTGGAACGTGCCTAAATTTTGCATTTATGACATGAACTCGAGGAATACATTAGACATGATCTCTTCATTGTTTGCTCGGGGACTGAGGTTCGTTGGCCATCAATGTTTTAGTCCCCAGTTAGAGCAATCTTCAAATCACCAAAACGAGTGGGGTTTTCAGATCCTTTGGACAACTTCTCCAAACCAGAGGACATTTAGGCATGCACTTGTGTTGTGCAGTTTTTTTTAGCCGATCGTATGACAAATGGACAACCTGATTAATCCTGTGAGTTGCTCAAAAGTATCACGTCAAGTACAGATCCTTTCCTTTAAAGCAGGGGTCCTCAACTCCAGTCCTCAAGGCCCACCAACAGGTCATGTTTTCAGGATTTCCTTTGCATTGCACAGGTGATGCAATTATTACCTGGGCAAGACTAAGGAAATCCTGAAAACATGACATGTTGGTGGGCCTTGAGGACTGGAGTTGGGGACCCCTGCTTTAAAGCACAGATTTCCAGGAAAGATTGTGTGGTCTATATATCCCCCAAACTACAGCGATTTAAAAAAATCTACAGTAATAACCTTCAGAATGGTTTAGAAGATCAGTACCCTCCCGTAAATGATGTCTTACTTTTTAAAGTGGTCTTCCAGCTAAACGAAGCAATCACTTATCTGCCGTTTAGATGCTAATCAGTGGGGGTCCGAGCCGTGGGACCTGCGCCAGTCAACAGAATGCCAAATTTTTATTCCAGTTACAAAATGAAGCAGCCATGTGCATGCTTCAGCGCAGCTCCATTACTCTTTGTGGCGCTGCTAGGAAAAAGCAAAGTGCGGCGCTCGGCAGCCACATAGGGAATGAATGGAGAGGCGGTCATGCATAACAGGAATAGAAGAGTTCTGGTGATCAGTGCGGATCCCACCGCTTGGACCCTAACTGATCAAAAAGTTATCACCTACCTAACTTGTTTTCACCAGAAAACCCCTTTAAAGGCAAATGGAAATGTATTAAAGAAGCCAGATCAGTAGATATTAAAGGGGTTTTCCAAGACTTTTTTTTTATTTCACCGGTTTACTCTATAAAGTTAAATTTACTTTGTTTTTAACCATCTCGTGAACAGCTCTCCCTACCGCTGGCATGTCCGATCACCTGCTAGGTGAACACCTATCCTTTGATTTCCAACTCTAATGCATCTATCATGGCACTGGCACCAGATACATGGGAAGGCTCAAGCGTGGCTTTGCTTTTATAGCGCATGCACATGGTATGTATTACACACGTGCTGTGAGAAACAACACATTGAGCCTGCCCATGCATACTCTGTCAATGTCGGAGACTCAGGCAGAATTGATCGCAAGAATCTAACATACACCCCAAAGCTGGAGCATCTAAATGGAAAAGAAGTTGTGCACAACCAGAGGGGATTGGGTCTATCAACTCCCAGAACAATTCCTTTAAAGTTTAACTATTGTTTTATAAAACTTTTGACAAGTCATACTGGAGTATGAAAAGTTTTGATCAGTGCGAAGATCCCATCGATTGCCAAAAAGAAGTGGCAGAAGATCTCGGTTAAGCACGGTGATTGTCCGTATGGACTCATGTATATCCCATTGATCCATACTCTCCACTCTCTGAGGAAAGGTGATCAAACCCAAAGGGACCCAGGACTCGGCTGGTATTTATACCAACACGTAATTCTCGTCATCCAAACTTTTGACAAGTCTCTATGACGTTACAAAAGTTTTAGAAAACCATAGCCTTTAATGATATTGTACATACGTTGCATGCGGGTAGATAATCGAAGCCGCTCTGTTCTCCACCCATATTTTCACCGTATTGTTCGCCAAAGCAGAGTCTCACTTCATGGTTTCCATGGGACAATAAAGAAGACAACTGCTCTTTTGTTTGCTACAGATAATAGCAGTGTTGTCCACAGTCTATTGCTACTCAGGTCTCACAATGGCCTAAATGCTTCCTTTATTGGGGCTCATGAAAGGTTGTTGGGCAAGGACACAACAAATGTCATAGGTTTGGGATCTCCTTGCACTTAGTTTGATTGTGTTACTAATGTGTAAATGGGCTGAAATGGCGATTTGCATACAACCAGCAAAAGTGCCCGGCCTCACAATCAAAACAAGCGCAACTCATGCTGGCATGTCAATGTAAGAATGTCAGACTAGTTATGTTTGTGATCCCCAAGTAAAGTGGACTGAGAATTCAGGCTTGGAAACTATGTCCAAAGACCCAAGACAGCTCGGTAGTCAGTTGCAGGACTTCTTAAAAGTATTCCTGAGGTGTGGTTGCACTGGCAGGTTTCTGGCCCTCACGAGAGCCAGTCGATGATTTATCCAATCAATCGGTGCACGTTGAAAGTCCCTTTACACAGGCCAATGCAAGACTTATTGGGACGAACAACTGTTATTATGGTCGTTCGGTCCCCATACACCTTGTACGTAGTTCGAAGCACAACCCGTTTGCACGAGGAGATGCGCTGCTCACAAAAAATATTATAAGGCCCACAAAAACTATCTGATCAGCTGATGGATGAGCTATGGTTACATGGGTCACCGATCTGGGATCAACACAACATTCTTCCCAAATACCCACTTGGCAACAGAAATGATGCCGAATCGTCCATCAGTGGGTACCTGTTGGAAGAACGGAGGTCACCTACTGTGCCTTTTGAGCTTAAAAAGGGGTCGTTTAGGCTAAATTGAAACTTTATTAGAGTGTGTATGTGAAAAATAACAAAGTCTGGCATACTCCCCTACTGTCACACCCACGGATCCAGCATAGCCACTCTTGTTGTCACGCTATGAGGGTCTTTGGTAAGGAAGGGGGGCCTCAAACTGTCTCTGGAATTGGGACGCCAACTATCTCTCTCCCAGGGGTACTCTTGAAGGTAGAGAGGCCTGAGTCTATGACCTTACTATGCTCCTGTTCAGCCCTGTTCTATCCCCTCCTCCACACCATAAGACAGAAAGACAAAACAGGGATAACAGAAAGCAACAAACATACAAACGCTCACCAAACGTAAAGAGGTATATAGGGAAGCATAGGAATGTACTAACCAAATGGGAATAGGACAATGAGGAAAGCGTACACTCAACAACAGCACGCAACAATATCCAGTAGCAACAACGATCTCCAATTCAGCACAGCGTCTCCAAGGAGTTAGAAAGCAAAGCTTTCACTGGCAAGGCAGAGAGGGTCTGGGCCAGGTTTTATAGCGAGAGGTAATGACCAGATCAGAAGCAGCTGAAATGGAGCTGTAAGTTTATGACCAGCATAGAAAGGGTTGTTAATGTGTTCAGCACCAAAGGAAACCAAATCCATTTAATATGGGATACAAACACACAGGCTTAATGGAAGACCTGCAATTTACAATACAAAGTGATCTTCTAACCCCAGGTCTCCCAGGAGAATGTAACACACCCGTGACACCTGTGGTCTGCACCAGCACCAGAAGTGAGGACCATTAAGCAAAGGTTGCAGTTGCAACCTGGAGCTTTGTGCGGATAAAATATTCCCTTTGGAAGAAGACCGACATTATTTAAGGCCTGTGATGGTTGGGGTCACATTGGAGATTTTGTATTCAGGCCCAAGTAACGCCATTACCGCTGAGGCTTGTAATTGACTACAACAGTCAAGAGACTAGAAGGGTGCACCATCAGATGTGTCGCTGCCGATGGGCCTTTCTAGTCACCTAACTGCTGCAGCCAATCACAGTCCTCAGCACTCCCTTGACAGAGGAATGGTGACGTTATCACTTTCGGTCATGGCACAGACCACCAAAGCGGACTGCGCTGGATCAACACGGTTTACAAGAGTTGGAGATTTTTACCCTCATTTGCACCCCAGGTAAAATTTGTATTCAGCACAGACATCTGTAACAGAACCCAACTACAAAAACGAGGAAAGGGTTGGCCTTCTGTTATCCATAATAATGCAATTTGTTAATTCATCCTAATTGTATAATTTTAAGGGGTCCATGACTATTAATGACCAAAAGGGTTCAAACTCAGTCTTCGTGTTCCCTCAAATGCCAATGCTCACTAGAAGCGCAAAGACTTCACCAAGGAGATCATCTCAGATGTATAACGTATCCCTCCGGAATATCCAATGCGGTCCACCAAAATGGAGATGTGGTTTCAGTAAGGGAATAATCTTCCCTCTTTGCAATTTTTTTTCCAGCTTTTTCATACAAGTCTTTCCATACTTATGACCGTACCTGTAAAACTACTGTTCATTTCAGGAGCCTCATCGTCGTATTCGTAATTTTCGGTATGCACTATGCCAGCATTTTGCATATCATTGTAAGACTTTGTCCGTTTAGGGGTCGACTGCTTAGCGCCGGAAAAAAGGTTTTGCAATGCATCACCGGAAGTCACTTTCCCATCAACGGGCTGGATCGGAGGTTTCGGTGTCCCATAATAGTTACCTAATCAAGAAGAAACAAAATGTTAAAGTAAACCACAACCTATATTTAATTCTATTTATCGTTCTTTTTCCACCAGGAGGCCCCTGCAAATCCTCAGTACAGGGGAGGGTGGGGGGTGAACTGCTACTACACATCCAGGCATGGGCAAGAGAGATTTCTTTGTTCCTTCTGGCTTACTTGAGTTCCACTGACTTGGAGAATTGAGGAGGCCATTGTCGAAGATCATTCATTGGAGAGATTTAAAACAAAAGGCAGCTGGGCTGAATAGCAAAACTTCATCTCGCTGCGAATTTCAATTAGCAATCCGGGCCCAAGTGAGCTTTTGTACAATGTGATGTCAGATTTAGTGTGTACCCGACAGAAAATATAAAATTCATTACCCCTTTCACCCCGAGAACTGAAGAAAGGAAGGAATGACCCATATTCTCAAGCTGCTCTCATTTCTTTTTACTATGGAAGGAGTTTTTTTTTCATCTTTCCTCCTGCTCGCGAACATAGAAAAAGGACCCTGTAGACCCCGGACTAATCACCAAGCAGAGGCAGGCAACTGCCGAACTTTTGTCACTTCACCAAACTTTTTTTTTTTTCCTCCTTTTTGCGATTTTTGTTTATAACTTAAAAAAAAACCCTAGATATTATTATATGATTTGGATGTTGTGTTAATGCTGCATTGATTAAAATTAGATGTTTTTTCTTCATAAATTGCGATATCTAATAAATAAAAAATTTTTTATAAATGTACTTTACACATTGTAATCATTTTTGCATATTTCATGCAATTTTGATTTAATGGCGTAATTAAATAATTTTCGCACCCTTATCTGGCAGCTTAACTTAATAAAGAGGAACACTCCATTCCTAAATTCCATTAAAACCCTGCTGTTGTCTTCGGTCTGGGGAGACCTATTTTGAACTTTGGTATTTTTTGGGGTGTTCAAGATGCGGTTCTGAAACTTGTGGCTGATTGACTTAAATGAGGATGGGTCGGTCGGCCACGGGTTTAAGAGCCGCATCTTGAATATTTTAAAGAATATTGAAGTTCAAGGTCGGTCATTTTTGACCGAAGACAACAGCAGGGTTAAAGGATTCAGAAGGGTCTGAACCCTGGGGCCCCCAATGATCCGGAGAACAGGAGGGGCTTTAATGCCCCGTCAGAATGGAGTGGTGTTCAGGCATGTGCCTCGGCTTTATCAATTCTTGCCAAGCACTTCATTCCAATGGGGGCATCTCCGAGCACAGTTATCAGGGTCAGAGGGGATCCCAGCTGTTGGATCTTCACCAATCTACAAAGTATCTCATCTTCTTTGAACAATTGAGAATCTTTAATGGCGAGAACAACCCATTAATTGGCTGGAGAAGAAAGTAGCTGCAAAAGCTGGATTTAGATAGCTAAAACAGCAATTGATCGACTACACGTAAGCCGATTGGTGGTAGATAAAAAGCCTGTATGGACGGCCTTGATTGCAGTTCAATGAGATCGATTACTTGATTACTCTGTGAGCATAAAATGTCACTGATCTCGGCAGCACATCCTTTGTTTACACAGAATAATGTGCTGCCGAGAATTATGATTTTTTTTTTTTGTAAGCAAGCAAACGTTCTTTCATCGAGTGATTGGCAGCCTGTTTAGACACACTAATGATCAGAAAACAAACGTTGTGAGGAATACTCATTTCTGATTATCAGCCAGTGTCAATGGTCCAAAATAGTCTAAAGTTGCAATTACACTGAAAGAATATCGTGTACGATATGTCACCGATTGACCCGCCTAAACAGACCTTAATTCTCTGGAGGACCCAGCACATCCATGCATTAATTTCAATGGGCACATTACAATGCTTTAGTTCCCCTATGGGGGCGCTGCTGCAGAATTGTCCAAGTTTCCCGCCACAAGACAAGTTGCAACAGCAATACATCATATTATTATGCCACGGATCTTCCATTGTTTATATCAATTTATAATAACAAGGCACAATTGCTATATTATACATAGCATATGAATTGATGTTATTTGTGTTTGGGTGTCCCCGGTGATTTCATTTGGTGTCTTTTAATGTGTAGTTTTTAATGTTTTCTATAATAAACTTTATATCTTCCTATATACTCCTGTGGTCCTCCTATGTTTTCATCATATTATTACTAAGAAAGGGAACTCCTTGATTTTTTTAAATTACTTAGTAAAACTAAAAAAAAAATGAATCCCAAAAAATAAATAAATAAAAACAACAAAAAGTACTTTTTGGTGTCTATACCTGCAAGTACTGTTTTCTTAATGAGAACTGCAAAAAATTTAATTTCCAATAATAGTCCAACCACATAAGAGCAGATCATCGATATTCTGAATATTAATACAAGCAAACTAACTCAACTACCGAAAACGCTTTCCTCCACATCCAAAGGCATGCATCTGGGGGGCATCCAATGACAAACATGGACCATTCTCCTAGGGTTACTTGGTGAGGCCCTTTCAACTCCATTTCTTGAGGGTAAGGAAAGAAACAAATTTTAACCTGAATTCTCATCTCCCACCCAACTTTCCCCAATACTAAGATGACGGAAACACTGAGCCAATAATCTATGGCCTTATTGACTACCACATCGGTGGTGTTATCAGCATCCGCAATACCTGCGCAGATATGAGGGTCTGCTGACCTTAGAGGCCCACAACTATCTGAGTAAACGTGGTGAACACTTACTGGTCTTGGGGTAAGGAAGACAAGTGGCTCACTGTAAAGTCTCTTTAATCAGGGCTGATAAATGACCGGGGCAAGAACGTATGTTTGGAAGATCAATAGTCTTCGATTTGTCCCTCGTTAATATGGCAGCAATCGGGCGATGACTTAGCAAAATTCTCCTTCCCCGGCTGACCGCAACGATAATTTGGCCTAGAAATCATCATTATTGGTAGCACATCTTTCTATGCAAACACTTTTACACCTTTGGACCACCAAGAATAGGGAAGAATATCACTTTTGAAACTCCAGCCATTATTGGCCTGTGTAAACATGGCAGCAATCAGATGACTGAGAGCAAGAGCAATTGCATCTTTTATGTGCCTTAAAAAAAACAATCATCTGCAGCACAATATGAAGTATGCAAACTGCTCAGGGACTAGTAAGTGAACTACTGATGGTTCAACCCATGGGCGGAACTTATGCCGCAGCAGCGATCACAGGGAATACTAGGCAGGCGAATGAACGCACGCGGGCAAGAGGGTCCTCTGGTCAAACCTTACCTTGCCCCTGCTGTTCAAATCCAGGCATCGGACAGTGCTGGCTACAGTAGGTGCTGTCAGAGTAGGCAGTACTGGTGGAAGGTCCGGTAGTATCGTGCTGGAGAGGGACGCACTGTGTGATAGGCAGCACTGGCGGAGGGTCAGGTGGTATTGCACTGGAATAGGGGCAGTGTGATAGGCATTACTGTGGAAGGGTTAGGTGCTATTGTGCTGGGGAAGGGGCGGTGTGATAGGCAGTACTGTTGAAGGGCCCGGTGGTATTGTGCTGGGAAAGTGGCGGTGTGATAGGCAGTACCATCGGAGGGTCAGGTGGTATTGTGCTGGGGAAGGGGCTGTGTGATAGGCAGTACTGTCGGAGGATGAGGTGGTATTGTGCTGGGGAAGAGGCGGTGTGATAGGCAGTACTGTACGAGGGCCAGGTGGTATTGTGCTGGGGAAGGGGCAGTGTGATAGGCAGCACTGTCAGAGGGTCAGGTGGTATTGTGCTGGGGAAGGGGCGGTGTGATAGGCAGCACTGTCAGAGGGTCAGGTGGTATTGTGCTGGAAAAGGGGTGGCATGATAGGCAGGTGGTATTGTGCTGGGGAGGGGCGGTGTGATAGGCAGTACTGTTGAAGGGTCCAGTGGTACTGTGCTGGGCGAGGGAGAGGTGGCGCCATAGGCAGCACTGTCAGATGGTCAGGAGGTATTTTGCTCAAGGAGGGATAGGTGCCATGAAAGGCAGCACTGTCGGAGGGTCCGGGGTTGTGCGGAGGGGGAAGGGGCAGCGTGATAGGCAGCACTGTCGGAGGGTCAGGTGGTATTGTGTTGAGGGGAGGGGTGGCGTGATAGACAGTACTTTCAGGGGGTCCGGTGGTATTATGCTTGGGGAGGGAGGTGTGAAGTGACAGTATGACCAGCACAGCAGGATGGCTCGGCGATGAGTTGAGCCCTATCGAAAACTTATTAATAGGGCCCCTCAAATGTTTGTACATTCTTACTCTTCTAGATTATCCCCAAACGCTTTATTAGGGCCCTATACGCATTAGATTAACGTCAGTCGAACTCGCTAATAATGACAGGTTTAGGCAACATTCTAAAGTGTATGGGGACCCCCGACAGATAATTGTTGGTAGGAGACAAGGATCTGGTTTGTCAGAGTTTCGATTGCCGATCCTTTTGTCATCCTGAAGATAGGCCACCAACAGAGGAGAAAGCACCGGTTTTCTCGTAGAAAACACAAGAGCGGTTGTAAGAGTGAGGGCTCCTGTCAGGGTCGGATATATTACTAGTGCAGCTGTTCAGAGTTCCAAGAGTTAAGGGGGCCCACTTCCGCCTCCAAAGCAGTAAGCAGCTTCTGTCGCAGACATCATTAGACTACAAAGGGCCCATATGCTCTTCTTGCTCAGGGCCTTTTTCTGTCTGTGTCCGCCACTGGTTCCTGTGTATGGGAGAGTAGGGCAAGATGGCTGGTGGTGGAATGATAGGCCGAACCATCTGTCTAACGTATACTGGGGGCTCTAGGCCTTTAAACATCCACCTATTGACTTCTATCATGAAGCAGTGGTCATAATGGGCAGAAATCGGCCAGGGTTAAATGCTGCCACGCCGAGGGTAACGGTACTATCTACCTCACCGAGCCAGTCATGCCATTCCGGCTACTGTCTCTGCAGAAGATGGCACTGATAATGGATGATACTGCATGGACATGGCAGATGTTTATCGTCAGGTGATTGTTCTGCAAGCAGCCAGTACACGGGAGCAGAGAAATCTGTCTGCAGACATCACAAACTTGCAAGCATTCGCTATTCAGAAGCCGCCTTGAGGAGACTCTGGTAACCAGGCAACCAGACCCGAGACCCCAGAGATGGCAGCTGGAGCAGACAAAAGTGTGTGTGCCGAGAGGAGGGGGCCGCCATTACTTTCTCCCGCAATCGATACAAACTTCCTTAGTTGGAAAAAAAAGGAAAATCTAAATTTTTCTATTTTTAAAAGAAAAAAAAAATATCTTTCAAAAATATTTGCTGAATAATGACATTTATTTTGGCATTTGCAGGTCAAGAATTTAACCTAGTGAAACATAAAAAAGGGGGTCTTATCCACAGCAGATTAAAAAAAAATGACGGTAGACATTTTGCTTCCCCATCCACCCAGCTTTGCAGCGAGGGG
The DNA here is from genome assembly GCF_032444005.1 of Ranitomeya imitator. NCBI lineage: Eukaryota > Metazoa > Chordata > Amphibia > Anura > Dendrobatidae > Ranitomeya > Ranitomeya imitator. The sequence continues at coordinate 23,606,076 of NC_091289.1, read as the reverse complement.
AGATGTCCGTACGGTTTTTGGGTGTGTAGACAAGTACTAACCATAACCGGTAAAATGTGTCATCAGTGAACAAAGACTTTCTCATTATGGAGATAGGAGATGGCAGCTGGTGCTCATAAAGTTCTATGGAGAAGTGTAACCGTAGCAGCGTCACTGTCCGCCTCTAGCTTCTCCATAGAATTTTAAAGGGAACCTGTCACCTGAATTTGGCGGGACTGGTTTTGGGTCATATGGGCGGAGTTTTTGGGTGTTTGATTCACCCTTTGCTTACCCGCTGGCTGGGTGAATCAAACACCCAAAAACTCCGCCCATATGACCCAAAACCAGTCCCGCCAAATTCAGGTGACAGGTTCCCTTTAAAAGCACCAACTGTCGTAATCAATCTCAGTTATGGGAAAATCTGTCTTTATTGAACACACATTATACCTGAAATGAGAGTGAAAGATCAGCCCAGGAGGAGAAAGAACAGGGCCCCTAATTATCACTGGCATTTAAAGTTCTGGTCTTCTCATGAGGTCCATATGGTCCTTTTGGGCCCCTTTTAGGCTCAAGGGCCCAATTGTGATTGCGACCCCTGCACCTATTGTAGTTACACCTCAGCTACTGCCTTGTCCTGCCTGAAATTCCTCTTCGGCCAAACCCGTCCCATTAGTAATTAACATTTTTGGCCATTTCGGGTGTGTTGAGAAAAGAGCCCTGGAGAGCATCAAAATGAGACCTGGGGAAAGGAAGGGGGGGGGGGAGGGAATCAGTCAGAAAGACGAATAGGCCATGTTCCCAGATTGCATAAACCCTGATTTTTTGTCTGCAGGTGAATTCGGCTTTGATGATGGCGTTTTTTTAGATGCCTTTTTGGTACAGATTTCAAGCAGCATTTTGGTTAACGTGGGTTTTATTTAGTACATAAATACCAAAATTCGTGTTTTACATGAGTTTTTTTTCAGGCTCCACACAAAGGCCTATAAATAATAAAAAAAATACACACTGTGAACACGAGTTGCCATAAAGTCACATCCATTTTGCTTGAACTGTTGAAAGCAGCAAATATTTTGCACACCAAAAAATGCAGCATTTACGCTACGTGTGAGTATGGCTTGGGTTTTTTTGGTTTTTTTTTTTTTTTACCCAAAATATTTTTATATTCAAATAGGCATCACTTGGGAAGGGGACCAGATTAATACTTCCAATCAGGGCTATGGAGTCAGTAATCCAAACCTCCGACTCCTCTGTTTCCCCAACTCCACAGCACCAGTCACTACTGAGCATGTGCATAAAGTGCAGCACAGATTAATCTCAACTTCGACTCCACAGCCCTGATCACTACTGAGCATGTACATAAAGAGCAGCACAGATTCATCTCAACTTCGACTCCACAGCCCTGATCACTACTGACCATGTGCATAAAGTGCAGCACAGATTCATCTAAACTTCGACTCCACAGCCCTGATCACTACTGAGCATGTGCATAAAGTGCAGCACAGATTAATCTCAACTTCGACTCCACAGCACTGATCACTACTGAGCATGTGCATAAAGTGCAGCAGATTCATCTCAACTTCGACTCCACAGCCCTGATCACTACTGTGCATGTACATAAAGTGCAGCGCAGATTCATCTCAACTTCGACTCCACAGCCCTGATCACTACTGAGCATGTGCATAAAGTGTAGCACAGATTCATCTAAACTTCGACTCCACAGCCCTGATCACTACTGAGCATGTACATAAAGTGCAGCACAGATTCATCTAAACTTCGACTCCACAGCCCTGATCACTACTGAGCATGTACATAAAGTGCAGCACAGATTAATCTAAACTAAAAGCCCAGATCCTTGATCAGGAACAGAACAGACATTTATAGGACATTTCATAACTTTCCCAAATTCTTATGAAAACATTTACAGCACATCCTGCATTGTACTACTGTACCCAATGTATTATATATTTCAGGAGTCGGAGTTGGTCCATTTTATACTGACTCCACCAAAATGGACACGCAACTCCCTGCTTCCAATCCATATAGCCTCGTTCAGATGTCCTTATTTCACATATACTTTCTATCCGTAAGCATTATTATTTATTATTATTATTGCGCCATTTATTCCATGTGTATAGTACAGTTTATGGTGTTGTTCAAATTTCCACTTTTTGTGTGGACCGAATGTTAGCATTAAATGAAAACTAGGATGTTCTTTTTTTGATCAGTTTTGCGGATTAAACTCGCCCATTTAAGTAAATTGGTTGTCCGGTTCTTTCACTGTTTAATAGGCAAAAGAGAGTTGGATTTTGATTTTTTCTTTTTTGCAAACAAGAAAAACAGATGAGACCCAAAAATGCACAAAAACTGGAATCAGCAAACTGATGAAAAATGGAATGTACGCAAAAAATACCTACCAAAAAAACGGATGTTTGGATGAGGTCGAAACAGAACAGGCGAGCCTAATCTGGACTGCTCTGGTAAACCAGGCCCAGCACTAAAAAACATTTAGCAAAAAAATAAATAAAATCAAGTTATAGATTTTCTGCAAAACTGTCCGAGAATCTGGAAGAATCAATTGGGAAGATGCTCGCTGTCAGCAAGTTAATACGTAGCGCACAATTATATTCAGCAGGAAAAACAGGCAAGCAAACAAGCAGCGTTATTGTTATTCTGCTAGGACTGTCACCCCGAGCTTAAACACGCTGCTGTGAAAATATAATTATTGGCATATTAAGAAAACATTGTAAGCTGACGATACACGGCAAACATTACAGCTCCACTGCAGCAATGTAGATTGCACTTGTCGCATGTTTTAGACCTTAATAGTGATGAGCGAATATACTCGTTGCTCGGGTTTTCCTGAGCACGCTTGGGTGGTCTCCGAGTATTTGTTAGTATTCGGAGCTTTAGTTTTCATCTACGGCAGCTACATGATTTACAGCTACTAGCCAGGCTGAATACATGTGGGGGTTGCCTGGTTGCTAGGGAATCCCCACATGTAATCAAGCTGGCTAGCAGCTGTAAATCATTCACCTGCCGCAATGAAAACTATATCTCCCAACACTAACAAATACTCAGAGACCACCCGAGCGTGCTCAGGAAAACCCGAGCAACGAGTATACTCGCTCATCACTAGACCTTATTCATGGCCAGATCATGGATTTGTGTTATATAGAGCCATAATATAAGACCCGCAATTTGCTATGGACCCATTCTGTATCTTCTTGAGCCCATAGTGGATCGCCCGCTAGGGCAGCGGGGTACTCGGTACCGGGTCCGGTCTTAAAGGGGATGTGACGGTGGCTGGGACCCAGTCCGTGGCCCTGGGCGCAGAACTAAAGGGAAAGGCCTTTAAAGGGATTTGTAATGTCTGTTGATTGTGACACCACCTGTGGTATTCGGTCAGTATGGACCGACGCTGCTTAAAGGGGTCCTCTGGGGAGATGTTATTGCAGTAAGATGGTAACGCTTCCCACAGTTGAAGCGGGGTCCCCAGGGCTTCCCAAGAGTATGGCAAGATGGTGTAAGCCGTCGAATAAGTGGAGGACACAGGTTTGCAGTCTTTACCTAGTTTACTGATGGTAGTAGTCCTCAGTCCAGGGTACCAGGTATAGGGTAGTTGTAGTCCGGCCGGCTTGGAGGCAATAAGGGAATTCCACTTCAGGTGGGGTCTGTAAGCCTTTCCTACTTGCACCAGATGGCGAGGTCCCTGCGGCTTAAAGCTTGCTGACAGGGTCCCCTCTCTCCTGCCCTAAGACAGATGTCTGTACGATAGGCAGTTTGAGCCTGTTTATAGGATCTCTTAGATGACCCGGCTCTTAGGGTCACTGCTTCACCTCAGACTTGTTACAGGCAATTGACATACAGTGCTATGCCCTCCAGTTCTGTCGCGCGTCCTGGAGAACAACATGACCTCGGGCTCCCAGTACCCGGCTTCTGCGCTCTGGCTCTGAGGAGGTCCTTCCACTGTTCCCCTCCTGAGCCCTTTCCTAGACTGTGCTTCTTCCCTCTAAGCTCCTTCACATTTCAACTCTCTTTCTGCTTCTATTTCCAGGGGTAGCAGCTCCCTCATGGCCCCTCGGCCCCTACATCTGCTCCAGACGTCCTTCTATCCCTCCTCACTCCTCTACAACTCACTACGTCCCCCTAACGAAGGCAGACACCGAAACGCCCGTCGGGGTCGGTCGCATCATAGGGACTCTGCAGCGTGCATTAAGGTATTTATCTGGAGATTTCATTTGGTGGATTTTCGTTGGGCTACATATATTTATATGGCATTACCTTAGATTATTGCATCATTCAGCGATTGTGCTGATTTTTTCTCCTTTCCTCTCTTTTTTTTATCCGCTCCATTAAGCATATGCACTTTAGCAATATGTATACATTTTTTTTTTGCACTGCATACTTTGCACATGTCACTTTTTGCACGTGTCTTAAAACTACTCTTTGGAGTGGCAGTATATTTGTTATTTTTGTCTGCTAATTATTTTTAGCACATGTTCACCGCTGTTCTTTATTTATTTTTCAATCGGCAATATACTTGGAATATTTTTCTATTAAATATTCCCAGCACATGCTCACTGCCGTTTCCTATTTTCATGAACTTTTTCCAGTATATTGTAATTGAACATTGTGCAGTCTGGTTGTCCCTTCGGTGTGCTCCTCAAGTTCTGGTATTGTCCCCACCTTTTTATATTTTTTTATATTTTTGTTCATTTTTTTTGTATTAATAATAAAAAAAAATTCAGTTATTTCTGGACGTATCTCGGGTGTTCTTTGTTCATGAATATATTTTCCGATTTGTCCTCTTTTTATGAATTATCCATGTATACACACATTGAGGCATAGGTATTTTCCTACTATTATATATATTACGTATTGCCGTGAACATCGTGTGTGTATTTTTTCCTTGAGTGTTCTCAAATATTTAAACTCACTACAAACTGACTGGCTCCTCCTCCAGACCAGGATACATATAGCTAAGGGACGCTCCCCTGAATCCGGGTTCAGAGCTCCCCCTCCTGGCCAAGATTCTAATGTGTTGAATGTAAGTGCCTTACCTGAAAGAATCCCCCTTGCCTCCAAGCGTGACATCACCCTCCCCGAAGGGAAGGTAACATCACTGCAGCAACCGGTTACCTGGGGTGCTGCAATAGCATTGTGCCACATGCCTCAAGAAGGTAATATATGCACATAGACTGCTCTAAGGGCCAGTAGCCATGGTTGAAGGGACTTCATGTGCCACCACCCTAGTTTTAGTACTGTCATATCCTTGCTACCCATATAAGTAGTGATGGGGGTCGAAATAGCCATAGCAAATAAATTTCCATACAATCGGATTGTCCAACAAATCCATCCATGAAACAAGTCATCAAACAACCTCTCCAAAAAAAAAAAAAAAAATTTTACCAGCTGTGAATGGCTGTCATTGGACAAACCCAGCCAACTAATTTTCAGAGAATTATTGAGACCGAGTAGGAAGTTGGGATGAGTAGGTCGCATTTGTGTAGGGCTGCTCTCATTGGTGGAAGGAGCACTGAAAAAATCCTTGGACTGGAAACCATGGAAAATTCTAAAATTGCTATACCATCTCCGACAAAAATTCATGAGCCTATTCCAGAGGTAGAAACATAGCGCCGAGCCTTCTAGAACGCACTCCAAAGGGTCAAAGTTCCAAATCTCCAGTATGACTTGCCTACACATGTAACAGTCGATTTTTTTCTTTACTTATGCCCTAGCTGTAATTAACGGGGATCTATCACTTACTCCTCGACATTTCTGTTTTAGTAAATACTTGCATGGAAGAACAATTCCAGAGCAGATTTTAGTAGATTTCTACATTGCGCCATTTCTCTGCTATTCTTCATAGAAAGTTATGAATAAATTTACAACTGGGAGTAACAAGCTGGGGACACGCCCCTGTATAATTTGGTACTGTAGCACCGATTGGACGGTATCAAGCTGTGCAGGGACACGCGCCCCCAAACTAATACCACTGAGTTGTCAATTTATTCATAAATTACTAAGAGGAATAAAAAGGGGAATGGTGCAGCATAAAGAGCCAAGAAAAGAATTCTTGTTTTATGGGTGGGAGCGCTTTTAAAAGCATCTAAAACAACATAAACTCCCCAGTGCACCACACAATGATATATTCACAAGTAATGATAACCGCAGCGCTGACTGATCATTGTAAACTGCAAGGGTCGGAATACAGAATCCCCAATAAGAGGGTCATACGGCGCTACAATGGCTCCTCCTAACTACCTCCCATAAGGAAACTGGAAAAAAAAAAGCATTAAACCCCTTCAACAGTATGTAAAAATAAAGGCCAGTGGCACAAATCGATTAGAAAGACTAATAGTACAAGGGCAGGATCACAAACAGGCAGATGTGGAGCCCAGAAATAGGAAACAAAAATGTATTCATGAGACTACAACCCATTAAATCGCCAGGAGCTAGAAATAGGACAGCGCCACCAGGAACCCAATTTCCCAGATCATAAATCGAGTTCTTATATCTGGTATTAGTTCTAGACATGGTACAAACGCAAACAGCATGACATTCACATAATCTCCGAGATCCCGCATCTGTTCTCACAGCACCGCCGCTAGCGCAACCAGGGGCGGAAACTTCCCTTTCCTCAACAGGGAAATGTGAAATCAGCAAAGAATTGCATATTGAAAAATTATTTTCCTGATCGTAAGACACCGTATCTCCAGCTTGTAAGAGAATAATTTCCAAAAATTATCATGGTTCTTATTATTGTATACTTAGGGAGGATATTTGACATCTAGGAGGTATCAGCTAGAGTCCAAAAAATAAAATCGCGAAAGGCAAAGCCCAAAGAGCAGATGCCAAACAAAGTAAAATAAAGTCAAATGAACAAGCAGATCTTGGTGAAACTGATCAAGTATCTGATGCGTTTCGGGGTGTCCTACCTTGTGTGGAGACCGAATGATCGGCCATGTTGGATTTCATCATGCCCAATCCTCATCACACTAAGTTAGTCGCTACTTGGGGAGAAATGCTCCTTTGGGTCTACAGTTGTAGAAAGCTGTACCGCCATCCTAACATAGAACCATGGGGTTCCGTAGCAAAGAGGGCATTTCAGTCACCCATATTCATTACTAATGTTTATGGGGTAGTCTGGAAGGAATCTATGTTGGGTATGGCTTACAACAGTGGTGAAGCCGCGCAGGAGCCCGAGAGGTAAAAGGGCCCACTTCTACCATCGGGTTCTGGCAGGTAGGAGTCCGTTCACAAAACTCTCAACCAGCGCCCATGGAATACTGACCTGGCTGATGCACCAGAGTCCTGTAAATGTATTTGCTCATCTCTACCAGATGATGGAGAACCGACAGTTTTCAATTTTAGGCCAAGAACTTGATGTCTTGGTTCTTATCAGATGTTTTAAGCTCTCCTAGATGGATGCCATCTAAGGACACCAATGATTGGTATACATCAACCCTTGGGCCAGGGCGTAATGATCGCAGATTGCTTTGGCGACCTGGCCTGGCCGATTCAGGAGGTGGGCCCGCCGGCGCCAGCAGCTGAAGATGCACATTCAGCTCAAATGTATTGCATTACAGAGACTTGCAGAGTCTATGCACTGCAATACTCGTTATCTAGAAATCAGAGGTCAACGACAGACGTCGGCACAGGACAGTGACGTTATGCGCTGCCGGTCACTTGCATACTGAAGTAGGCTGGCGGTTTCTGCACCAGCTATGAAAGGGGAGACAGCACATAATGGGAGTAGGGGAAGTTGAGTAGAATCTTTTTTTTAAATATTTTTTGGAGAAGAGACGAAGAACAGGGACATATATTACAGGAAAGGGGCCCTGGGTGGGGGACGTTAGACCAGGATGGGGGACATTATACCAGGATGGGGGACATATGTTACTGGAAGGGGCCCAGGATACGGGGCATACGTTATAGGAAGAGATCCAGGATGGGGGACATTATAACAAGATGGGGGGCATATATTACTGGAAGGGTCCCAGGATGGGGGCATAATACCAGGATGAGGGACATATATTACATGAAGGGACCCAGGATGGGGGCCATTATACCAAGAAAAAGGCCCAGGATGAAGAACGTTGTACCTGGAAGGGGCCCAGAATTGAGGACATTGTTACATGAGAGGGTGGACATGTATGTCTTCACAAGATTTGGAACACTACAAGGGCCCATATATCTAAGGAACGTACAGGTAAGAGGTTAGGTCTAAATTTTGCACTAGGCCCCTCCTAATCTGGTTATGCTAATGCCTTGGTCTACTCTGACCACAAAGGAAAGAAGCTTTATGGTGACCACCAGCAGCGTTACCAATATGTTCATTCCTTGGGTGATACTGAGCTCCAACCTTCGGACCTCACATATGGCCTGACTCAAGCACAATGACCGGCTCGGGTAGTAGTGTGGTCAGTAGTATGGCTACCACGGCATTGATGGGCCGTTCTGGCATGATGTGAAGCTCCTATTACATAAAGCCGGCAATGTTGGTCTGTTTTTCAGCACTGCTTTCTGGCTTCCATAGCAGATACCCTTGTTTAGCCTTGGACAATTAGGCGAGGTTTCATGAGGACACATCGTTCATTTTGTGAAATTTCAGCCTGTAATTTTGAAATCACATTAGAACAAATTACAAGAGTTTGCAAATGGTTTAATTATCTTGTACGCAGGTCTGCCGACACATTTTCCAATGAATCATTCTGTAAGAAAATTGTAAAATGGATGGTTTATATTGCAACGGACGCGACCCAGCAGATGTGAACCACAAACAGTGCAAGCAGATGGAAGCTCAGGGACATGATGAAGAACCAGCTTTTCCATTGGTTATGGAAGTCACATTGCTTTGTCCTTTTTTTTTGCTTATTATTTCAAGAGTTAATTTATAGAGTGAAATCTGGGCTACATCTGGAGCAGAACTCAGAGCAACATTTGCATTCAACACATTTAAAGGTTTGCAGGGTAATTGTGAAGAAACTGCAAGATGGCTGGAAAAAGTCCGCCTAAAGAGATATGGACATATTTATTTTCATAAATGGATGTATTTTTTTTTTTTTTGCAAAATCATTTTTGCAGTTGGGTTTCATTAAAAATGTTGTACATAGCCTCAAAGTTGTATAATTTGTGGCCGGCTGCAGAATGAGTCAACTGAGAATCCGTCAGGGAGAGTTTAGCAGCTTTATCGGTCTTTTTCTGAGCTCTTTGGTACTGATTTCAGATCACAGACCACATTGAACGCAAGCTAAACCTTGTGTTCAGAAATCAGCTCCATACAGCTGATTTATGCACAGAAAGTTCTGCTAAACTTTGATGTGTTTTGTGGTCATTAATCAGCAACGAGGAGCTCAGAAAAATACAGATTAAGGAGTTATTATTCTCCAGTCAAAAAAGACCTAACTGGTCTGGCATTATCAAGTTTAGAAGTTATCCTCTTAACTGTTGGATAAGGGATAATTTTTCGATCACTAGGGATCGGACTACTAGGACCCCCACAGATTGTGGGAACCATGTGAATGACGCAGTGGTCGATCATGCGAAATGCCGCTATATACATTGTTAATGGGACCGCTAGGGATAGCCGGGCACTGCATTCGGCTGGTCTTTGGCACTCCTATAAGAATGAATGGATTGGTAGTGCGCATGATCTGCTCCATTCACACGTCCCAGGTTTGAGAATCATTGGGGGTCCCAACAGTCAGACCCCAACAAAAGGGAAGTTATCTCTAAGCCAATGGATATGGGATAACTTCCAAACTTGAGAATAGCCTCTTAACGTATTCTACAGCCAGCAATGTGCAAGGAAACCAAAGGATCTGTAAATGCCCAAAATAAATTAAAATTAAATCCAATCGAAAAAGTTATTTTTAGTCCAAAATGCAGGTAAAAACAAAATAGTCCACAAATCTAGGACTTAAATGCATCTCCAATATTAGAAGAAAGGATCACCCTAACTAATGATGGCCGTCCACCAGTTCATTGAATGTTTTTTGTATTGCAATTCTTGAATGGGGATGAAACACAGACCATGTATAAATGTGATGCAGACATCCCTATAGGTGGAGATCTACACGGGTCTAATGTGCACGCACAGTAAATCCAGACAAGATTGAATCGTGCAGATTTACAAAGTAAGATAAAAAATATTCCAAAGCGTGTGGACAACACCTGTAAAACCTAATCCACTTCACTGCAACTAAATTATACCATTGATTTTACTAACGCAAACCCACAGTAATTCCAGAATTCATGAATCAAACCTAATGAAAACCGGCTGAGATAAATGCCTTGTAAAAATCCCTGAGCTCCCCCGATTCTGACGCTCTTTTCCATTTTGATCTGCGTCGCTCCGTTGCAGAGATATTCACATTTGTTGCTTTTGTAGCGCAATATGTGAAATCTCTGCTCTGCTGTCCACCTGTGCGTTTCTTCAGAGTGTTCTCTGGGGTGTACGCTTTTACCCCTCCCTCCTAGATTCTACCAATCATAGCTTGGCAGCATCTGAGACCAATAGACTCCTGCTGAGCTGTGATTGGCCGCATCTGAGAAGACGGAGTGAAAGAGAATGCCTCCAAGGAAGACGCTGAAGAAATGTCCAGTTTCACTACAAGCAGAGATTTCACATCCGGCTCTCCAAAAGTAGCAAATGTGAATATCTCTGCAAAGGAGCAACACAGCGCAAAATGGAAAAAAGTGTCAGAATCAGGAGAGATCGGAGATTTTTATAAGGTATTTAATTTTTTTTTTTTAACAAGTGACAGGTCCTCGTTAAACTCTCTGATCATACCTTCATATGTCCCAACTTCAAGTAGCGTTCCACTCTGTTCCAGTGCCAAAAACTCCTGAATGGTCAAAAATCTGTAGTCCACACCAGGGACTTCTCCTTCTCTAGGTGGACGTGTTGTGCCTAGAACCAGAAAAGAAATTTACGTTAAAACAGAAATGCGATCAGGTTTTTTTTGGAACGAAGCATAAATTAGCGACAAAGAAATAATTGGATGATTACAAAAACACAACTTGGGATTGAGTAGAGGTTTGCGGCCACTTGTAGATGCAGAAGAACTAACTAGACCAAGACACCACCACATTAAGAAAGTTTAGAATTGGCTACAGACATCGGCTTCAAACTCCATTTGGTCCACAAAGAAACGTCACGATGTCCCACTGGATCAATTCTCATATCAAGTGAGAAAGTGTCTAGTGAAAATTTTGTCCGCAGAAGAGTCTTGCCACGGAAACCCTCAACAGACCTCGTCCTGCTATGAGACCAAGGGCTCAGATGATCTAACATCTGGTCCATGACACGCAACCACAGGGAGGGGACAATGACACCAGCTGTCAGCTCCGGACAACACTTAGTAGCAAGATTGCTCTCAGCAAGAGAAAACCAACTCCAGTCCTTTGACCCACAATATTTGGATTAAAGATCAAATGATTACAAGAGTTGACGCCCTCCGACAGTCGTCAAGGACATTGCAAAGGCTTGGATAGAAAATATCTCATGTAGGTTCAATATCCATCACTGGTACTTCAACTAGGACCTCTGTACAGTGCAGTCATAAACCAGTGCTACTTTTCACCACAAATTATAGGACAGTAGTACCGGGATCGAGTAGAAAAAGAGGCCTGGAAATGCATTGATATTGTACCATGGGATTGAATATTTTGGCTCAATAGTCTTCTAGTTCAATACATGATGGATACAATGACGGAGGTGCCATAGATGAGTAGAAAGATAGATAATTATAGACCTGGAGGAAAACATTGTTTTGGGAAGGACAATAATGAAAGATATAAGTTGGATAGGTGGAACAGATACTAGATTAACACTAGAAGTCCTAGAAATTTCGAGCTCCAAAGGTTCCAAAGGTAGAAATGTTAAATGACCCCTGTCTGGGACTTCTAGTGTTAACAGATACAACAATAGATAAAAAGGTAAAAAGAAAGTCAGAGAGTGAGTGCAGATCCCAGATCCCAAACAGCGACCTTCCAAGTAGCCGGTACAAAACCCCGACCTGCAATGTGAGAACATCGGGGCGCTTGTCAGGCATATCAAACACAGCGTTTATGTGTATCTAGATCGATAGGAAGAAACATATAATACATATATAGATCGATAAATAGATGGAACCCGAGATAGAACAAACTCACTTGCCTATGAGCCAAAACATTGCAACCTGTTCACATGGCCCAATAAAGACACCAGTTTTTTTTGCGTGGAATTTTCTATTGAGAGTTACCCACTTTTCTTGCCATACATTGGTGGGTTGCAACCTTTGTGCTGATTTTTTTTGTTTTTCAAGAAATGGAGGGAAAGAGGGAGTTAGGGAGGGAGGAAAGGATGGATGTATGGATGGATAAATAGATGGAACAATTTATAAAACAATACATAATACCTAGATAGATAGATAGATAGATAAATAGATAGATAACAGATAGGTAGATAACAGATGGATAATAGATAGATGATAGATAGATAATAGATGACAGATAATAAATAGATAGATAACAGATAAATAGACAGATGATAGATAATAGATGATATATAATAGATAAATAGCTAGATAACAGATAGATAACAGATAGATAGATAATAGATAGATAGAAGCTAGATAATAGATAGATAATAGGAGATGGATAGATAGATAATAGATAGATAACAGATAAATACATAGATCTGTCCCATAACTATTGTGAGATTACACATATCAGTTATTTGCGACCAAGAAATGATTGATAATAATCCATAATCACGCTAGGACAAGGGCACATTGTGTCTTTGGGCAGACATTGGCAGGATTATTGGGTGATGACCCACACAGGTCTCCTTCGAGCAGGAAAGGCGCAGACAACTCCTCTCCAAGGCACAGACAGATCTACAGCCGCCCACAGCCCTGACAGTGAGCGTTAAATATTTATTGCCTTGTAGGAGGATGCAAATCATTTTAATTGAAATAATAATATTAATAGGCGCAAGTCTTCTTCTTTATAACATATAATTACGGAGGTGGCAAACAGAGCAATATGCTGAGAAAATGCTTTTAAGATTTCGGCTGGCTTCAAAATTATGCTGAAAAACAGAGACAGATGTAGCAGAGCTGAAGTAGTGATGTGTCTCTGGGTTTACTTGCAGCACCCCTCTTAAAAGCCATGTGAGAAACTCTGCTCTGTTACACCTGCGGCGGGCATTACCCATGTAATCCCTATATATTGTTAAATGGGATGTCTCATAAGGGCACCCCCTTCTTACATGTCCTCTTGGTTCATAGAAGGGAGTACCCTATTGAAATACCTGAGCACCCTTCTCCACACATTACATAGTGGTCCGGTACCCACTAGAGTTATGCCAGGGGCAGAGGTACTACAGGGGCACAACTTCAGTGGGTGCAGGGGTTAAAGTTGCACCCGAACCCTAGAGAATAGGGGACCTAAAGAATCTTATGAAAAAAGCAACACTATTTTAGACAAGTGATACTATAGGCTCTGTTGGAAATTTTGCATGGGAACCTAGAGCTTCAAAATGCACCACTTGAGAACAATACTACACTTCTCCTCCAGAGGCCGCTGCTGCAAAAAATGTATGATTGGACGCAACTGATCACTGGGGAAATTTTGATGCCAGACCCTCAGCGATCACCTGATCCACAGGATTATTATTATTACATAACGGCCTTCAGCTCAATCTCCAGTCATGGTGACTTGATAGATGAACAATCTGTAGTAAGATCAATCTTGTACATCCTAGATAGGTCCACCAGGGTCTTCTCTGCCATTATCTTAATACTATCAAGTCATCGCATTGCTTGTCTTCCTCTTCGCTTTGTTCCTTCTATTCTTCCGACCATGATGTTCTTCTCCGGTGATCGCTCTCTTCGTATGATGTGTCCAAAGTAGACAAGTCATAGCTTGGTGATCCTTGCTTCCAGTGACATGTTGGGCTTGATTTGTTCCAAAATTGATTTGTTTGTTCTTCTTGCCATCCATGGTATTGATAACCTCCTTCCCCGCCACCACATTTCTAAGGCGTCGATTCTTCTTCTGTCTTGTTTCTTTATCATCCAGGTTTCACATCCATAAGTTACCAAAGAAAAGACCAAAATTTGTATGAGCCGTGTCTTTCTCACCAGTGAAATGTTCCTCATTTTGAAGACCTTGTCCAGTGACTTCATTGTTGATTTGCTCATAGCTATTCTCCTTTTGACTTCCGATGTCAATGCTGGATCTTGAGAGAACATGGAGTAGGTTGATGTCACATACAACTTTCATTTCGTCATAGTCTATCTCAAATGTGTTCTGGTCGTACCTGGCAGTAGTCAAGATCTTTATCTTCTTTGTATTGAGTAAGGGTACCGTCACACTAAGCGACGCTGCAGCGATACCGACAACGATGTCGATCACTGCAGCGTCGCTGTTTGGTCGCTGGAGAGCTGTCACACAGACAGCTCTCCAGCGACCAACGATCCCGAGGTCCCCGGTAACCAGGGTAAACATCGGGTTACTAAGCGCAGGGCCGCGCTTAGTAACCCGATGTTTACCCTGGTTACCAGCGTAAACGTTAAAAAAAACAAACACTACATACTTACCTTCCGCTGTCTGTCCTCCGGCGCTCTGCTTTCCTCTGCACTGTCAGCGCCGGTCAGCCGGAAAGCAGAGCGGTGACATCACCGCTCTGCTTTCCGGCTGGCCGGCGCTGACACAGGATGCAGGAGGAGTGCAGAGAAGCAGAGCGCCGGGGACAGACAGCTGAAGGTAAGTATGTAATGGTTGTTTTTTTAACGTTTACGCTGGTAACCAGGGTAAACATCGGGTTACTAAGCGTGGCCCTGCGCTTAGTAACCCGATGTTTACCCTGGTTACCAGTGAAGACATCGCTGGATCGGTGTCACACGCCGATCCAGCGATGTCAGCGGGAGAGCCAGCGACGAAACAAAGTTCTGGACTTTCCTCAGCGACCAACGATCTCCCAGCAGGGGCCTGATCGTTGGTCGCTGTCACACAGAACGATTTCCTTAACGATATCGTTGCTAGGTCACAAAAAGCAACGATATCGTTAACGATATCGTTATATGTGACGGTACCTTAACAGTCCCATGGTCGAGCTTTCCATCTTGACACTCCATAATAAGTTCTTCATTCTATCTCGTTTCTATCAATGTTGTATCGTTTGCCATTTAAAGATTCTTAAGGACTCGTCAGGCAATTTAGATCTTTTCTTCTTTTTCAGCAAGTCAGGCTAAAGGGTTGACTCATTGACCGATGGTATGGCAATCTATGCACATCGCTACTCCATGCTGGGTTATGGCTGCACACAGGGGTCTTGTATCAGTGCCCTATCATTACAGTGCAGCCATCTTATCTCTGCCTTTGTACACTTTATCTGATAAAATGTCAGGATCAGAATTCTCTAGATAATTGCCTTGGATGTGAACAAATATTTAAAGCAGCACTGCAAAGAGACGGGGTGGGCAGGGAGGTGCGAAGCCAGCCTTCCCCCACTGTCTCTTGAATAAAGTGACAAGCTGTTTGCTGGACACAGGCTGGCAGATGGCAAAATCAAAGGGTTTTTCTAAGCCCATCTGCATGTGTACAATGATTACAAACCTCACTTGAAGCAAAACCCACAATGTTTGCTTTCTAAAAAGGAGCAAAGCAAATACACTTTGCATAAAAAAAAAAGTTTTTGAGTCATTAAAACATTGATTCATATAATCACGGCTGAAGCGTTAACTGGAGACTGTACGTAAAGTCTAAAAATAGGGGGAAAAAAAGTCATAAAAAATGGAAATAACGCACTAGAGGAACACTATCTCCATATATTGTCTGTTCCATCCAATGGAAAAGTCGGCACCATACCGTTCAACAAGACAATGGCCATCAGTGCGGCTTCCAGTTTATATCGGTTGTGCTCTGTAAAAAAGTCCATTGCAATTTTCCATGTAGTTTGCAAATAGGGAAAGTGAAACGCGTCACTCAATCTCCAAACATAATGTCTTTTATTGACTAACAAATTAGTGCTTCGGATGATGCGTCAAAGGTAACAGGAAGCGTCCAAAAAGAAAAGGGGGACCCACTCCAAAGCCCTAATTTACGTCTGTCGTTTTGCCGTGCAGCAGTTTATCTCCAGGGAGAAGGTACAAGCATTAAAATCCAACATGATGGATCCTTCACTCACCCCCAACATCATACGTCAGGAAAGTTGGAAGCCCGCCATACACATTACTGTTGGCCGATCCTTCCTAGATCTGTGAGTTTGGTCAACTTTAGTCTAATGTGTATGGAGCCTTTACTGCCAGGTTTCCCCACAGATTATGGCAGCTAAGGCTGGCCATACACATTAGATGGCTTTTGGGCAAAAGAACGTTCGAGTGACACGACTCTCCCATACACAGGAGAGATAATTCAATTGGACACTTGTGGTCTCTATGACAAAGCTTCTGGATGGCAAGTCGGACAATAGTTTATCTCATGGAGAAAAATGCGAATGGCAGTCCAAAACCAGACATGCATGATCGATAAATCTCTCAACCATCATATGGCCAATGCCCCCATAGACATTAGACCATGAGCCAAACCCATCGATATCGGCGAGTTTGGTAGACATAAGTCTAATGTGTATGGCCAAATTAATGTCTCTCTACGATCTAATTAATGTCACGGGACTCCTCTTGCATCTAGCAACTATCCAAGACTCAAAGTTGCAAATTGAGCAAAAAATTTGTTGCATACAAACCCTTTAAAAAAATTACTGAGTACTGCATACAAATTTTCCGCAGCAATTAATGCTCCCTTTCCCCCCATATAACAGTAAATTACAGACGAAACGACTTCTCCTTGCCTACATGGACAACTTCCGCAGACCAGAAAGAAGCCAAAAAAACGATCATGGTTACAAATTTTGGACCATGCGTAAACATAATGGGGAAATTTGCTAAATTGTTCCTTATGGTCTACATGTTGACTCCATTGTACAATCCTAGTACAATTGTTCTTAACATAATGCAACTTATGTTTTAGATTCAGTGATTCTTTAATAATAACCTCGTCACCGTAGGAAGTCACCGCACCTACAGTCTGCACCGATCCGCGGTTTACTCTTGCACAAGAGATCACGGTAGGCTACAGACAGAACGCTGGTCAGGTTTTCCGCTTTCAGTGTAATTATGTTTACTCTTCCAATTATAATTCCCACGGGTTTGCTGACAAGCTTCATAACATCTAATCTTTACATGTTGTTTATATATTTAGGTATTAGTTACCCCTCCACGGAGACTGAGGAGTATTAATTGATTGTACACTGTCAGACCGACTTAAATTTTTTTTTATTTCTAAGCAGATTCATGATTTTTACATTTTTAACCTTCTAAGTTATCAGCAAATATAGATGAAAACTTTGTGACGGATCGTCTCCTTCACTAGAGGATAATATACCAAAGCTCTGAACGCTTTAGGAGCCGATTAGGCTGTTTGACTTTATTAGTGGCCGGTATTCGGATTCTCTCCAGAAACTATTCCAACCATCAGCAGTTTGTACAAACATTGACTACTGGTTTTCGGGATTTGTCCAACTACTATTTGATGTGGCCCACAGGCAAATCTCATTATCACATTACCATATTGAAAGGTTGTGATGTAGCAACATCTGGGGATAAGGACTCATTTACATGTATAATCGGTTCATGGATTGAACATGTGCACAACGGACCACGCATGGAGCCATTATAGCCACTGTGATAGTGCATTTGGCCAATTATTCAAGCAGATCAATGGTTTGTGTAGAAAAAATATGGCAACAATATGGACAAGCAAACAGAGCTGCACACGGAGCCAGTCAAAGAATTTAGACTTGCCTGACTTCTAACAAGGCCATCTGATCCTGGCTATGGCCTATTGGATGTTATTTTGTGTCACAATCATGGAGCCATTGACCCACCATGAGAGCATGGGAGGCAGAGCTTTGACCGAACTGCCACCACTGCACCTTGCTGTACTCAAAAAGTTGAAACCAAAATTTTACAGTAGGACCAGTGTTGGATGTAGGGTCTTCAAGTTGACCAGAGAAAATTATTTAGAGAGCCCACGTTATATTTTTGAGCCAATCATTGTCAGAACCTCGGCCTGCTGGGAAATGCTATTATGGGTCAGGATTATTGGGTTTGAGCCATTGCTTGTAATATTAGCTAAATTGTTGAATGGACTGCTTCAATCTCATAGTCAGTTACAAAAAGCTTAAGCGGTTGAAATGTGGAGCTGGCCAAATACATTAGACCTGACAATACACATTGGAGCCGGCTATACACATTGGAGCCAGCCAAACACATTGGAGCCGGCCATAAAAATTAGAGCCACCCGTGCCCATTAGCGCTGGCCATGTTGATTAAAGCCGACCCTATACGTTGGGGCCGGCCATACACATTGGAGCCGGCCATACACATTGGAGCTGGCTCAACTCTTTGGCTAAGCGTTCCCATGTTCTCTAGGAGTGATCTACAGACATAATAATCTGCCAGTGACTTATGTCTGAGCCAAACAAAAAGATTATCCTTTGAAATTAAACATACTGGATCCTTCTCTACCCCAATATTATTTGTCGTCAGGTGAGAGTCCGAAGTCCCCTTGCACATTAGTCGTTTGGCTGATCCCTCCGAAATCAGCGAATTTGGCGGACTTTAATCTAATATGTAGGGCTTTAGAAGTGATCCTTGATTAGGTCTGAGCCTCTGATTATGTTGGCATTGACCTCCACTGTGACCACTTGGTGGATAAGTCACACCAATGTCCATAGATAAGGTAATACCTTAAGTTACAATCTCGCAGTTCTAAAAATGTATGGGACACACCGAGAAGACTAACAGCAGTCATCTGACCTCAGTTCATCGGCCTAGTGTAACTCATTGCTAACATTTGGTTTTCCCTTTGAGTTTGGAATTTATTGCATCACAAAAGTAATGGTACTTTTTATTATTTTTAATCAATGGAGCAACCAATCTTTTTCGTCAGTGTTCATGCAACTTGACCAGTTCACCACCTATCCCGTTTACATACATAAAGCTATATGGAACACATCGGTGCAGACTTCAACCTTATTTCACAATTTAAAGCTCAAAGTTGCAGTGTGCACCTGTTCATACTTCTGTACACAAAACCTAGAAAATATGGTTTGCGTTTAGAGCAACATGAGAAATGTGACACGGAGGCCTGATGTCACACATACAATGAAGTCATCGGATATATTCTAAGATATTCTACACATGACCTCCGCACTCTTTTTATGAAGCAATCTTAGAACCTGTTACGTTTTATGGTAAAAAAGAAATGTGTCATCACAAACAAAGCAGCAAGGTCAGACTATCGCAGAAACACAACAAACAAATACATCATGTACTGTTTTACACATCCTTATTATTCCTAGTTGTACCAAATATTTAAAAAAGTTGCCTTTTGCTGGTAATCTGAAAATAAAAACCTGATTTCCTTATGGGTAACTAGATGGTGGCCCGATTCTAACGCATCGGGTATTCTAGAATATGCATGTCCACGTAGTATATTGCACAGCCCACGTAGTATATTGCCCATCCACGTAGTATATTGCCCAATCACGTAGTATATCGTCCATATATTGTCCAGCCACGTAGTATATTGCCCAGCCACGTAGTATATTGCCCAGCCACGTAGTATATTGCCCAGCCACGTAGTATATTGCCCAGCCACGTAGTATATTGCCCAGCCACGTAGTAAATTGCCCAGCCACATAGTATATTGCACAGTCACTTAGTATATTGCCCAGTCACGTAGTATATTGCCCAGCCACGTAGTATATTGCCCAGCCACGTAGTATATTGCCCAGTCACTTAGTATATTGCCCAGTCACGTAGTATATTGCCCAGCCACGTAGTATATTGCCCAGCCACGTAGTATATTGCCCAGCCACGTAGTATATTGCACAGCCACTTAGTATATTGCCCAGTCACGTAGTATATCGTCCATATATTGTCCAGCCACGTAGTATATTGCCCAGTCACGTAGTATATTGCCCAGTCACGTAGTATATTGCCCAGCCACGTAGTATATTGCCCAGCCACGTAGTATATTGCCCAGCCACGTAGTATATTGCCCAGCCACGTAGTATATTGCCCAGCCATGTAGTATATTGCCCAGCCACGTAGTATATTCCCCAGTCACATAGTAAATTGCCCATCCACGTAGTATATTGCACAGCCACTTAGTATATTGCCCAGTCACGTAGTATATCGTCCATATATTGTCCAGCCACATAATATATTGCCCAGCCACGTAGTATATTGCCCAGCCATGTAGTATATTGCCCAGCCACGTAGTATATTGCCCAGCGACGTAGTATATTGCCCAGCCACGTAGTATATTGCCCAGCCATGTAGTATATTGCACAGCGATGGAGTATACAACACAGAGCCATGTAGTATACAGACTTAAAATAAAAAATAAACATATACTCACCCTCCTTTGAAGTCCTGGCCCTGTGTGCAGTGCACACGGCAGCTTCCGGTCCCAGGGTTAGTATGGGCGCAGGACCTGTGATGATGTCGCGGTCACATGACCGTGATGTCATGGCAGGTCCTTGTCACATACCATCCTTGCCACCGGAACCTGCCTCTTGCATGGAGCGGTCACCGAAGCATCGCGAGGAGCAGGAAAGGCGCCGGAATGTGAGTATATGATGATTTTTTATTTTTTTTATTATTTTTAACATTAGATCTTTTTTACTATTGAGGCTGCATAGGCAGCATCAATAGTAAAAAAGTTGGTCACACAGGGTTAATAGCAGCGTTAATGGAGTGCGTTACACCGCGGTCCATTAGCGCTGCCATTAACCCTGTGTGAGCGCTGACTGGAGGGGAGTACGGAGCGGGCACTGACTGTGGGGAGGAAGGAGCGGCCATGTTGCCGCCGGACTGCGCCCGTCGCTGATTGGTCGTGGGCGTTTTGCCACGACCAATCAGCGACTTGGATTCCATGACAGACAGAGGCCGTGACCAATGAATAGCCGTGACAGAAAGAAGGACAGACAGAAGGACAGACAGAAAGACGGAAGTGACCCTTAGACAATTATATAGTAGATGGCACACAATACCAATGCATGATATATATATAATAGCTTTCGCTATTAGAGCCACTCTCGTAAGTGTAAGGGTTGGGTTATTGGATTTCGGAACCTGCTGATTCTTTGAAAAATATTAAAAGCTAAGAAATGTGTCCTTAACTTTCCTTTCAGCTCAAGAAGAGTGGTGCGAGATGACTATTTTGGCCTGCCAAAAAGATGGTAGGCCAATTTGGATATTTTGGGTGATTGTTGACTGACACGGTGTGTGTTTCGCATGATCAGAGGATTGTCACTTTTTCAAACTTGTCCCTAATCTGCTAGATCAGTTTGGCATGTTGAAGGTCGGACTGTTCATTTTATGCACGATTGATCAACATTGAGGTGGTTAAATTATTCCCTCAAAAAATCAAGTTATTTTTCAAAGGATAGGGGATAACTTGCTGATCGTGGGCGTCTGAGTGCTGGGACCCCGAGATCCTGAAATAGGGGTTAAACGACCTTGAGAATGGGACTTTGTAGCACCATCCTGAGTGGAACATGCTCACCTTCACTTCATTCAGGATGGGGCTGCAGATCTCGGGATCACTGCAGGTCCCGGCTGTTCGATCCCCAGCAGTCAGCACATTATCTCCTGTCCTATGTATAGGGGATAATTGATTTTTGTGGAATAATCCTTTAAGCCAATGTGTATGGCACGCTTTAAGGCCCTCATGCAAATTAGATTTATTTTGGCTAAACCCGCCAATATTGACAGGTTCAGCTGAGGGTCTAATGTGTATGGAGTGTTGGCCAACTAATGGTTGGGAGAGAGGTAGAATGGACATGTCCAATTTTGGACTGCCGATCACATTGTTCTCCCAGAGGTAAGGCACCCTGCCGGAAAGTCTCTGTCTTTCTAATTGACAGCACAGGAGTGCTCAACCGAGCAAGCACTGGGTGTGTATGGGAAAATTGTCTGAAATGGCTGTCGATCGAACGATGACTTGGCTGTCGACCGAAAGATAGTTAGGCAGACAGCCATCTAGTGTTGATGGCCAGCTTAACTATCATGGATCTCTTAGGTTTAGTTTTGTGAAGTGACCATAATCTTTCCAATAAAAAAAAATTGCGATTGGTAAATAGAAATTTTACAATATTGTGACCATTTTGAAACAAAATCCAAGTTCTTTTGACCATACGAAGGCTCAGTAGCTCCATCACGCAATAATCACATTTCAGCATTTGGCCAAGTGTTGACTGTAAAATAAGAGTGAACCACTAAATTTTACACTAGGAAAACTCAAGTTGCTCGTTAAAGATCAAAAAGAGCAAAACTTTTTATTGAGCCTCTAAGTAAGAATGAGCTAAAAACATTTGGCCAAAAACATTAAACAGAACCTTGGTCATCATCTCATTCTACTTTCGCCTGTTGACAAGACGTTGAACTTTGACATTAGTTTTATGTTGGCTACTAAAGAAAGAATCACTATTCCAGACAATTTTCTTTCTGATCCAACAAATATAACAAAATATCAGACACATGTTATGGAGAAAACGTCAGATTTTTAGTCTGTTAACTTCAAGAAAGATAGAAATGCCTTAATGGAACCATGGGTGGTCAATTTCAGAAGAAAAAAAACAGACTACTTTTATGTCAACAAATTGAAAAGTGCACTTCCGTCAACACTGTCTGATTTGCAGTGGGTGATCGGATCTACAAAAGAGACACTTGAAATGTTTGCTGTCATGGCGGTAACAGACAAGGTGACCTGACCTCTATCTCTGCAAGGCAATCCCGGCAGAAAAATCAACTTAAAACTGTATAAAGTCAATAGCGATGCAACACTGCAAAGGACTTGAGAATAGAGAATATTTCAAGATTATTTTGAAGACCAGCAAAATTTCAAATGTACAAACCAAATAAGAAAAAGACAAAAAAAACAACACCTTGAAGTCGGGGCTCACTCCAGGTATATTTGGGCCATCAGATGGCCCCCGACTACCCCTCCAATGGATTGACTACCACAGAGCATTTTTATCCAAATCGACTTAGGTCATCAAATCTCAGTAGACCCCGAGTTGTGTTTGGTTTTCTTGGTGTCAGTCTCCAGCCCATTACAAATAGACATGTTTGGCCAATTATGAGTATGCTGTTAAATAATACAAGCTAAATATAACTTAAGGTGATCAACAATTCAAAAAATTTGACCATATCTATGGCTCAGGTCTTAAAACACTGATGATGATTCTGCAAATTGGTTCTCTACTGATCCTTAAAATGGGCTGACTGGAGAGTGTTCTGCTGTAAATGCAGAGGGTGAACGATAAGAGAACATTTGGCACCTTCTTCATTAACCTTTCAGTTTTGATAGTGAGCAACCAAGAATGAGCAGCCTATTCTCCAATGGGACTGCCCACACTTCATAACACAGTGACCAAAAAACATGTCCTGCTCTCCACTATCAGCCAGGACATTGGGTTGTCCAAGTTTAAGCTCTTGTGACATCATTATTGGTGACTGTCATTCCTGTCACTTCTTATGGCGCCGCGCTCTAGTTCTGGGTCCTCGGGAATTAGTAGCTCCATCCTGGCTTAGAGATCGAGATTTACCTTGTTAGGATTTTCTCCCTGCTGGGTGGTCTGGGTGGTGCTCCAAGCTATTTAAGCTCCTGAAATCCTGCTGTCCGCTGCTAGTTATAATTTGACTAGCTTCAGTGAACTTCTGGCTATCCTGCTTGTATTCCCTGTAAACATTCCTGATTTTTTGCTTTGGCTCGGTTTTGTTGACTACTCTCCTGCCTTACGATTTTGTGCCTGCACCGACCTCCTTTTTGTAATCTGGCTACTGGGCCATTCTCGTTCACTCCTCCAGACAGCAGCCCTTCCATGGAAGTAATTCACCGGACACCATTGTAAAATAAGTTCTCTTTACAGGGGTTAAAGGGTTAAGGAAAGGGTTCCTCTGTAATCTGCCAGAGTGGGTCATGCCAAGTCTGTCTGTCCAACGTAGCTTTTTTGAGATGTTACAGATTTTTTTTCTTATTGGTATTAATCCACCCCAGTCCATAGCTTCTTGGTCGTGTTTCAGTTTAGCTTAACCGAAGTGATTGGGGATGGTTTCCAATACTTCAGACAAGCATGGTGACTCAGTGGTTAGCACTGTTGCTTTGCTGCTCTTGGATCCTGAGTCTGAATCTGGCCAAAGCCAACATCTGCATGAAGTTATTATAATCTCCAAGATTTTCTTATCTTGGACAAGCCTTTTCATGTCAATGGACCTTGACCATACAATCCAGACCTTCTTAATACATCTGAGATCATGAAAGTCATGGTGTTCTAACCCAAGTAAGTGGTGTTATTTATGCTACATGTTCTACCAACATGTCATAATACACATTTGTGGCAAATTACCCTCAAACACTATCCTCAATGGATGATGTAAAATACTAAACAAACCCTCCAGATGGAGAACTGTTAAAATATGCCATGATCAATAATTAATTACAATATAAATTTTTATACTGAAAAGCCTTTTACCAGCCCAGTAGGAGTCGTGCATAAACTGCACAGCAAATTGTTTCTACTGAGGATATTTGAGGTTTTGTGACTATCAGCGCCGATTATTACACATGTTCATCTTCACTATTACCGTGCGGATTTTCACTTTTCTAATAAGATCCCAATATTTCCTGCCATGCATTTTCTTTTGTATTGCAATCTAAATCAGGCTTTTATCACCAATTATCTTTAAAAGAAATGTTATAATGTAATGTGAGAATGAGGGTTACACATCCATAAACAATTTCCAGTTACTTTAACCCTGCTGTCATGGGAGACCCTTATTGGCTTTCATACATTGTAAAATTTGTTTCACTAATTTCATGCATCTCATATTTACCAGGTTATTATACCCTGACCATGTATAAGATCTTATTAGGAGTTCAGAAAGTTACAACTTGATATAACAACTGATTTTGTGAATGTATTATTTGTTCTTTACATTTTGCAACAAAACAGTAATACAGCACAGATTTCAAACATAATGGCTATGTGCACCAGTGCATCTAAAATAGTGTGATGGACATTACAACTACAAAAGAAGCTGATTGAAGAAAGCTTGCTTAACAGGGAATGTGCACTGTGCTCTGAACTTGCAGGTCCACAAGCAGCCACTGAGATCTAAACTTGCAGGTCCTCATGCAGCCACTGCGATTTGAAATTGCAGGTCCACATGCAGCCACTGAGGTCTGAACTTGCAGGTCCACATGCAGCCACTGAGGTCTGAACTTGCAAGTCCACATTCAGCAACTGATGTATGTACATGCAGGTCCACATTCAGCAACTGAGGTCTGAACATGCAGGTCCACATTCAGCTAATAAGCTAACAGACAGTTCTCCATCCTCCTCCTTCTTGACCTGTCCTCTGCTTTCGACACAGTCGATCACTGCCTACTGCTACAGATTCTTTCTTCCCTTGGCATCAAAGACCTTGCCCTGTCCTGGATTGCCTCATACCTTTGCGACCGCACATTTAGTGTTTCCCATTCCCACACTACCTCCTCATCCCGCCCTCTCTCTTGGAGTCCCTCAAGGCTCTGTCCTAGGGCCCTCACTTTTTTCCATCTATACCCTTGGCCTAGGACAACTCATAAAGTCCCATGGCTTCCAGAACCACCTGTATGCGGACGACACTCAGATCTACCTCTCTGGCCCAGATGTCACCTCTCTGCTGTCGAGAATCCCGAAGTGACTGTCAGCCATATCCTCCTTCTTCACCTCTCACTTTCTAAAACTCAATGTAGACAAAACCGAACTCACCATCTTTCCCCCATCTCATGTATCCCCCCTACCTGACCTATCTATTATGGTAAACGGCATCACGCTCTCTCCCGCACCTGAAATCCGCTGCCTCGGGGTAACTCTCGACTCTGCCCTGTCCTTCAAACCGCACATCCAAGCTCTTGCCACCTCCTGTCGCCTCCAACTCAAAAATATTGCCAGAATCCGTTCCTTCCTCAGCCCACAATCTACCAAAACTCTTGTGCATGCCCTCATCATCTCCCGCCTCGATTACTGCAACACCCTCCTCTGTGGCCTCCCCGCTAACTCTCTTGCACCACTCGTCTGTCCTCAACTCTGCTGCCCGGCTAATCCACCTCTCTCCTCGCTACTCCCCTGCTTCTCCCCTCTGCAAATCCCTCCACTGGCTCCCAATTCACCAACGAATCCAGTTCAAACTACTAACACTGATCTACAAAGCCATCTACAACCTGTCCCCTCCCTATATCTCTGAACTAATCTCCCAATATCTTCCCTCACGTAATCTCCGATCCTTCCAAGTCCTCCTACTCTCCTCCATACTTATTTGTTCCTCACACAACCGCCTCCAAGATTTCTCCCGAATATCCCCCATCCTCTGGAATTCCACGCCTCAACACGTCCGACTATCGACCACCCTCGACTCCTTCAGACGGAACCTGAAAACCCATCTCTTCAAGAAAGCCTACAGCCTGCAATAACCATTCTGCCGCCTCACCATCGCCAGAGCCGCCGCCAGAGCCGCTGCCTCGCTATCGCCAGAGCCACCGCCTCGCCCCTACCTTCTGTCTCTTCCCCACTATCCCATAGAATGTAAGTCCGCAAGGACAGGGTCCTCTCCCCTCTGTACCAGTCTGTCACTGTAAACCTGTTTACAGTAAACGATATCTATAACCCTGTATGTAACCCCTTTCTCATGTACAGCACCATGGAATTAATGGTGCTATATAAATAAATAATAATAGTAATTCAGCAACTGAGGTCTGAACATGCAGGTCCACATTCAGCAACTGTGCTCTGAACTTGCAAGACCAAAAGCAGACATGACAAAGAAGGCAGGTCTCAAAAAAAATAAATAAATACATTTAGAGATTTTTACTAGCTCCGTTGAAAGTGCACATTTAGCCTTTTAAGATGCTATCTGAGGTTATTTAGAAGATGTATTCCTGACCTGGCAGGTGCCACACACTTAGGTCAGCTGAAGAGTGGTTGAAAAATGCCATTACAGTTTATTATACAGTTTTTTGAGCCAAAGATAACAGTGGATTTAGGAAGATTGACAAATATAAATGACTTCTTGCTGGATACATTTATAGTCTTGGCTTAGGGTCCCTAAAGGAGCTTTCTTATTTCATAAAGTGAGGGACTATTGCTTTACGACTGGTGGGAATTAGACCTTTGGGACTGCCATCGGTCCTAAAAATGAAGGGATGCTGTGCTGGAGTAACAAGAATGGGGTGTGATTGTTCATACATGAATATGTATGGGATAGAAACATTGATCCCAGTGGACACGCTTCGTGACCGCAAAGCCTTAAGACAAGAAAAAATAAGCAGAGTATATGCCCAGCAGCCTTTAATAACTCTTGGCCCTGGCTTTGAGGCTTAAATTTCTAAAGGAAGAAAATAAAATATGGATGTCAAAAACATAAAACATTTAAGGCAAAGTGTCATCAGAAAATAACGAATACCAGATTATACAAGGTTCAGTAGTCAATATATATACACAGTATATATAGTATGCACCAATGACAATAGGTAATAGTCATGGCATCCTTCCTCTCTGTGCTACAGTGCCTTGCGAAAGTATTCGGCTCCCTGGAACTTTTCAACCTCTTCCCACCTATCATGCTTCAAACACAAATGTAAATTTTTGGCGAAGAATCAACAACAAGTGGAACACAATTGTGAAGTTGAACGAAATTTATTGTTTATTTTAAATTTTTGTGGAAATTCAAAAACTGAAAAGTGGGGCGTACAATATTATTCTGCCCCTTTACTTTCAGTGCAGCAGACTCACTCCAGAAGTTCATTGTGGATCTCTGAATGATCCAATGTTGTCCTAAATGCCTAATGATGATAAATATAATCCACCGGTGTGTAATCAAGCCTGTGTATAAATGCACCTGCTCTGTGATAGTCTCAGGGTTCTGTGTGAAGCACAGAGAGCATCATGAAGACCAAGGAACACAACAGGCAGGTCCGTGATACTGTGGTGGAGAAGTTTAAAGCCGGATTTGGATACAAAATGATTTCCAAAACTTTAAACATCCCAAGGAGCACTGTGCAAGCGATCATACTGAAATGGAAGGAGTATCATACCACTGCAAATCTACCAAGACCCGGCCGTCCCTCTAAACTTTCATCTCAAACAAGGAGAAGACTGATCAGAGATGCAGCCAAGAGGCCCATGATCACTCTGGATGAACTGCAGAGATCTACAGCTGAGGTGGGACAGTCTGTCCATAGGACAACAATCAGTCGTACACTGCACAAATCTGGCCTTTATGGAAGAGTGGCAAGAAGAAAGCCATTTCTCAAAGATATCCATAAAAAGTGTTGTTTAAAGTTTGCAACAAGCCACCTGGGAGACACACCGAACATGTGGAAGAAGGTGCTCTGGTCAGATGAAACCAAAATCGAACTTTTTGGCAACAATGCCAAACGATATGTTTGGTGTAAAAGCAACACAGCTCATAACCCTGAAAACACCATCCCCACTGTCAAACATGGTGGTGACAGCATCATGGCTTTTCTTCAGCAGGGACAGGGAAGATGGTTAAAATTGATGGGAAGATGGATGGAGCCGAATACAGGACCATTCTTGAAGAAAACCTGTTGGAGTCTGCAAAAGACCTGAGACTGGGACGGAGATTTGTCTTCCAACAAGACAATGATCCCAAACATAAAGCAAAATCTACAATGGAATGGTTCACAAATAAATGTATCCAGGTGTTAGAATGGCCAAGTCAGAGTCCAGACCTCAATCCAATCAAGAATCTGTGGAAAGAGCTGAAAACTGCTGTTCACAAACGATCTCCATCAAACCTCACTGAGCTCAAGCTGTTTGCCAAGGAAGAACGGGCGAGAATTTCAGTCTCTCGATGTACAAAACTGATAGAGACAAACCCCAAGCGACTTGCAGCTGTAATCGCAGCAAAAGGTGGCACAACAAAGTATCAAGTTAAAGGGGCCGAATAATATTACACGCCCCACTTTTTAGCTTTTGAATTTCCACAAAAATTTAAAATAACCAATAAATTTCATTCAACTTCACAATTGTGTTCCACTTGTTGTTGATTCTTCACCAAAAATTTACATTTGGTATCTTTATGTTTGAAGCATGATATGTGGGAAAAGGTTGAAAAGTTCCAGGGGGCCGAATACTTTTGCAAGTCACTGTATGACCTCTGCACAGCTCACAGAGCATGACCAAAACACGGTCCCACAGAAGTCGGTAAAGCATTTCGAAACAGTAGTCTGAATAGAGAAAAAATGTAATATATATATATATATATATATATATATATATATATTTATTAGGAAAAAAAGAATACAAATTAGTATCTTGTTTTAATTTGTTAAAAAAGGAACATGGCAAGTAAAATTGATATAGTGCTATATTGCCTAGTGCAACTTCTGGAGGGGGGAGGCATGACAGAGGTTTTCACAAAACACCAAAGTGATTTCCTGTGTTAGGTACCCGCCTCTTGATGCATAACGACCTATATATTATTCTAGGAGTGTTCTTGTAAATATTTTTCGGCAAATAATTCCACTTTGGATCACGGATAGCTTCAGCAGCAGTGACAGAGCACAACAGCTCCCGCCTGATGACATAAAGTCAGCAAAATATGACGGCTGCTCTGCTGCTGCGGCTCCCTCCTCCCCCTCGACACATTTTTAGCTTCATCTTCTATCTCATTCAAAACGCTTTCCTCCTGCTAGTGCTGTAAGGCCCGGCATGCCACCTGTCATTCCAGCAGATGTATGTAACAATGCTCTTTTCAGCCGGCACAGGCAACGACTCCAAACCTCGGCGCCCTGCACCAAACCCAAGAAGAATTTCGGATTTATTATTTTATAAACAATTTTATTACATACGCAGCTCATCTGATAATATAAACTGTAAGTTCACCCTACGATTGAATGGGTAATATTAGAAAAAAACATTTTTTAAGCCTAGATCAAATAAAGTTTTTGATATTAGAAGCAACCACATGTAAAGATATGTTGCTACTGATCCAAGAACGAGCAATCCATTGATCAATCAATTCAGATTGGTAAACAGATAGATGTGAGATAAATAGGAATAAAACACACGGGCAGAGTCCATCCGAATTCTTTGCATTTTATACAAGAACCACAATCCATTGGAAATGATATTATCTATAAATGCAAGTATTTAGAGACCACAACAACTCAACCACGAAGTGAAGGGAAGGTATGGGTCACCGAGTGCTGAGGAGCAGATGGTATAGAAGTCCCCAACGCTCTGCTGACTCAAAAACTGCAGAGTCCAGACCTCCTCCGGTATTAACATCAGCACAAACACTGATTCATGGCCGAGCAGCAGAATTCAGCCGTACATCACCAAGCACAATGCAGAGCGTCGGATGGAGTGGTGTAAAACCGCCACCACTGGACTCGGCAGGAAATGTGATCTGTGTAGTGATAGATCACACTTCTCTATCTGGTATCTAATGGACAGGTCTGGGTTTGGTCAATACTAGGAGAACCAGGGTCGTACATAGAATTCATGAGTCCCCATAGCATAAGTTCTATTTGCCCCTCACACCTAAAAAAACAAAATGTAATATTTGGCGGGGTCACAGAAGAGCATATCTCACAACTTTGTAGGCCCTTACAAAGTCATCTTCCTCCTATATAGTCCTTCATACAGTATTATGGACACCACATTGTCCTCCATACAGTATTATGGCCACCACATAATTCACCATACAGTATTGTGGACACCACATAGTAATCCATACAGTATTATGGGTCCATATAGTTCTCCATACAGTATTATGGTCCCCATATAGTCTTCCTCACAGTGTTATGGGCCCCATATAGTGCTCTATACAGTGTTTTGCGCCCCATATAGTCTTCCTCACAGTGTTATGGGTCCCATATAGTGCTCTATACAGTGTTATGGGCCCCATATAGTCCTCCTCACAGTGTTATGGGCCCCATATAGTCCTCCTCACAGTGTTATGGGCCCCATATAGTGCTCTATACAGTGTTATGGGCCCCATATAGTGCTCTATACAGTGTTATGGGCCCCATATAGTCCTCCAGTGTTATGGGCCCCATATAGTCCTCCTCACAGTGTTATGGGCCCCATATAGTCCTCCAGTGTTATGGGCCCCATATAGTCCTCCTCACAGTGTTACGGGCCCCATATAGTCCCTCATACAGTATTATAGGTACCACATGGTCCTTCATACAGTATAATGGGCCTCATAGAGTGCGCCATACAGCGCTGGCATCGGGCCCCATAGTGGCTGAGCGGTTTGCAGTCATTGGCGGTATGTCACTGAGGAAAACGTTACCCACATGACTGCACTGTGCCCGCTGTACAGTTTGGTCGAGGAGGCATTATACTAATCGACTTGTTATCAGGGGTTGGCCTCAGCCCCTTACATGCACATGGGGTCCTAATATGTTTAGTTTCTATTCACTGATCACTGGAGAACATTGCCAAAGCTAAAAAAAAAATGGAGCTCAGAATTAGCGCAGACACCTTCTGACAGCAGTTACTTGTTCTTCAAGAGTCAAAATGTGAGCACAAAATGATGGCATAAAAAACAAATTGTTGCATTTATTCCAGGAAAAGTATTTACAGAGATGAAGACGATAATGGAGAGATCTGCAGAATCTATCAGTGTTCTGATACAAGCACTGCATCAAATGCCATTAAGCATGACGGTGTGAATACATATTCTCGTAATGTACGAAAGGTTAAGAGATGAAGCAGTAATCATAAAATCAGCAGCTGTTGGCTCCCAAGCCTGACATCAATCACAGGCTGCAGTCGACAAGCTCCTCAACTACAGAAACACTGGATCCATGGGGTGGGGGGTGAAGAAAAGGAAGAAGGAGGAGGAAGGATGAAGAAGAAAAAAGAAAAGGGAAGAAGAAAATGGAAGAAGAAAGATAAGAGGAAGAAGGGAGAAAGAAGAAGAGTGGAAGAAGAAGACGGGTGGAAAAGAAGAAGGGTGGAAGAAGAAGAAAGGAGGAAGAAGGGAGGAAGAAGGGAGGAAGAACAAGGGTGGAAGAAGAAGGGAGAAAGAAGATGGCACAGTGATAAAAAGCAGTAATGCCACCAGGTAGGCAATTGTCCAAACTTTCCTCCATTGTCCACTTTCTGAGGAAGAAGATGATGTGTGGAAGAAGAAGTGTGGAAGAAGAAGGGAGAAAGAAGAAGGGAGAAAGAACAAGGGAGAAAGAACAAGGGTGGAAGAAGAAGGGAGAAAGAACAAGGGAGAAAGAACAAGGGAGAAAGAACAAGGGTGGAAGAACAAGGGTGGAAGAACAAGGGTGGAAGAACCAGGGTGGAAGAACCAGGGTGGAAGAACCAGGGTGGAAGAACCAGGGTGGAAGAAGAAGGGAGAAAAATGAAGGGAGAAAGAAGATGGCACAGTGATAAAGAAAAGTAACGCCACCAGGTAGGCAATTCTCCAAACTTTCCCCCATTGTCCACTTTCTGAAGAAGAAGAATTGTGGAAGAAGTGTGGAAGAAGAAAAAGGGAGGAAGAAGAAGGGAGAAAGAAGAAGGGTGGAAGAAGAAGGGTGAAAGAAGAAGGGAGAGAGAAGGGAGGAAGAAGAAGGGAGGAAGAAGAAGGGTGGAAGAACAAGGGTGGAAGAACAAGGGTGGAAGAACAAGGGTGGAAGAACAAGGGTGGAAGAACAAGGGTGGAAGAACAAGGGTGGAAGAACAAGGGTGGAAGAACAAGGGAGAAAGAAGAAGGGAGAAAGAAGAAGGGAGAAAGAAGAAGGGTGGAAGAAGGGTGGAAGAAGTAGGGAGAGAGAAGGGATGAAGAAGAAGGGAGGAAGAAGAAGGGAGGAAGAAGAAGGGTGGAAGAACAAGGGTGGAAGAACAAGGGTGGAAGAACAAGGGTGGAAGAACAAGGGTGGAAGAACAAGGGTGGAAGAACAAGGGTGGAAGAACAAGGGTGGAAGAACAAGGGAGAAAGAAGAAGGGAGAAAGAAGAAGGGAGAAAGAAGAAGGGAGAAAGAAGATGGCACAGTGATAAAGAAAAGTAACACCACCAGGTAGGCAATTCTCCAAACTTTCCCCCATTGTCCACTTTCTGAAGAAGAAGAATTGTGGAAGAAGTGTGGAAGAAGAAGAAGGGAGGAAGAAGAAGGGAGAAAGAAGAAGGGTGGAAGAAGAAGGGAGAGAGAAGGGATGAAGAAGAAGGGAGGAAGAAGAAGGGAGGAAGAAGAAGGGAGGAAGAAGAAGGGAGGAAGAACAAGGGAGGAAGAACAAGGGAGGAAGAACAAGGGTGGAAGAACAAGGGTGGAAGAACAAGGGTGGAAGAACAAGGGTGGAAGAACAAGGGTGGAAGAACAAGGGTGGAAGAACAAGGGTGGAAGAACAAGGGTGGAAGAACAAGGGTGGAAGAACAAGGGAGGAAGAACAAGGGTGGAAGAACAAGGGAGGAAGAAGAAGGGAGGAAGAACAAGGGTGGAAGAACAAGGGTGGAAGAACAAGGGTGGAAGAACAAGGGTGGAAGAACAAGGGTGGAAGAACAAGGGTGGAAGAACAAGGGTGGAAGAACAAGGGTGGAAGAACAAGGGTGGAAGAAGAAGGGAGGAAGAAGAAGGGAGGAAGAAGAAGGGAGGAAGAAGAAGGGAGGAAGAAGAAGGGTGGAAGAAGAAGGGTGGAAGAACAAGGGTGGAAGAACAAGGGTGGAAGAACAAGGGTGGAAGAACAAGGGTGGAAGAACAAGTGAGAAAGAAGAAGGGAGAAAGAAGAAGGGAGAAAGAAGAAGGGAGAAAGAAGGGAGGAAGAAGAAGGGAGGAAGAAGAAGGGTGGAAGAACAAGGGTGGAAGAACAAGGGTGGAAGAACAAGGGTGGAAGAACAAGGGTGGAAGAACAAGGGTGGAAGAACAAGGGTGGAAGAACAAGGGTGGAAGAACAAGGGTGGAAGAACAAGGGTGGAAGAACAAGGGTGGAAGAACAAGGGAGAAAGAAGAAGGGAGAAAGAAGAAGGGAGAAAGAAGATGGCACAGTGATAAAGAGCAGTAACGCCACCAGGTAGGCAATTCTCCAAACTTTCCCCCATTTTCCACTTTCTGAGGAAGAAGTGTGGAAGAAGAAGTGTGGAAAAAGAAGAAGGGAGAAAGAAGGGAGGAAGAAGAAGAAGGGAGGAAGAAGAAGGGAGAGAGAAGAAGAAAAGAAGAAGGGAAGAAGAAGGGAAGAAGAAGAAGGGGAGAAGAAGGGAGGAGGAAGAAGGGTAGAAGAAGAAGGGTGGAAGAAGTAGGGAGAGAGAAGAAGGGAGAAAGAACAAGGGTGGAAGAACAAGGGTGGAAGAACAAGGGTGGAAGAACAAGGGTGGAAGAACAAGGGTGGAAGAACAAGGGTGGAAGAACAAGGGTGGAAGAACAAGGGTGGAAGAAGAAGGGAGGAAGAAGAAGGGAGGAAGAAGAAGGGAGGAAGAAGAAGGGAGGAAGAAGAAGGGTGGAAGAAGAAGGGTGGAAGAACAAGGGTGGAAGAACAAGGGTGGAAGAACAAGGGTGGAAGAACAAGGGTGGAAGAACAAGTGAGAAAGAAGAAGGGAGAAAGAAGAAGGGAGAAAGAAGAAGGGAGAAAGAAGAAGGGTGGAAGAAGAAGGGTGGAAGAAGTAGGGAGAGAGAAGGAATGAAGAAGAAGGGAGGAAGAAGAAGGGAGGAAGAAGAAGGGTGGAAGAACAAGGGTGGAAGAACAAGGGTGGAAGAACAAGGGTGGAAGAACAAGGGTGGAAGAACAAGGGTGGAAGAACAAGGGTGGAAGAACAAGGGTGGAAGAACAAGGGTGGAAGAACAAGGGTGGAAGAACAAGGGTGGAAGAAGAAGGGAGAAAGAAGAAGGGAGAAAGAAGAAGGGAGAAAGAAGATGGCACAGTGATAAAGAGCAGTAACGCCACCAGGTAGGCAATTCTCCAAACTTTCCCCCATTTTCCACTTTCTGAGGAAGAAGTGTGGAAGAAGAAGTGTGGAAAAAGAAGAAGGGAGAAAGAAGGGAGGAAGAAGAAGAAGGGAGGAAGAAGAAGGGAGAGAGAAGAAGAAAAGAAGAAGGGAAGAAGAAGGGAAGAAGAAGAAGGGGAGAAGAAGGGAGGAGGAAGAAGGGTAGAAGAAGAAGGGTGGAAGAAGTAGGGAGAGAGAAGAAGGGAGAAAGAACAAGGGTGGAAGAACAAGGGTGGAAGAACAAGGGTGGAAGAACAAGGGTGGAAGAACAAGGGTGGAAGAACAAGGGTGGAAGAACAAGGGTGGAAGAACAAGGGTGGAAGAACAAGGATGGAAGAACAAGGGTGGAAGAAGAAGGGAGAAAGAAGAAGGGAGAAAGAAGATGGCACAGTGATAAAGAGCAGTAACGCCACCAGGTAGGCAATTCTCCAAACTTTCCCCCATTTTCCACTTTCTGAGGAAGAAGAAGTGTGGAAGAAGAAGAAGGGAGAAAGAAGGGATGAAGAAGAAGAAGGGAGGAAGAAGAAGGGAGAAAGAAGAAGGGTGGAAGTAGGGAGAGAGAAGTAGGGAGGAAGAAGGGAGGAAGCAGAAGAGAAGGGAAGAAGAAGAAGGGAAGAAGAGAGAAAGAAGAAGGGAGGAGGAAGAAGGGTGGAAGAAGAGAGGAAGAAGGGTGGAAGAAGTAGGGAGAGAAAAGGGAGGAAGAAGAAGGGAGGAAGAAGAAGGGAGGAAGAAGAAGGGAGGAAGAAGAAGGGAGGAACAAGAAGGGTGGAAGAAGAAGAAGAAGGGTGGAAGAAGAAGAAGAAGGGTGGAAGAAGAAGAAGAAGGGTGGAAGAAGAAGAAGAAGGGTGGAAGAAGAAGGGTGGAAGAAGAAGAAGGGTGGAAGATATGCTTTGTTTTTTCATTATGTTCTGCAGTCTGGTGCTACTAAGAAAGGGTAGTGGACAACCCCTTTAAATCTTCGAGTGACAAATATAAAAGTTTTCATGCTTCTTCTTGTGAAGTTTACCATCCCTTTAATTTAATTATATTTTTCTTTTTTTTCTATGGAGATGTTTTTCCGTATGCTTTAGATGCAGTTTTCTCATTTATGGCAGGATATATTTCAGGATTAGAGACCGATTTTCAAGATTAAATTTAAATATGATTAAGTAAACCGCATAGGATGGATGACTCCTCGGCCGGTGAGGACAAATACTGCTGATCCTACACAACAAAAGGCTTTATTCTATCTGCCGAGCAAACATCTATTCTTGACACTAACCTAATAGATACATAGTGGTATTAATCATCAGCCGTTACTGGATACTCCAGGACTTTCAGTAATGGCCAATTGTTGACTGCAGCCTTTAATCAAGATGTTAGGTCACAATCATCTATCACCTCCTTAATGAACAACTAGAACCCTAAGAAAAATTAGATTTCTTTAATATATACTTTATATCGCCGATGGTGTCCACCGAGATACAAAACCTGCTGTACATACCTGTATGTTTGCCCCCAGTAAAATAATAACATTGATACTCTCCTCCAGTGCTAATGCTGATTCGGCACTGGCTCTCCCGGTGATAGAATGACATTATTATGTCATGCGATCCCTGAGACCTATCAGCGCTGGCTTCCTTCTCCCTGCCTTTTGACGTACCACATAGGTAAAGAGGAAAGAGAGCAGCAGCTCTCACCTCCTTCAGATGTATGTGATTTGTCCAAAGGAAGGGAGAGGGAAGCCAGCGCTGATTGGTCTCAGGGATCGCGTGACATAATGTCAGGTGATCCAAGGGAGAACCAGACATGGAAACTTTCCTCCAGTGCCAACCTCGAGTCAGTGGTGTCGACACTGGCTCTCCCCATGATAGAGTGACATTATTATATTACGCGATCCCTGAGACCAATCAGTGCTGGCTTCCCTCTCTGCCTTTCGACGTATCAAATATATACAGAGGAAATGAGAGAACAGCAGCTCTCACCTCCTTCAGTTGTATGTGATTTGTGCAAAGGGAGGGAAAAGAAGCCAGCGCTGATTGGTCTCAGGGATCACATGACAATGTCAGGTGATCCCAGGGAGAACCAGACATTGAAGCTCTCATACAGTGCCAAACTCAATTCAGCGGTGTCGACATTGGCTCTCCCCATGATAGAGCGACATAATTATGTCACGCAATCCCCGAGGCCAATCAGCGCTGGCTTCCCTCTCCGTGCCTTTAGACACACATACAGAGGAAATGAGAGAACAGCAGCTCTCACATCCTCCAGAGGTATGTGATTTGTGCAAAGGCAGGGAGAGGAAAGCCAGCGCTGATTGGTCTCAGGGATCGCATGACATAACAATAATGTCAGGCAATCCCAGAGAGAACCAGACATTGAAACTCTCCTCCAGTGCAAACCTCGATTCAGTAGTGTCAACATTGGCTCTCCCCATGATAGCATGACATTATTATGTCACGCGATCCCTGAGGCCAATCAGCGCTGGCTTCCCTCTCTGTGCCTTTATACGTATCATATACATACAGAGGAAATGAGAGAACAGCAGCTCTCACCTCCTCCAGATGTATGTGATTTGACCAAAGGCGGGGACATAATAATGTCACGTGATCCCTGGGAGAACCCAGTGCCGACACTGCTGGAACAGCACCGGACCGGCCGAGGTGAGTATAGGTGGTGTTATATTACTGGGGGGCAAACAGCGATTCAGAATAGATTGTTCACATTGTGGACAACCCCTTTAAGGTTTTGGCTGCAGAAATTAAAATGGTGCAAAACCGCTTAAAGTTTTGACATGTTGCAGTGCTCAAATTCCGTCAGGTGGAAAAAAAAAGCATGCACACGATATTTCTGAAATGTCATTTCTTTTGCCGGTATTCCAAATTGCAGCTTATTTTCATTTAAAAAAAAAAAATTGTCATACAAATAAAAAAAAAAAGCTTGAAAAACGTAACTTATTTCTCACTGCAAAATGCAAATAAATGTATATATAATAATATAATATTTTTGATATTTTGTCTCTCAATGTTAAAATTCACCTACCCTTAAAACTATAAACTGTTCATGTCTTTGTCAGTAGGGCAAACTTACAAAATCAGCAAGGGATCAAATACTTATTTCCCCCACTGTATATTATTTTAATGACCAGTACATGCAAAAGGTGCCTTTCCTCTACCGTAATCTGGGGGGGGGGGTTTGGAGGAGATCCGCTACTTTTCGGAAAAACGTTGTTTCCCAGCACTGATCATTGGAGGTCATTCTTTTCAGTGCTGCATCCGAACCTGTGAACTCAGAGCTGTCAATCACACCGTAACCCCGCCCCCGAGGAGCAGCTCAGCACTACAAACAATACGGACCCCCCAGCAGTGACCGGCAAAGCTGCCATAGTACAAACCCACAATAAAAAAAAATTTCATTGATGTTACACTCCTGGAAAACAGATTTAAGAGCCCCAAGGAGAGTAACGTCTCATTTTGACGGTCCACCTCACCGTCACGAATGGATCTTGAGGTTTTCATAATCAAATTACACAATGGGAAACAGCAATTTTATCTAATGGGCCAGGAAATAACTCGAATAGTCGTCACCTTGCCGATAGCAATAGACTTGACAGCATTCATTTTTTTTTTTTATTACTTAGAGGGTGAATTTAGCCGGGGTCTCAGAGACGAGAACACATCGAAAAATCACTTCTTTGTCTACCATGTCCATATCGAAGGGGAAGAGTAATAATGTGCCGGGGCGGCAACACACGAGTACAGCGAACCTTCACAATAGAGGAGCTAAGAAAAGGTCTCCGCTCGTCATGCTGAGATTTCATTGTATCACCGGGACAAGGCCACAAAAAAAAGAGAAATTTCTGAACATTTCCATTTGTCACTTGTTACAGTTCAGGCAAATTTTACACTGAGTCACCTTAAATCACAAAAGTCAAAAATGTGAAAAAAAAAATCTCCATGGGCGGCCCAATCTCCAGACCTGAACCCCACTGAAAACCTCAGGAATGTAATCAAGAGGATGATGGATAGTCAAGAACTGCTTACATTATTGTGCCAGAAGCCGTGTTATTGGTGGAAAGCATGCCAAGACGCATGAAAGCTGTGAATAAAAATCATGGTTATTCCACCAAATATTGATTTCTGAACTCTTCCCGAGTTAAAACATTAGTATTGTTGTTTCTAAATGATTATGAACTTGATTTTTTTTTTTTTTTGTTATTTTGACCATTTCTCCTTTTCAGAAAAAAAATACAAAATGTCAATTGCTTTGGAACTTCGGAGACATGTTGTCAGAAGTTTATAGAATAAAAGAACAATTTACATATTACTCAAAAATCTACTATATAATTGTCTAAGGGTCACTTCTGTCTGTCCTTCTGTCTGTCTGTCACGGTTATTCATTCGCTGATTGGTCTCGCCAGCTGCCTGTCATGGCTGCCGCGACCAATCAGCGACGGGCACAGTCCGGAAGAAAATGGCCGCTCCTTACTCCCCGCAGTCAGAGCCTGTCGCCCGCATACTCCCCTCCGGTCACCGCTCACACAGGGTTAATGCTGCGGTAACGGACGGCGTTATGCCGCGGGTAACGCATTCCGTTACCACCGCTATTAACCCTGTGTGTCCCCAACATTTTACTATTGACGCTGCCTATGCGGCATCAATAGTAAAAAATGTAATGTTAAAAATAATTTAAAAAAAAACCTGCTATACTCACCCTCTGTAGCAGCTCGCGCCGGCCGCCATCTTCCGTTGCAGGTTCCAGTGGCAGAAGGACCTGCCATGACATCACGGTCATGTGACCGCGAAGTCATCACAGGTCCTGCGCTCATACCAACCCTGGGACCGGAAGCTGCTGTGGACTACAAGGGGCCTTCGGAAAGGTGAGTATATGTTTATTTTTTATTTTTTCACCTGTGACAAACCTGGCTGGGCAATATACTACGTGGCTGGGCAATATACTACATGACTGGCCAATATACTACGTGGCTCTGTGTTGTATACTACGTGGCTGGGGAATATACTACGTCACTGGGCAATATACTACATGGCTGCGCAATATACTACGTCACTGGGCAATATACTACGTCACCGGGCAATATACTACGTCACCGGGCAATATACTACGTCACCGGGCAATATACTACGTCACCGGGCAATATACTACGTGGCTGGGCAATATACTACGTCACTGGGCAATATACTACGTCACTGGGCAATATACTACGTCACTGGGCAATATACTACGTGGCTGGGCTATATACTACGTGGCTGGGCAATATACTACGTGGCTGGGCAATATACTACGTGGCTGGGCAATATACTACGTGGCTGGGCAATATACTATGTGGCTGGGCAATATACTACGTGGACATGCATACTCTAGAATACCCGATGCGTTAGAATCGGGCCACCATCTAGTATACCTATAAAGAGAAAAGTCAGACAAACCAAACATTTTGCAGAGGTCTCTTATTTTTTGCCAGAGCTGTATTTACGGATTTAGAATCTGCCTATCCACATCTACAGTAGATGATGCAATGTTCATACACATCAGTCTATCTGTCCATCTACCTAAATTGCTATATCCGTCTTGTTAGAACATTCTAGATAAATCGCACTCTTTTTCTCTCTAGATATATCTAATAGTGGTGAGTGAATGTGCTAACCGTGTGACTTTGGCGTTCTTGAATAATATGTCCGAGTCCCCGCGGCTGCAAGTGTCATGGCTGTTCAACAGCTCAACACGTGTCGTGCCTGTAGAACAGCGGCGAGACATGCAGCGGCGGGGACTCGGACATATTATTCGAGCACGCCGAAGACACTCGGTTAGCACCTGCGCATATTGAGATAACACCTCATCCCAGCACGATCGCTCATCACTAGTATCTAACATTTGTCTTAAATCTATTGAATAGCTATTGATCTATCACATTATCTAATATCTCTTGCAATCTCTCATATCTATCGATCATGTATCTGTACCTATGTATCTCCATATAGTATACGGGACATAGTTATATCAATCTATCTATAGTTATTCATTTGTCAACTTGATCTGTCCGTCTATCTAAATCGATATGTATATGTCTTGCTAGAACTTTTTCTACATCAATCTCACTTTTTCTCTATATCTATCTATCTATCTGGAATCTATCATCTATTTATCTAGTAGCTATTCATCTATCAACTTCTCTAGCATCTGTCTATACATCTCATATACATTTATAATTTATAGATATCCATCTAATAGCTAGGTCGATCTATCATTATTTATGTAAAACATCTGTCATATATATATATATATACAAATCATTAATCAATTATCTATTATTTATAATCTATTATCTATATATTATCTGTCAATTATCTATCTATAATCCATGTATATATCAACTATCTATAATCTACTATTATCTATCTATCTATTATCTATCATCTATCTATTATCTATCATCATCTATCTATTATCTATCTATAATCTACTATCTATCATCTATAATCTACTATCTATATATTATCTGTCTTATCGATCTATAATCTATCTATAGATCAACTATCTATAATCTACTATTATCTATCTATCTATAATCTATCTATATATTATCTGTCTATTATCGATCTATAATCTATCTATATATCAACTATCTATAATCTACTATTATCTATCATCTATCTATATCTGTTATCTATCTCTCTCACTCTCTCTATCTAATAGACGCCTACACGGAGATTGTGGATCACGCACATAACAGACGTTTATCCAGAACTGACACTTTATAAAATAAAGAATTGTAATTCCAATAGATTATTAATCCAGTACAGTCTTAGTAATAGCAATTTATAATAGACAGCAGACCGGACAATTACCTGGTGCGACTAAAATATGCAAAACCAAGGACGTGATGACATGCCATCCGTCACTTGACCACTGCAACCAATCACTGACTTCAACAGTCACATGAGGACGTCATCGCTTCTGCAATTGGTGGAACCATCAGACTATAAAGGGAGTTCGTGAAAAAATTCCTCGCTGCCAACAGAATTGAGACGTATATACCAGTATGGTACAGTAAGGTGGTGGAAACAAATTTAATGGGGTTTTCTCACAAACAAATCACATTTTAATTAATGTTATAAAATAACACAGTAGCCTCCACACACACGGTATGATGACCCTATTGTACCCCCCAGAAAAGTATGATGACCTTAACACAGTATTATGCACAAACTTTGATCCCCACACAGCCCTCTACACAGTATAATGGGCCCCTCATAGTCCTCCATATAGTATTATGGGCCCCAAATAGTCTTCCATACAGTCCCTATTACAGTCCTCTCTACAGTATAACAGGCCCAACATAGTCCTCCATACAGTATAACAGGCCCTACATAGTCCTACATACAGAATAATTGGACCCAGATATTCCTCCATACAGAA
Organism: Ranitomeya imitator; assembly: GCF_032444005.1. Lineage (NCBI taxonomy): Eukaryota > Metazoa > Chordata > Amphibia > Anura > Dendrobatidae > Ranitomeya > Ranitomeya imitator. The sequence continues at coordinate 23,563,627 of NC_091289.1, read as the reverse complement.
TAATGGGTCCGACATAATCCTCAATATAATATGATGGACCCCACATAATCATCCATACAGAATAATAGGCCCCACATAGTTCTCCATATAGTATAATGAGCCCAAATAGTCCTCCATACAGAATAATAGGCCCCACATAGTTCTCCATATAGTATAATGAGCCCACATAGTCCTCCATACAGAATAATAGGCCCCACATAGTTCTCCATATAGTATAATGAGCCCACATAGTCCTCCATACAGAATAATAGGCCCCACATAGTCCTCCATACAGTATAATGTGGCCCCACATAGTCCTCCATACAGTATAATGGCCTCACACACAGTCCTCCATACAGTATAATGGCCTCACATAGTCCTCCATACAGTATAATGGGCTCCACATAGTCTTCCATACAGTATAATAGCCCCAGAAAATCCTCCATACAATATAATGAGGAGAGCAGTGCACAACCAAGTATCAATTATAATCACCCGCGGACAAGAGTTTGGCATGTGTGACCTATATATTATGTGGGATGGATATGGCAGCATTATATGGTCAATTTATGGCATTATTATGTGGGCTGTATGTGACAGTATTATTTAGGCACTACATGCAATAATATATCAGCTGTATATAACAGTATTATCTTGGCACTATAGGAGGTGATATATGGCAGAATTACTGCTATATTGTGCCTAGATAATACTTCCACAAACAGCCCACATAATACGGTCATATACTGCCTATATAATATTGCCATATACAATCCACGCAATACTGCTATATACAGTCCATATAATACCACCAAAAACCGAAATAATACTGTCATATACAGCTTACAAACATATAGTGTCTAGATATTCATTGGGACATAAATAGCAGTATATAGTCACTGTAGTGGTAGTACATCAGCTGTATATGACGGTATTGTTTTGGCGATATCTGACTGTTATGTGTGCTATAGATGATGGTATTATCTTGGCGCTATATGGCAGTATTATGTGTGCTGTATATGACAGTATTACCTTGGGGCTATATGGCAGTATTATGTGTGCTGTATATGATGGTATTATCTTGGCGCTATATGGCAGTATTATGTGTGCTGTATATGACAGTATTACCTTGGGGCTATATGGCAGTATTATGTGTGCTGTATATGATGGTATTATCTTGGGGCTATATGGCAGTATTATGTGTGCTGTATATGACAGTATTACCTTGGGGCTATATGGCAGTATTATGTGTGCTGTATATGATGGTATTATCTTGGCGCTATATGGCAGTATTATGTGTGCTGTATATGACAGTATTACCTTGGGGCTATATGGCAGTATTATGTGTGCTGTATATGACAGTATTACCTTGGGGCTATATGGCAGTATTATGTGTGCTGTATATGACAGTATTACCTTGGGGCTATATGGCAGTATTATGTGTGCTGTATATGACGGAATTATCTTGGGGCTATATGGCAGTATTATGTGTGCTGTATATGACGGTATTATCTTGGGGTTATATGGCAGTATTATGTGTGCTGCATATGACAGTATTATCTTTGGTCTATATGGCAGTATTATATGTGCTGTATATGACTGTAAAAGGTTGTCGCTATATGGCAGTATTATGTGTGCTGTATGTGGCAGTATTATCTTGGCACTATATGACGGTATTATCTGTTCTGTGTATGGCAGTAATATCTCGGTGCTAGTAGTGTAGCTATCATGGGGGCAGAAGCAGTCACCCCAGGAACTGTGCTCAGAAGGGTCCACCCGCAGTTACGCTACTGTTAGCTGTATCAGTGTACGCAGAGGCGATACAGTTAAGCACCGCGGTAGAGCAATGAGACACAATCTCCCTGCACCACCACTCTATGTTCTGTACATCGCAGGTCGCTTTAAGCCTGCGGTCTACAAAACAGAAGGTGATGACCCTGCGTAAGCAAATAGGACTTCAGCGTCCCAGCGCAGTGACGTCATCACGCTACACCGGGACCCTGATGTCCTGAGCGTGTGATGACAGTGCGTTGGTCTACCTGCACTTTGCGGAGAGGACTCATCAGAATATTGGATTAAGGGAGTATATGAGGTTTATCTATTTTATTTAAAACATGTAAATGCAATGTGGGGGCATCATAAAGTATTGGGGACCCTCATACAATGTGGGGACTACAGTGGGGGGCCCTTATACAGTGTGGGAGCTAATGCAGGGTCCATTATACAGAGTGGGAGCTAATGTGGGGGCCATTATATAGCATTGCAGCTAATGTGGGGGCCATTATATAGCATTGTAGCTAATGTGGGAGCCATTATACAGTGTGGGAGCTAATGCAGGGTCCATTATACAGCGTTGGAGCTAATGTGGGGGCCATTATACAGCATTGCGGCTAATGTGGGGGCCATTATATAGCATTGTAGCTAATGTGGGAGCCATTATACAGTGTGGGAGCTAATGCAGGGTCCATTATACAGCGTTGGAGCTAATGTGGGGGCCATTATACAGCATTGCGGCTAATGTGGGGGCCATTATATAGCATTGCGGCTAATGTGGGGGCCATTATACAGTCTGGAGCCTTCCTTGGGGGCCATTATACGATGTGGGGAATACTGTGGCACTCATTATACAATGTGGGAGCTAATGTGAGGGCTATTATACAGTGTGGGGGCTACGGTGGAGACCATTAAAAAGTGAGGAGGCTACTTTGAGGGCACAAAGGAGACAATTTACTATGTAAGGGGCACAGTGGTGGCATTACTATGTGGGGCAGTAAGAGGAGCCATTATTATACCACACAGCAGGTGCAGTAATAGGGACACATATGGCAGCGGCTCAGTATTGCAGTATCTGCAGACGAGTCCTGGCTGGAGAAGTTGTCATGTCAGTCTGGGCCAGATGGAAAAAAAGGGAAAAGTGAGCGACTCCATCAGAAAGATCGTCAGCTGTAAGTCACCGTCTATAATCATTTACATGTTCTGCAGGACTGGTATCTACTACTATATGGTCACTATATGGCGGTAATATCAGGGTTGGTCTTTGTGTAGAGATTTTTTTCTTCAGTTGCAGCAGGGTCATCTGCTGAGGTTCCCCTGTACCAGTGTTTCCCACACTCCAGTCCTCAGGGCCCCCAACATATCATGTTTTCAGGATTTACTTTCTATTGCACAGGTAATGGAATTATTATCAAGGCATCACAAATTGCCACAGTCTCTCACACCCGTCCAATCCTAAGGAGATCCTGAAAACCTGATCTGCTGGAGGCCGTGAGGACTGCAGTTTGGGAAACACTCCCTTATACCCAAGATTAGTGCCACCATAGTTGTAATCGGGGTCACCGGTTAGGGTTTCACTGAAATGTCTCGCCCCCACACAGCTGAACCCCTAGCTACACCCCTGCTTGGTGCTATATAGCGTTACTCTGTGGGCTGTATACGGTTGTATTATCTTGGCACTATACGGTAGTATTTGACTGACTGTGCATGGTAAATTTATAGTAAAATACAGGCTGAGGAAAAAAAACCTCATAATGGCGGAGCGGAGGAGGCCCCGCTTTGATTGTTGCACACACCCAGGCTCAGCATCAGCACCCAGGCAAGTGCCGGGGCCCTGAACAGGCGGGGGGCCTACTCAGTGTCGGGGATACCGGCACACTATGCAGGCATGGTGTCTGTGCCAGTGCCGATGCCCACCAGTGGGACCCCCCGCTTGCTCAGGGCTCCAGCACTTGCAATACTTACCCCTCCCCGCTCCACCGATGCGGCGTCTTCTGACTGTGGTGTTCAGGTCAGAGGGCGCGATGATGTCACGTCTGTGTGCCCTCTGTCTGAACAGTCACAGTGCAGAGATCCGGAAGACGGTGATGCTGAGGGGTCCAGAGAAGAGCCGTAGCCAGCGAGGAGAGGTGAGGATTTCATTTAAAAAAATAAAAATCTAGGTTTGATGGGGCTCATTATATATGGAGCCCATTATATATGGGGCATCATATATGGGGCCCATTATACACTGGAGCATTATATGGGCCCATCATACACTGGAGCATCATAGATGGGGCTCAATATATATGGAGCCCATTATATATGGAGCATGATATATGGGGCCCATTATATATGGGGCATTATATATGGGGCCCATTATACACTGGAGCATTACATGGGCCCATCATACACTGGAGCATCATATATGGGACTCATTATATATGGGCCATTATATATGGGGCCCATTATACACTGGAGCATTATATATGGGACCCATTTTTTATGGGCCATTATATATGGGGCCTATTATACACTGGAGCATTATATATGGGGCTCATTATATATGGAGCAATGGAGCATCATATGGGGCCCATTATATATGGAGCATCATATATGGGACCCATTATATATGGGCCATTATACACTGGAGCATTATTTATGGGGCTCAATATATATGGAGCAATGGAGCATCATATGGGGCCCATTATATATGGAGCATCATACATGGGGCCCACTATATATGGGGAATTATATACGGGGCCCATTATACACTGGAGCATTATATGGGCCCATCATACAATGGATCATCATATATGGGGCTCATTATATATGGAGCATCATATCAGGCCCATTATATATGGAGCATCATATATGGGGCATCATATATGGGGCCCATTATACACTGGAGCATTATACACTGGAGCATTATATGGGTCCATCACACAATGGAACATCATATATGGGGCTCATTATATATGAAGCTCAGTATATATGGAGCATCATGTGTGGCCCATTATACACTAGAGCATCATATATGAGGCTCATATATGGAGCATCATATGGGGCCCATTATATATGGAGCATCATATGGGGCCCATCATATACTAGAGCATTATATGGAGCCCATCATATACTGTATGGAACATTATATGGGACCCATTATGAATGGAGCTATATATGGGGCTCATTATTATTTATGGAACATTATATGGGCCCATTATACAGTATGGACGAATATATGTGGCTCATACTGTATGGAGCAATATATGGGGCCTATTATATACTGTATGGAGCTATATATATGGTGCTCATTCTGTATGGCGCAATATATGAGGCTCATTATTCTGTATGGAGCAATATATATGGGGCTCATTCTATATGGAGCACTATGTAGTGCCCATAATACTGTATGGAGCAATATATGGGGCTCATTATTGTATATGGAGCAATATATGGGGCCCATAATACAGTATAGAGCAATATATGTGGATCATTATTCTATATGGAGCACTATGTGGTGCCCATAATACTGTATGGAGCAATACATGGGGCTCATTATTCTATGTGGAGCACTATGTGGTGCCCAGAATACTGCATGGAGGACTATATTGTCCGGTTACTGAGCTATTGTAGAATTTACAATAGATATCACTCATGTAATGTAATAAGTTTAATCTTTGGCATTGCATTATACCTATATTTCTCTGCTGTATCTGTGCACCATGAATAGTTGTATGTGATAAAGAGGCCCACTGAGACACTTTCGCCCGGGACCCACAAAAACCTGGAGCCGGCCCTGCACATACTCCATTAAACCGTTCCGGGCAGACATCCGTCCAAAATTCCAAAATATTATTAAACAATAATTAGATAATAAATAATAAATAAACGTTTTGTCGATTTATTTGACCAGGACACAAATCCTATCCGGTAAGTAATTGTTACACCACAACCTTCCTGTTTGGAGGCTTTTATCAGCATTTCCCATTCATTACGCGGAGTCTAAAGTCACCGAACCACAGGTGATTATAAGCCACTCTTCACCTCGGCTTGAAGTCCCGGATTTCTTAGAGGAGTGGAGCGGTCCTGCTAAGTGTACGCGCTAATTTTATGCTTATTAATTTGGCTCTTGAGTAAAATGCCTTGCAGAGGTAATCTCAAAAAATGTAATAGCAGAAAACTGTAAGTGCTCGGCGCGGTACATCACTAATTGTACAAGTGGCCACAATCAAACTTTCGGCAACTTACGCCTCTGAAGTGTTTAGTAACTCTTTACGTGCATCGTACACGTATACAACGCCTTAATGCTTTAGCTCACAGCAATATATATAGTAAAAGTAATATTCCCCTTACCGATCCCTTGCTGTTTCTATTACCCCGCCTTCCAAGTCCTCCAATAGTTCGCGTGGACAGACAGGTGACTGGTGCAGCCAATCATTGACTAGTTGAGGCAGTCACATGTCTTTGTGGACCAAGCGGAAAGTTCAGGGGCTGGCTCTGTACATCTTGATCCATCCGGAATGATGTGTGTTGGCCAATGATTGAGCAGGAACCATACAGACTGAAATGGATCCCAAAAAGCATCGGAATGAGGCTGGCACGGGATCGGTAAGGTGACTGGACAACCCAACTAAAATGGGACCTCTACATTTACACCCAGACAAAATGGAGTTTAAATGAAAGAATCCCATTCCACTTTTAACTACCTCTCGTGAATTATTCCAATATGCCTGGAGGTCCGTCAGCTAAGGCTTCTTTCACACTTCAGTTGTTTGGCGTTCGTCTGCTCCGACATCTTGATGGATCGACGGATCCATCAAAATTGTTGAGAAAACGGTTCTAACGGATCCATTTTTTGACGCATCCGTGTATCTGGGAAAATCATCTACTTTTTGGAGCATGCTCAATTGAAAAAGCGGATTGGGGCGACGGATCCGCCAAATGACGGTCGCAACGGATCCGTCTCCTATAGGTGGCCATTCTAGGAAATGGCGGACGCCGTCGTGAACCACCATTTCGGCGCAGACAAAAAAACGTTGCAATGTCCGTCAATGTCTAGATGACGTCCGCCAAATTTCGATGGATCCGTCACATGGCGGATGGAACGGACGACCATCCGCCACAATCCGTCGCTAATGCAAGTCTATGGGAAAATAGCGGATCCGCCAAAAAAATGGCGGATCCGCTATTTGACGAAAATGGCAGTTTCAAACTGCCGCCAAAAGACTGAAGTGTGAAAGAGGCCTAAGACTCCCAGAATGAAGATTGTGGGGTAATTGTGTCCATTACAAATTAGACCTAAAACCTAATATCAGTTAAAATCAATGGCATAACGGTAACGGAAGGGACCCTTACAGAAAGGAGGCCTATTTTTGTTTGGATACCCCCAACTCCTTTGTGTACTAAAAACTTGTGCAACACTCCTCTAGAGGAACTACATAGCAGGAACTGGTACAAAGCACAACATATTTCAGGGGTGGTCTGCTTTGGAGTTTATTGTAACGTAAAGTACTAAAAATGTATTTAAAGGGAATCAATCAGTGGGATCAACCCTCCTAAGCCGTCTATATGGGCATGTAGGTCATAAAAATGGAAATAATATGATACCTTGATATCTGCAATCCGATGGCTTATTTCTGAGAAATTTACATTTTTTTCTAATATGTAAATGAGCTGTTCAGATCTATGGGCCGACAAGAGATCTCCCCGAGAGTCTGCCTACAGAACAAATTTTAAATTATACGGGACATTATCATTGTGAGACATGTAATTACTGACCGTCTGCTCTCCTGATCTACATGTCTCACACTGTTGACGCCCCCAGTATAAACTCTGGAGTTAAGGTACCGTCACACTAAACAACTTACCAACGATCACGACCAGCGATACGACCTGGCCGTGATCGTTGGTAAGTCGTTGTGTGGTCGCTGGGGAGCTGTCACACAGACAGCTCTCTCCAGCGACCAACGATCAGGGGAAAGACTTCGGCATCGTTGAAACGGTCTTCAACGATGCCGAAGTCCCCAGGTAACCAGGGTAAACATCGGGTTACTAAGTGCAGGGCCGCGCTTAGTAACCCGATATTTACCCTGGTTACCATTGTAAAAGTAAAAAAAAAAAAACAGTACATACTCACATTACGATGTCTGTCACATCCCCCGGCGTCAGCTTCCCGCACTGACTGTGTCAGCGCCGGCCATAAAGCTGTGCTCTGCTTTATGGCCGGCGCTGACAGTCAGTGCAGGGAAGCTGACAGCGGGGGATGTGACAGACATCGGAATGTGAGTATGTACTGTTTTTTTTTTTTTACTTTTACAATGGTAACCAGGGTAAATATCGGGTTACTAAGCGCGGCCCTACGCTCAGTAACCCGATATTTACCCTGGTTACAAGTGAACACATCGCTGGATCGGCGCCACACACGCCGATCCAGCGATGACAGCGGGTGATCAGCGACCAAAAAAAGGTCCTGATCATTCCCCAGCGACCAACGATCTCCCAGCAGGGGCCTGATCGTTGGTCGCTGTCACACTTAACGAGATCGTTAGCGGGACCGTTGCTACATCACAAAAAGCGTGACGTTGCAACAATATCGTTAACGAAATCGTTATGTGTGAAGGTACCTTTAGATTCTCTGGGAGATCTATGTCTGGCTCAAAGCTTAGATCATTTACATATTCAGAAAAAAAAATTGTGGATTCCTTGGGAATCAGACATCTGATATCATTAATTACCCCAAAGATAACGATCAACAATAAATAAAAAATTTTTTACCATTCCCTAATATTTCAACTATTTCACAAAACACATAATAAATTTGGATAATTTTTAGACTGTACTAAAATCAGAAAATTAAATCGGAGCTTCCTATGAGCAAAGTTTTTTTGCTGAATTTGAAACTTAGTTTATATAAGAAAAAGGATTGTAATCTGCTTGATAAACTACCGCTTTTAATGATTATCATTTACTATCACACGTAGAAAATAGACTAGTGTAGGATTTGAAATTTTCAGGAAACAAGATCCAAAGGCTGTGTTCACATGGAGTTTTTTTAGGAGCTGATCTTCTCCAAAAACTACTTAAAAGCTACGCACACACATAGGCCCCGATTCATCAAGACCGGTTATTTTCTCGCTGGTCTTGATAAGGAAGTTGTGGTGGAGTCAGCCGCTCCTGATTCACGAAGAGGTACTCACCTCTTTATGAGCCAGGAGCGTCTCACAGATTTCTGGAGGAGTGAACGCTACACAGCTTGTCATGAAAAAAAAACTGTGGCATCATGCCAATGTCGCGCCCCAGCTATGCCCTCTTTGACAAAGTGGGGAGAAACTGGTGTGAAAACGCCAAAGATGCAAAATTTTGGTGCTACTCTAATTTGAGTCAAAAATTTGTGACTTTTTAAAGGGTTTACAACACTTTTTTGGCATAAAAGCTTTGATGAATGCAGAGTTTTCTGAGCATAAACTTGAGAAGAAACTCTACCAAAACTCCTAAAAAACTAAGTGTGTACAAAGCCTTAGAATAATTATTTAAAAAAAAAAAACTCCTAAAAACATGAGCATTTCCCAAAGCGGTTTTAGCTTGAAAAACTTGTCGTTTTGGAACACCACAGAAACCTCTGTGTGAACATAACCGAACGGCCATTTATGATGGGAAGATGATTTAATCAAAAAAAGCACTGATACATCACACAAACCATGGATTTTTACGTAACATATCCATTTTTTGTATCTGTGATTGCTCGTCTTCCTAGCGGCTTTTAACAAGTGGATGAGCAGCCAACAACATTTTTAGGTCATCCTAAAAGATCAGGTCAATTTCTGACGAGTAAATTAATACTGATTATTTACCCATTTGCTCAATATAGAAATTTTTTGTCAACAGATCAAACGTGATCAGATTTTGCTCTTATCGGATTCCCGTTGTTCCCCTGAATTTTCCTTTTTTTAATTTATTTATTTATTTTTTTAAATCCGGTGCACGGTTCTAGAGATATGTTGGGTTTTTATTACTATAAATATTTATGGTCTTTACTAAGGGGGTGTGGCTCACAGGATAATTATATGGTGCGTCTTAAGGACACGCCCCTGAGGATCTTGAGAGTCACACCCCTTTGTAAAGACTGGAAAAATTAGTATGAAATAAAAAAGCCCATATCTCTGGAACTGTAGGGCGGATTTAAAAAAAACAAAAAAACAGAACTTTCAGGAGAACTGTGGGAATAAAATAGGAGCCTAAACTGGTAACTTTTGATCTGGTGACAGGTACTCTTTAGACCTTGACTATCTTCGACAAAGCGAAATCCTACCTAAACGTCAGAGACGTAAGAAAAAGAGAATCCAAAACAATGGTTCCCGACACTCTAGAGGGCTTTGACCTTATTGGCACTTCTGGAGGTTGCCACCACCGTACGTAAATCAGTGATCCTCTATAACATATTTCAAGAATTAAAATGTTAGTTTGTGCACCTATAGATCAATGGGGCCACTTCATCGGGAACAGATCTGCGTTCACAGATTCAAAGTAAAAGATTCGATAAATTGTAAATATGACTTCTCATAGGGATACAAAAGGTAAAAAGAGCAAAAAAATGTGTACACTACTTCTGGCTTTACTTACAAGGCAGAACCTATATAATACACACACAGCAGTGTAAAAGAGCCTAAGGCACCCAAAGGGGGAAGTGACAGGTGCTAAATAGGCACTTAATAGGCAGCCGGCTATTTGCATAATCTTAAGATTAACTGTATTAGATAGAAACATACACAACATGTCTCTTGGCAAAGATGCTTTACATCTTAAATTAGCAAGTCAAAAGATCTGTTTCTGTGCCGACACCATATAATGGCAAATAAATTCTGGCAGACGATCAGTAAGTCGATGCTGCAATCTGTAATCTGAATAAAACAGAAGTGCAATCTCAAACATTACAATAAAATCATTTTTCACGAATGATAAGAAAAGTTCTAAAGAGTTCAGGTAGTTGCCTAACGAGCCAAGTCCTCACTGGTCACCATGCTCTGGTCCTATAGCTTTTCTAACTCCCACATTTTGCTAAAACCATAAAAACTAGAAAAAGATATTTTTTTTTATATAACAGCCCCCCCCCCCCAAAAAAAAAAAAAATTGAAAACCACACCAGCAGATGTAGGAGTTTATTCTTTTCCGGCTAATCATAAACTTTTTGTTTTAAAGGAGTTGTCCGCCCCTAGGCAATAAGTCTGTAGTCACAATGTGACTGCAGACTAGTGAATCCTCACAGTGCACCCACTGCATTCCGTAAGGATTCTCCAATGCTGGAGATGAAAGTGGCGGGCATGTGACCGCAAGTATGTGATTTGCATACATGCGACCACATGACAACTAGACGTGCGGGGCCTCACTCAATTCAAGTGTATTGAGCAAGGCCGCACACGTCTAGTCAGAATGTGACCGGAAGGATGTAAAACACATACTTGCGGTCACATAACCGCCCATTCGCGGCGCTGGCACCAGAGAATCCTCACGGCGCGCATTGTGAGGATTCACAAGTCTGCAGTCACACTGAATGACTGCAGACTTGTGTTCAATAACCAGACAACCCTTTTACAGGAAATCTGTTGTAAGATTCAGGTTCCCTGAACCACAAACCACTGGTTGCATTATTGCAGTTGTGTATGTTTTACTCTGAAAAGCTGCGGTATTTCAGCGAAAACATACTTTGAAAAGCTGTCTGGGGAGTGTGCGCCTAGCATGACTAGTCCAAGAGGCAGGGTCCCATTGACTTCACCCCACCCACTCCCCTTGACTGACAGGTCTCCCTCTATGCGCATGAATTTCAAGACTGTTCCCTTTAAAGCTTTATCTTTCCCCAAACTGACCTAGACCCTCATTGTTTCATCGAACATTTTTTGCCAAAAACATGAAAAGTTGCTCACAGAACAAATCATCCAAATCCATGTCAAGACAACAAGGTTTTCAGATCTGAGGCACTTTTTTTTAGATTAAGTTCACAGTTTTTTTTTTTTATGTGGATTATCAATCGGATCCTCATTAAAATTCACAAAAATAAACTTTCTTCCACTACTTCTTGCTGTGGATGTTCGAAATGGATCGGCTTAAAAATCTACATAAAAAAAATAAATCTGTGTCAACATACCCTGGAAGTTTTCTAACGTGGTTTTGAGAATGTTTTTTGAAGATGTCAAATGGCTTTTTGAAGACTTTTGACTTGACATATCAATTCTTTTGGGTGATCAATTACATTTTGAAAACCTCGTTGGAAAAAACTTTGAAAAAGTTAAAAGATTTACAAATGAAAAAAAGAGGGAGAGCATTTATGGAGTATTTGGAGGAGTTTTCGATGTGGTTTTTACAGCAGATATGCTTCGAATTCCACGTGAAAACCCCTTAAGAGACCTAGAAGTTACCACATAAAAGAGAAGACGAAGTTGTCTTACTCAGGCAACCTTTTTGAGTCATCCCATAAGTGGAGTCCAAGACAATCAAGGACACATGAGTTGCTATGAATAAATGTCGTACAAGTGTCAACATGAAGAATCCTAAAATATCTATATCTCATTACCATATTCTTCAGATACAAACACTAATGATTTTCGGTGTTACACATTTCCAAAAATATTCACAAAACAACAATGACATCTTACCCCAAATAATAAGCAGATATCCACAATCATGTCCAACCGTAGAAAGTTCAAAATGGCCGTCAACAAAAACAAACGAGTTTCAATAGATTTCGAACAGAGAAGTTTTCCACACGACATCGAGTGAGAAATCCAGAAGCAGCAAATACGGATTCTCAAACTTTCAGAACTAGTTTACCATGAATCACGTGATTCATACAAAACAGAAAATAAACCAATAAACGAATTCCAGAAATGATGACCCAAGAACCACCATTATATGGACATTAATATGAGCGCTATAAAATAAATTAATGGGTCTTGCCTTGGGCTACATTGCGACACAACCATCTCAATAAAATACTGGTGATTCTTGTGATGAGTCACGGATCTAAAATGAGAACGTTGTGGCCTACATCAACATAATCCTAAATTCCTTGTAGGTAAATCCCAATAAAATGAGTCTGGAAATTTCTTAAAATGAAGACAGTAGACATCTTCCACAGACGATGTGTCAGGCATGGTACTACATGACAGTTCTGTCGCATGTCTGGAGAGGAACCACCGATTAGATATTCCAGGATTATGAGTCATTGTTTGGACAGGGAGAAGATAATGAACCTTCTGCTACCAGAATGTGACTCATAAATGAACACAAAAATGAGCGTCAATATTTAGCCTTCGAGGGTCTTTGCTCCATTTGGGCTGACCTATATTTATGCGTGAATAGTTGGATTCTGTACACCATAATGGCGTAATACAAAAAAGCAAAATGCGGGGAATGTGTTGACAGCTTCCAAATAAAAAAGAATAAAAAAAAAATAGATCACTTGTTTGAAAATAGTCATGAAGCCGGAGCAGATGGTTGTGTGGATCGGGTTAAGTCTACCGTCTACTAGGCTGCATGGCAGAATGTCAACACGCTTCCAAGGCATTGCATGCTGGGTAAGTTTCTTCACCACCTGACATGAAGCTGCTTCCTCCGGATGAAACCATGTTGAATGCTTTGTGTTTTATTTTTTTTGTTGTTGTTCTTTATGTATACGAGTTTAACATAAAAAAAACTGGTTTATTACAATAATCAGAAAAAGTCTATGAAATGTGATTTTTGGGGCAGAGACAACAGCTCAAGGGCCTTCATAAATACATCAAGTATTCCGGATGTATAACAAAACAAAAAAAGGTCATAAAGGTCTGAAATAAAACAAAAATGGTCCTAAAAGAGTAAAATTAAACTAAAAGGCCTAAAGTAAAACAATACAAAAAAAGAGCCAAGGCATAAAATAAAACAAAAAGGTCTGAAAAGCTTAAAAAGAAAACACAAAGACCCAAAGGCCTAAAATTAATCAATACAAAAAGACCGGAAGGCCTAAAACAGAACACAAAGGTTCTAAAAGCTGAAAATAAAACAAAAAGGCCTAAAATAGACAACATAAAAAGCCATAGAGGTTGAAAAAAAAGTAAATAAAAAATGACGCAAAGGCAGAAAATGAAAAAAAGGAAGAAAACCTATAAAACAACACATACATCTTTTCCAATTTTGGAAACTTTCTACCGTTTATATATTTCAAAATCTCGGCCCATAAGTTTAAAAAAATTCCAACAGGTGGTTAGACACAATTAGAGCAAATATGCACATGCACAAGATACTCTTGCTGATGATCCATTTTGATACAAGCAAATATATTGATAGGAATGAGGACACTTGTTTAGAACCAACCCGAAAAAGCAAACAAAATTACATTTTTTTTTAGAATTTTTTTTTAGAATTTTTTTTTATACTTCCATACATTAAAGCCACAGCTCACCATGAAGCACATTGGAGGCTGATATCTTCTACAAAGGCCTCTATGTCATGCTAATATTTTGTCTGCTTCATCCTGAGACATTCCTCTCTAGATCTCATCTTTTCATTTCTAAACAATAAGACTAAATTCCTAAGAAATTACGCCATGGTAGATACAGAAGGGAAGGTGAAGCCTTGCAACAAACAAAAAAAAAAGCTAAAAAAAAAATAAAAAAAAAGCATAGGGATTGAGCACCACAAAGGCGGATTTTTCAAGGCCTGCGGTTAGTAAGGGGTTAACAGCCCTCCTCCACTTGCTATACTTCCTCACTGAGACCAGGAAATCTGTCAAGTGTCTTTTTTTTTTTTGTATTTCGAGAGCCTTAGAAAGGGTTAACTTCGCTGCAGATAAAAAAGAAAAAAAAAAATAACAAAACAATGGTGCATCTAGTATAAAAAAAACAACAAAAAAAAAACGCTTTTTCTTTTTTTTCCAGTTGAAAGGTTTTGAATCCCCTGTATTCCGGGGAAAGCGTTCGGAGACATTATACTACAGTATCCAATGAACCTGTTTCTGCAGGCGATGCTTAGTTAACTGAAGGCGGCTTGTGTTCTGCTGTGAAGCGGTGGGGGTAAAGTCATCACAAAAGAACCCTGCACAAAAGGCCATCCTTTGCATCTCTTTCTATATCTCCATTTTATAAAGCTGAGCTGCCGCTTCATTTAAAAAAAAAACGGAAATTACACCCTACCACAACAAAAATTCTATGCATCAAAAACAAAAAGAAAATCTAATTTGCTAAATATATAAATAAAAAGACCCTGCAAGGCCGATCGTCAGATCTGCAGATCTCAACATTCTAGACGGCAAAATCTTCCTTAATTTTTTTTTTTTTTTTTTGCTGCAAAGGCCCTACCAGACGGATGCTAAGGAGCAACCGAGCATTTTCCACATTCAGCTATTACACTGTGTATAATCTATGAAAAACATGGCTGGCTCAACGACAGATGTAGAACTACTAGACTAAGCTGCTCTGTGGTTTCCACACAAAATGACTTGTGCTCTTTATTCCCCTTCCAAAACCAACCCCCTTCCCCGCCACCTTCTCCTTTCTCAACAACTTATCGCTGCAATACGATAAAAAAAAAAATATTGATACGGTAGCAGTTGTAAGGCGGAAGAGAGGATCCTTGGATTCCTACCCGTAGTACAATCCACTCATTAAGTCATTCATTCACTCATGCATCCATTCATTGCAACAACAAAAAAAGGAAGGACGGACACCGGGCAATCGGGAAACACGGATTACCTTATGCAGACAAACTTGACGCGTTTCGGACCATTCGGTTCTTTAGAAAATATCCAACATTTCCAGTTAATCCTTCCATAGGATGTCGAATGCCATCTCCAACGTGCAACCGAGCAAGCACTTCCCAACAGCTGCCTCTATTATGGAGCCTACAGGCACAGGGAATTAGTCCCCCTGCCCATTTACACAGCTCAGTCAATGTGGCTCGTTGAGAGGGAGAAGGGAGAAGCTTGCAGCTCCTGTCCTCTGTCCCCCTTGTGTGTGTGTATGTGTGTGTGTGTGTGCATCCGCCCACCTCCACATGGTCTTAGGATAAACAAGGAAAAAATCACCCCGGCAAATCACATGATCCTGACACTCAACAGTGTCCCTCCACCCCTAGCCCCCCCCAAAAAAAAAAATGGCCTAAGGGTCTTTGCCTAAGACAGACCAGTTTGTTGGAGTGAAAGCCAAAAGGAAAAAAAAAGGCACAGAGCAATAATTGTATTTGAGGCTTTTAAGTGGTTGCAAATTTATATGCAATTATATATGGCTGAGGTCATCGGATTTGCAAAACCAATAGGGAGATACGAAGAAATGCCTGGAGAACCTTTAGGACAAACGTTAGGGTTAAGTAAATATAAAAAGTAAAGCACCTCCTGCCCCGGCTGGTGAATTCGACACTGTAATAAAATAAAAGGCTTTTTTTTTTAATGTGTTAATTGAGAATGAACAGCTGTCAGGGAGCAGGTGAGGTGGGTTTAGAGGGAAGGTCTATTGGTTAACCCTTAAAATATAAGCATAGGGTGCAAGATCGGATTGAATAAAAAAAATAAATAAATAGTTATGGGCAAACTCAAGAATTTCCTCCAGTTTCCAACATTTATTTTTTTCCAATAATTCTAGTATGGGTGAAGGGTTCTTAAAACCAGAGGTAGAAACTGAAAGCTAGCTATAGACATTAGATGGATTAGCGATGATCCTATTTCGTAAAGATCTTTCTATGAACACGTATATTCAGACCAATCGGGCATACAGATGTCAAAACATTGGCCAATCAAGATAAACCGAAGCTCCAACCCGGACAATAACAAATTCCCACGTGATCAATAGTGCCTAGGAGATGGACATCAGGTACAGACGAGAGGATGAAATATTTCCAATAATTGTGGGCACATTCACCCAAAAAATAAGGAATCATTACAAAATTTTATTGGAGATACCACCTTTACCTTGATAATACCAATGCCAAGCACTCAAACTACCAATGCAATTAACATGTGAAGGCAATGTCAAGACAATTACTGGAAGAGGGGCACTTGGGTCAACTTAGGGTCCCACTAGAGTTGAGTACAACTCAACTCAAGTTGGCCATAGACTTGACAATCTTTGTTGGCACAGAGGAGTCTCGACTCCTACAACAACAAAACGGCAGATTGGGAGTATGGATTTCAACATACTCAATCTTTTTCTCCAAAGGGTGATTGAAATGAGCTAAAAGTCCATTTAGATGGGCCAACAATTGCCGTACGAGTTTGTAAATATGCCAGAAGTTACACTCTTATTAAGCAATTCATATCCATTATGCCTTCATACAACTGCTCGTTGTTGGCAGCACATGAGATGTGTTGCCAAGACAATGTGGGCCGCACAAGATACAACGGTTGTATTAAGGATCATTCTTCCCCATACAGTTTTTGTTGTCATGTACAAATAGGCCAGTAAAGGAACGCCAATTGACTTGCATATAATCAGACCACCTACTCTTAATGGGTCTGAAGGCTGGCCATACACATTACACAGCTGTTGGCAGATTGTTCTCTCGGCCGACAACTCTCTCTCCCTTGACCCCCAACACCATATACATGCATGCTTGCTTCGGCCAAGCATGCATGTGATCTCAGTAGGTAGATGGGAATAAACAGTTGCCTGTCTTATCTGAAATGAGCAGTTGAAATTTGCTCAGATGCCTTTCGAGAGTCTGGATGCCCCCAAACACATTAGATGGTCCATCGGTTTGGCCGATATAAATCTAATTAGTATAAACCCAAGTGGACTCCCACCTCTCCATACTGAATACATACATACTTGACTTAATGTATCGGGGGCTGTTGGCCAAATGTTAAAGGTAGGTTTTGATCAATGAGGACAAGCAGACTGTTTTCCAAATCTTTTTGTTAGAATAAGTCCAAAAAGGAGGTACTCCAACATGACTGTTCCTACCATTTTCCCTAAAGTTTCCTTCCACGAATAACATACCTCTACGTAAGTGGGTCTGTGGTGATGTTGGACAAGACCTTCTTGGTTGGAACTTGACAAATGCAACATCTCCATAGAGTCTGAATCTTTGTGTTTGGAATAGTTTCTCCTAAAGTCCAAAAACATTTGAACATCAATGGGTTTTCCCAAAATGTAGCCCCCTCTTGTGTGTGTGCATTGCAGCAATAAAGTGAGCGTAAAATGTTTTCTGTAAATTAACATGTTGTATTTTCTAGCACTTTCCAGGTGCAAACTGCATCCAAACCAGATGGAAAGCTAAACCTCACGTAGATGTCAACGAGCCTTTTTTGGATAAACTCACACCTTTGTGTTTTGATGCAACAGTGTGAACTCATCAGAAGTGCATCAAAAACACACAAACACATTGTAAAAGTGCTTTTTATACATTAAACTGGACTTTGTTCTCTTGAATCAATAAACAAATTCTGTTAATGAACAAAATAACGGCTCAGAAGCAAGTCAAAATGTAGCAGTATGGTGCTTCAAGTAATAAAGGAAGAAAACCAAGAAAAAATAGTAGCAGTCTGATAAAACGAGCTTTTATGTGACACATGAGACCATCACAAAGAAGACATATATACAGTGCCTACAAGTAGTATTCAACCCCCTGCAGATTTAGCAGGTTTAATAAGATGCAAATAAGTTAGAGCCTTCAAACTTCAAACAAGAGCAGGATTTATTAACAGATGCATAAATCTTACAAACCAAAAAGTTTTGTTGCTCAGTTAAATTTTTATAAATTTTAAACATAAAAGTGTGGGTCAATTATTATTCAACCCCTAGGTTTAATATTTTGTGGAATAACCTTTGTTTGCAATTACAGCTAATAATCGTCTTTTATAAGAACTGATCAGGCCGGCACAGGTCTCTGGAGTTATCTTGGCCCACTCCTCCATGCAGATCTTCTCCAAGTTATCTAGGTTCTTTGGGTGTCTCATGTGGACTTTAATCTTGAGCTCCTTCCACAAGTTTTCAATTGGGTTAAGGTCAGGAGACTGACTAGGCCACTGCAACACCTTGATTTTTTGCCTCTTGAACCAGGCCTTGGTTTTCTTGGCTGTGTGCTTTGGGTCTTTGTCTTGTTGGAAGATGAAATGACGACCCATCTTAAGATCCTTGATGGAGGAGCGGAGGTTCTTGGCCAAAATCTCCAGGTAGGCCATGCTATCCATCTTCCCATGGATGCGGACCAGATGGCCAGGCCCCTTGGCTGAGAAACAGCCCCACAGCATGATGCTGCCACCACCATGCTTGACTGTAGGGATGGTATTCTTGGGGTTGTATGCAGTGCCATCCAGTCTCCAAACATCACGTGTGTGGTTGGCACCAAAGATCTCGATCTTGGTCTCATCAGACCAGAGAACCTTGAACCAGTCAGTCTCAGAGTCCTCCAAGTGATCATGAGCAAACTGTAGACGAGCCTTGACATGACGCTCTGAAAGTAAAGGTACCTTACGGGCTCGTCTGGAACGGAGACCATTGCGGTGGAGTACGTTACTTATGGTATTGACTGAAACCAATGTCCCCACTGCCATGAGATCTTCCCGGAGCTCCTTCCTTATTGTCCTTGGATTAGCCTTGACTCTTCGGACAAGCCTGGCCTCGGCACCGGAGGAAACTTTCAAAGGCTGTCCAGGCCGTGGAAGGCTAACAGTAGTTCCATAAGCCTTCCACTTCCGGATGATGCTCCCAACAGTGGAGACAGGTAGGCCCAACTCCTTGCAAAGGGTTTTGTACCCCTTGCCAGCCTTGTGACCCTCCACGATCTAGTCTCTGATGGCCTTGCAATGCTCCTTTGTCTTTCCCATGTTGACCATGTATGAGTGCTGTTCACAAGTTTGGGGAGGGTCAGAAAAGGGTGGAAAAAGAGATAATTAATCCAAACATGTGAAGCTCATTGTTCTTTGTGCCTGAACTACTTCTTAATACTTTAGGGGAACCAAACAGAATTCTGGTGGGTTGAGGGGTTGAATAATAAATGACCCTCTGAAAAGACTTTTCACAATTTAAAAAAAAATAAACAAAGAAATAACATTCTTTTTTGCTGCAGTGCATTTCACACTTCCAGGCTGATCTACAGTCCAAATGTCACAATGCCAAGTTAATTCCAAATGTGTAGGGGGTTGAATACTACTTGTAGGCACTGTAGCTCTAATATTCCGGGATGACTTATCATTCACTCATTCAAAAAAGAAAAAGAAAAAAAAAAGGAAAAAAGCATACTCAAGATTTAGGATTACCGCCATTTCTCTAGACAACACCCGAAACATGCATGGTTGTCTGAGCTTGCATGTTTATTTCAAGAAGACCCGCTGCCAGAGATGCCTGTTCATTTCATGTCAAAAAAACACATTTATAGCCTCATATAGATAAATTAAAACATATATAAACTCATGCAGAAATATGTGGCTTAGGTCTTTTGGCCAGTTTGCATAAAGGGACGCCATCAAATGATGTAACCTCCTGAAAGCTCGTGACCCAACTAAAAAAAATTGGTTAAGTGTGTTGGTGTCACTAGCAGAACTGGGTATTGATGTAGGGCAGTGTTTCCCAAACTCCAGTCCTCACGGACCCCCCAGGTCATGTTCTCAGGATTTGCTTAGTATTGCACAGGTGATGGAAGTATCAGCAAGGCCTCAGGAAGTCTCTCACCTGTGCAACACTATGGAAATCCTGAACACATGACCTGTGGGGTCCGTGAGGACTGGAGTTTGGGAAACAAAGATGTAGGGTCTTAACGGCCACATCAACCATGACCTTAGAAGATGCTTTTGGTTGAAGATGAAACGTTGCAAAAAAAAATCTTTGCATGGAGTTTGCATCTTCTCCCGATGTTTGCATGAGTTTACTCCACATTCTCCAATTTTCTTCCAAAGAGAAAACAATATACATCACTAAACAAGGACAAGGGTCCATATAGATGATGACAATTTCTATACCGCGCTGTGGAATATGCTATAAATAATAATAAAAAGATTGAAAATTACACAATGTAACTGGTAGACATGATAAAGTATAAAGGTGCACTTCAAGCTAATGCACCAAGTTACGACTAGTGCCAGGCCTCCTTCCTAGTGCCGTGAATGGATATCTACAAGTGGGTAAAATCGGAAGTGGGCTAAAATCTTCAAATTTATTTCAGCAACATATAAACAGAACAGCTTAGTCAGTAAAACCAACGCATTTCCACCAGAGGGTCTTAATCCTCTGGTCGAAACGCGTTGGTCTAGCTGAGTAAGTTATTCTGCCTATATTTATGTCCTTGAAAAAAACTTGACAATTTTAGCCCACTTACGGCGTTCCAGTTAACCTTTCATCGTTCTTGTCTGGCAAGTTCATGTGTCCTTGCACCTGTCTGAGGACTACACTTCAAGACTGGTGAGCGGGAATCCCTGTTGCCCGTTTTCCAAGCAGCATGTTTCAAACTCTCACTTTACACGGCATAATATAAGGTAGCGGTCTCCAATCTTTTGATAAACTGGGATTTTGAGTTTCACAACAGCTGGAATGACAGAGGTTGGAGAACATTGATATAAGATATGTTTTAGGCCAGTTGGAAACATCAGTGTTTCGCGATCGGAGTATAGACTTTGACGCATAGGCTGATTCTGTCAATTTCGGGCCAAGAGACCCATGGTCAAATATGCCAATAGCTTACCTAGAATGTTCCTCTAAATGAAAACACATTCTGGTTTAGTAGGACGATGGTGAATCCAGACAGCTGTAACTTACACCTACCAATACTTGCAGCTTCTACGTTTTATTTGGCCCAGCATTTTCACTCTTTTCTTGTGTCGAAATTTTATTATTTTACGTCTCCTAGATATTGTCACATGACATTTTTCGTTTGTAAAATAAAGTTGACGATTTGACAGCCGTGACAGATTTTAACAAATGAAATAATTCCCCTTGGGAGAACGACAAACTCACATCCAAAACTACAATAACTTCTAGACTGCGGAATTCTAAACTTTTCTTACACATAACTGTAGTGTAGTGCCGGTAGAGACATCATCACGTCAAACACTTCAAGCCAATAGGATTTTTTTTATGATTTTCTCCAGAATTTCATTGTCTAGGTTTGAGATAAGTTGAAAGGAATAGGTTACACTGTGACAACTAAAAAAAAAAGCCTGATAATTTGATAGGACGGCAGAAGCATAAAAGGCAATGAGGATGGATCAATTTATCGGTCGGTTTATTGGATCGAGTCATATTGCATAACTCTAGAACATATAACCAGTCTTCACTTAACTGGTGCAAAAATTCATTTTAGGATCAACAATTTCATGTAGATATCATTTTTTTTTTTTGCCTAGATCTGAGAAAGTCAAAGGAGATGAGCCCTATAGAATAGTTTTCGGAAGGATTGACCTCAATCAGATCATGATATCAGGGGGTTCTTTTGCTAAGTTTGTTAGAGCAGAACCTCTCCAAAAACAATGAGCTAAAATATTATGAGTTTTGAGTGGAGAGTTGGAGACAATAAAAAAACCCAGTGTGAACACACCATTAGAGAGGGTTTTATTCCACTCAACTTGGAATGTTAACTGACCACTGATCAGTTGACGTCTCAAAAGATTATGTCGGGGAGAGAAAGTTCAGACCTGTTGAATTTGATGAAACGACCCTTTTGTTCTCCAAGAGATAAACTGCTACCAAAATAGTTTGGAAGCGGCTTTCACAGATTTCAAGTCGAGCTTTCCTTTGTAGGGGGAAGTCGGAAGAGATAGTGGTCAGTCAATCCATGGATGGGGGCTTTAACCAAGCAGGCATCAAAAAAGGATCAGAACGGTTGAATTTTAGCCAACTCAATCATTTTCTTCTCCACCTGTACCTTCTGATAAACATACCTATTTGATGGGTAAGTTGAAGTTGAACAGACTTAGGAAGTCTATGACCAGCTTTGTTTTGCGTTTACGTCCATAAAGCTCCCGAAGTTCAACCATTGTGTCCACAGAACTGTATTGCCAGATGGGAGCCAAGAGTGTCCTTCTGGCTTCTCTTTGGCCAGTATCCCTTGCACTGCTGTTTGGATCATTGCTTCACGTAAACAACTGGAAAAGCTTCCAAGCCTAGTCTCTTTCGTTTACTCAGTAAAGAGGTCATTTCACCAAGGTAGAAAAGTCATCGGAAGCTGTGAAAATCAGACTATCTATAGACTAAACATTTTTCCTTCAGCCTTTAAATATTTCTTGCCCCAGGTTGCTATAAATTATACTATTGCACGTTGATCGGAGCATAGCAACAAATATGCTGAATTCACTTTCTAATTGTCTCCAGTGATTAACACCTGGTTAATAGTAACAAGGGCTGCAAAACACCTCAATGTGTCACCGTATACTGTGTATGTTAATAGCGCAAGTGGGAAAAGCAGAATTAATCTCACACAGCATTATAGTCCACATGTAATGAAAATGTTTCTTCTGCTTTATACTTTTACACCTTGGAAATTACAAATAAAAGGAAAAGTGCTAATGAATAATG
The DNA here is from genome assembly GCF_032444005.1 of Ranitomeya imitator. Taxonomy (NCBI): domain Eukaryota; kingdom Metazoa; phylum Chordata; class Amphibia; order Anura; family Dendrobatidae; genus Ranitomeya; species Ranitomeya imitator. The sequence goes on along the minus strand of NC_091289.1, from coordinate 23,540,429 downwards.
CTATAGACAAGGTCCGGGCACATCTGCACATCACAGGAGGACTGTGCAAACACAAGCTTCCAAGACAGTCACTGTCATGAATATGGAGGGTTCCCGATGGTGCCTCAACTGTGCACGAGACCTAAAATGAAGGACCTTCAAGGAGTTCTGCAATATATTAAAATTAGGTATTAAAAAAAGATGTAAAACTATATGTACCCCATAAGGTTTAAAGATGATTATTCACAAACCTCATGGGCATAGATGTAATATTTATCTATCGTTACGATACCCCTCCAATATCTGGTGAGTAGGGGTCTAGATGCCAGCACCGAATAAAAGGGTTGTGGTGCTTCCCTTCATTGTTTACCCAGGATCATCACCATTCACATAGTTGTGGCTGTGTACCTATTACTACAGCTCAATTCTGTTCAGATTCCAAACATCCATAGTTTATAAGAAGCCCAAGGAACAAGGGATTACCATAAACTATGGGCACAACATTACGGGTCCATACAACATAACTACTATTAACCACAATCAGTGATATGTTTTAAAGCAGCCACACGAATCATATGAACCTGGGGTTTGGAAATAACACATATAAGAAGGCCAAGGAACAAGGGATTACCATAAACTATGGGTACAACATTACGGGTCCATACAACATAACTACTATTAACCACAATCAGTGATATGTTTTATAGCAGCCACACGAATCATATGAACCTGGGGTTTGGAAATAACACATTGGATTATTTGGAAAAGTGTTGTGGGGCACGCTCTGTGATCTATGCAGCGTTCATGGCACAGAGAGGGTAGAGGTGAACTGTGACATCACCTATTGTAAATGGTGTATCCATTTTTTTCTGTATATAGGTTATATTTTTTATAATAATTTTGTCTGTAATGATAACTAGATAACTACTGAGAAGTGGTCTCTATAAAACTAAAGGCCTACATTCAGCCAACTGACCCCACCACGGTAAACACGCTTGGCAGTTGGCCAACAATCTAGCGGGAAGTTGAGCCTCACGACTGTCCCCCGACATGATGTCGGGGGAGATAAGGATCCACCATGTCCAATTTAAGATTGCTAGGAGAATGGCAGCGACACTCTCGTAAAAGTGGCAGATAAAATAATGGTTCGGTTGACAGCCATCTAAAATGTAAGGTAGGGTTTCATAAGATTTCAGATATTTAAAGATAGTGACATGAATAATAAATAAAAAATAATTTTGTAAAAAATCTCTCAAAATATATTTAATATAAAAGTTGTGGAAAAGGAAGGGATTGTTAAAAAAATAATAAAAGAAAATGGTGTACTTACACGCTCTAACCTTTATGGCTCCAAGAACAGGACACTCCGGTGGTCTCCTGTGAATGGCTTCACAAGTGAGATGACTGGAATGGGACATCAAAGGCAAATCAGATGAGGTCCTGCTTCAAGTACCTGACAGCTGCAGCCAATCACAGGACTCGGCAGAACAGTATATCATTGCTTCCTATCCTACTGAAAACCGATGTAGCCTAAGTAGATTTTTTACCATAATTTTTGCCTACGTTTTTTTTACGTTGGTCAACCCATTTAAACATCAGCACATTTTCTGAGCACATATTCCCTACAAGAAGAAGAACAAAAAAAGTAACCACTCAAAATGATGAACTAAGCCGAAACTCCGGATGATATAGAGCTGCTCATACACATATGGCCAATAGATGGCTGTCGGCAGTACGACTGTCCAGTCAACAGCCGTCTCAGCTGACTCTTCCATACACAGGAGATCTCACTCGGTCGAGTGCTCCTCTGTTCTCTACGAGAAAGCCGCCAACTAACTCATCGGTCTGCAGTTTATCTCAGGAAGAACAAGGCGTCTGCTATCGGACATGCCCGATTGTCATCTTCCCAGACCATCATTTGGCCAGTGCCTCCATACACATGATTAGACCGTCAGCCGAATCTGTCTATATCGGTGGGATCGGCAGACATCAGTCTAATGTGTATAGCCAACTTTACTGCCTATCAGTGTTTCCCATAGTGAAATAATCACAATTTATTTATAATAAAAATATCCACATTGCAGCTGCTTGTAAAATCTCCAATTTCTTGCAAAACAAGCAGGTCACACAAAACAATGTACCGTGCGGCAATGTAATTCGCATTTAACGATGATTGTTCTACAAGACTGACTTCAATAGCTCCATTTTCTACACGGATTTTCATTGGCTTCACCAAGTTATTGTAATGTAACATTCTCTTTTCCGTGATGTTTAACTTAAACCATACGTTCAAAAAAAAAAATATAAAAAAAAAACTAAGTAATTACACGACTTTTGATGCGAGTCTATTGTGCTCTGAGATTTCGCCAGCATGTAGCCGAAATAAGTTCAATGGGAATCTTTCATTTAAAAATACAGCCATTAAATATGATTTACACGCCCCGCTTCTTGTGCAATTAACATAACAAACAATTCTTTCCTTTATTTTGCCAATTCAATTTCTACTGTTGGAATGTGCCAAGCGTAGAGAGTGGGCAACAGAAGCCGTTGGTGTGTGCCCAGAATAGGCGCAGCATGGGCAGCGATTATACATGCCGTTTTCCAACGTCCAGACAAAGCGCTGTGACACGGTTTCTGGACAGGTCATTATGTTAAAAAAAAAAAGCAGGTAAATGATTAAGATTTTGCAGAGGAGGGAAACCCCAAGGATTCCTTCCCCAAGGTCTTCTAATATGAAGGATTTTTGAGCCATATATGTATGCCTACAGTATTTTCATAAAACTAAATCATATTGCTCCAAAGCATCTAAAATAATAAAAGTGAAACATCTTTGCACATCAATTTGATTTAAAAAATCCATTGTTTTGCGTCTAGAGGTTCTATACAGACCTATGACGTTTCCATGGTAACAGACTACAAACAAACCATTTGTAGTCGGATGCAGGGAGTCATACCATTCATCTGTGAATTATTTCTACGCAACATATATTTGGCGGCTTACAAAAACAGAAGGACAGATAGAAGGGAGTGTGACTGCATGATTAAGCTACTTTTTCACAGAAGCAAACAGACATTCTAGGAAGGAGCTAGAGGCAGACAAGACATTCTAGGGAGGAGCTAGAGGCAGACAAAACATTCTAGGAAGGAGCTAGAGGCAGACAAGACATTCTAGGGAGGAGCTAGAGGCAGACAGACATTCTAGGGAGGAGCTAGAGGCAGACAGACATTCTAGGGAGGAGCTAGAGGCAGACAGACATTCTAGGAAGGAGCTAGAGGCAGACAAGACATTCTAGGGAGGAGCTAGAGGCAGAAAGATATTCTAGGGAGGAGCTAGAGGCAGACAGACATTCTAGGGAGGAGCTAAAGGTAGACAGACATTCTAGGGAGGTGCTAGAGGCAGACAGACATTCTAGGGAGGAGCTAGAAGCAGACAGACATTCTAGGGAGGAGCTAGAGGCAGGCGAAGACATTCTAGGGAGGAGCTAGAGGCAGACAAAGACATTCTAGGAAGGAGCTAGAGGCAGACAAGACATTCTAGGGAGGAGCTAGAGGCAGACAGATATTCTAGGGAGGAGCTAGAGGCAGACAAAGACATTCTAGGAAGGAGCTAGAGGCAGACAAGACATTCTAGGGAGGAGCTAGAGGCAGACAGATATTCTAGGGAGGAGCTAGAGGCAGACAGACATTCTAGGGAGGAGCTAGTGGCAGACATATGTTCTAGGGAGGAGCTAGAGACAGACATTCCAGGGAGGAGCTAGAGGCAGACATTTTAGGGAGGAGCTAAAGGTAGACATACATTCTAGGGAGGTGCTAGAGGCAGAGAGACATTCTAGGGAGGAGCTAGAAGCAGACATACATTCTAGGGAGGTGCTAGAGGCAGACAGACATTCTAGGGAGGAGCTAGAAGCAGACAGACATTCTAGGGAGGAGCTAGAAGCAGACAGACATTCCAGGGAGGAGCTAGAGGCAGGCAAAGACATTATAGGGAGGAGCTAGTGGCAGACATACGTTCTAGGGAGGTGCTAGAGGCAGACATTCCAGGGAGGAGCTAGAGGCAGGCATTCTAGGGAGGAGCTAAAGGTAGACATACATTCTAGGGAGGTGCTAGAGGCAGACAGACATTCTAGGGAGGAGCTAGAAGCAGACAGACATTCTAGGGAGGAGCTAGAGGCAGGCAAAGACATTCTAGGGAGGAGCTAGAGGCAGACAAGACAGTCTAGGGAGGAGCTAGAGGCAGACGACATTCTAGGGAGGAGCTAGATGCAGACAGATATTCTAGGGAGGAGCTAGAGGCAGACAAAGACATTCTAGGAAGGAGCTAGAGGCAGACAAGACATTCTAGGGAGGAGCTAGAGGCAGATATTCTAGGGAGGAGCTAGAGGCAGACAGACATTCTAGGGAGGAGCTAGTGGCAGACATACGTTCTAGGGAGGAGCTAGAGACAGACATTCCAGGGAGGAGCTAGAGGCAGACATTCTAGGGAGGAGCTAAAGGTAGACATACATTCTAGGGAGGTGCTAGAGGCAGACAGACATTCTAGGGAGGAGCTAGAAGCAGACATACATTCTAGGGAGGTGCTAGAGGCAGACAGACATTCTAGGGAGGAGCTAGAAGCAGACAGACATTCTAGGGAGGAGCTAGAGGCAGGCAAAGACATTCTAGGGAGGAGCTAGAGGCAGACAAGACATTCTAGGGAGGAGCTAGAGGCAGACAAGACATTCTAGGGAGGAGCTAGAGGCAGACAGATATTCTAGGGAGGAGCTAGAGGCAGACAAAGACATTCTAGGAAGGAACTAGAGGCAGACAAGACATTCTAGGGAGGAGCTAGAGGCAGATATTCTAGGGAGGAGCTAGAGGCAGACAGACATTCTAGGGAGGAGCTAGTGGCAGACATACGTTCTAGGGAGGAGCTAGAGACAGACATTCCAGGGAGGAGCTAGAGGCAGACATTCTAGGGAAGAGCTAAAGGTAGACATACATTCTAGGGAGGTGCTAGAGGCAGACAGACATTCTAGGGAGGAGCTAGAAGCAGACAGACATTCTAGGGAGGAGCTAGAGGCAGGCAAAGACATTCTAGGGAGGAGCTAGAGGCAGACAAGACATTCTAGGGAGGAGCTAGAGGCAGGCAAAGACATTCTAGGGAGGAGCTAGAGGCAGACAGACATTCTAGGGAGGAGCTAGAGGCAGACACAGACATTCTAGGGAGGAGCTAGAGGCAGACACAGACATCCCACTGCAAGTTCTCCAGAAATAACAATTACAATTCTCTGTAGAACTTTATGAGCACCAACTGTCATCTCCTCTCTCAGTAACGGGACAGTCTGTAATAACTGAAGACATATTTTACCCCTCCAATGAGAATTTTGAGAATGAAAAATCAGTCCAGAGGCAGAATCAATCAGATTTATCTGCTAATATTTATTACAAAGTTTCTTATTTTCACGTGTACTATTACTTTATGGGAAAAAAATAAAATGATGGTTACTCTTTTAGATACTGTAGATAGCAGAAATGTCAGCCAAACCCACCAATTTTCGCAAGACTGGTCACCTATCTAATGTGTATGGGGGCTTCGCCAATCTACCCAAACAGATGATGTTGGGGGGGGGAATAAGGTCAGTGCACAGTTTGGATCAGCGGAACAACTACTGTTCCAAACTGTCAATCAACTACTGATTTTTATTTAGCAGCTACTTAATTACCGCTAGACTGAGCGTACATGTGTATGGAGAGCCGAGAAAAATTAGCAGGTGGAGAAACAGCTATGAAAGTTGTATGGGCACCTGAAATGTCTGATTGTGGTGAAATCTGACAGGTTGGCCTAGGTTGGACTACACAAGGAGCCAGATCTCATTATCCCCAGGTGGGAAGAGGGGGCTACTATGTCCCTAGAGTCCATATTTGTATTTTGGCATGCAGCGGATAAAGACATGTCCCAACAGGCAGCTGGTAGGGTAGAAGGGAGAGCTGCAGTTCTCCTTGATGGGAAAGCGTAGGAGATCAGACACCTACAGGTTTAGTATTTATCGAATTTCATCTGGCTGAGAAATGGCCTCTCTCTATCTTTTATCACGAGTCACAGTTTCAGGTAAATTCTCACAGTAGTAAAAGCTTTTCACCACCTTCGAAAGGAAATCCTTATCTCTACACTTGACTCTTATCATTTAGTCAATTAAGGAACTGATGGAATTCCTGGTTTCTCTAGAAACTGAGTATAAAAACAATCTTCACCTGGCAAAAAACAAAAACAAAATCTCTGCATGACGCATCTCATCCTGACACGGTAGAGCCATTTACAGGACGTTTCATTTATCTTTCCAACCTCTTGTTTCTACACTCGAAATAATTTGATTAGATCCTTATGGGACGGAGATGAACGTACCGTGCATCGAGAACGTCAGATACGGCATTGCCAAGTGCACTGCCAATAAGAAAGAAAAACTTTGGCAAGATATGAAAAATTCTTCTACCTTTACACATTAGTATTCTTGGCCATAGGGTGTATAATAGAACATTTTTATTTTAAATAATGGTTGAGTTAACTTGATGCCAGAACACTAACTTTCTATCCCAGAAAAGTTCTCACCTCCCTTCCACCTGCTTCTCAATGGATGGTCATAGAAAATGCATGATAATGAATATATTCCATCTTAGGACTTGAGGAAAGGAATTGAACAAAATTTTATATCCCACTTTTTGACTCGCCCTTTGAAAGATGTGTAGGACGTGGTCACCGAATGTCAAGTAGATGCCACATATTACTGCACAGAGCAAGTGGTAAGTTCTGGGCCCAAATCAAGAATATTATGGCTGTAGACTGTGATCTTAGGCGCTACCGCAGATCACTTTTAGTCCATTCTTGGGTTTGATCTATCATAAAATTTCATTCCGGTATTCAAAACAAAAAAAGAGAGACGTAGCAGGCACTTGCCTCATTGACCTACGATGCAAATATGGGGTCAATAATGGTGATCTTTCCATGACCATTGGGCCAACTTGTTCTTTCATGTTTGCAAAAATGTATTTCCTTTGGAAAGAAGACTTTTCACCACCCTGTAGAAATGGTGCATATTGCTTACAAGCTCTTGGCTGTTGAGTTTGTAAGTGCTGCGCTGAAGCTGTCTATCTTTGGATCCAGCCAGCTGTAGTGCCAAGGTGCTGCGCCGCAAAGCTGCCTCTGTTCGCAGCATCGGAGAATGCAGAGTTTGGGCCAGTGGAGCAACGATGCCACTGGTCCGAACTGTCAATCAACAGCACATTCCCTCTCAAGGCAAGAGAGAAGCCAAGCGTTTTGAGGAACAATGCTGTAGGTGATAATTTATTATATATTCTTACTTATTTAGTGCCATCCTATTTCACAACGCTTTATAGACATTATGATTATGTTAAAACTTTTGCAATTTTTCCATTGGTACCTTGATACATATTGGTCATGACAAAAAAAAAGCCTTGATACGAGGGCGGTCATGTCATGTCACCAGCGGAGGCCTCTTTGGACACAAATCCATTGCAAAAACTCTATTTTCGGGCATATGATCAGAAGAAAGACTGGCCTTGAAAAGTGTATACTGTAGATTCGCACACGGGAATCATAAAAAGAAAGAAAACAAGTGTGGATGATAGACGGATTGATAAGCAACAGGATAAACATAAAGGAGAAAGCTGGAAAAATAGAAAGTATTTTTGAAGTTGGAATATACGAAGAATCTTGCCGGGAGACCAGATGAAGGGAGAACTATCACAGACGCGATCACACAGAAACATTGGCATATGTGCTGCCCACAGCGAGCTGTAAAAAAAAAAAAGTGCAGACATCTGATTGGTTGCCAAAGACACCTGCGACTTTCTTTTGTACTTGTTTTTATACTATCCGCTGCATATTACCAAGACACAAAAAAAAACAAAAAAAATTAAAAAGACAGATTTAAAACATTTTCTAACCTTCTAGAAAATAGTTCTGTAGTGTTTCCGCTGCACCATTCCCTTTGGTTTGTGTTTCATTTGGAGGAAACTTTCCACCTAATTCAAGTCCCTAATATGAGATTACAAAGCACCAGAACTTCCCCAATTTTTTTTTATGACAAAAATATGCCAAACTGATTTGCACAAGTAAAAAACATGCTGCTTATTTTCCTGTTTTAGCTTATAAAAGGCTTTTTGAGGCCAAAAAAAGTGGCCATTTTTGTCACGTGTTGTGGATTTAACTTAATACAGAAACTATAGGGGAAGTTCTGGAGCTTTGGAGTCTTGTCTTCTGGACTACAAGAAAACAGTGACTAGCTCTCTTGCTTTCCAACGATGAGGACCTGGGATGATCAGAAATGGCGATCCCCATTTATAGACTGGGACTAATGTGAGCGATGACAACATGTGTACATCGTTGGCAATATAGAATGTAAACTTTATGGGTGGTTGTTTGATTTGCACTCTCCATATTTTATAATTAGAAGCATTTATTGATGACAAAAAGACTCCTGTGGCCTTGAGGGAATCTGGTAGAAACTGTTTGATTTTTTTTTCTACAGCACCCCCACGGGGTAAAAAGGGCATTGCAACCCATTCTTAATAAAGAATTCCTTATATATTATATTATAGAGGGAATTTTCAAATCCAAGAGTTGCCCAAATAATAAAGACAGCTGTCACTCGAATACTCGGCTTTGACAGTCATGTTTATTAGGGGGTAAACGGATGAAAGATGCTGTCAGATAGCTCTAATGGAGGGTTATTACCTGCATAAACAAAGGCATCAGCATTTGAATTCACAATTGCCCAACTTGAAAGGGACCCCATAACACATGTCATGGTTGTCTGTGTCAGGGATGTAACAAAGTGGGTGCAGGGGTTTAATTTGCAGCCGGGAACCAGAAAGTAGAAGCCATAGAAGAGCAATAGCTCATACATCAACACCACCTCTTATCTGTACTTATTTCCTCTTCATATGCTTTCCTACAGCTTGTTTTCTCTGCCCTCCCTCAGACTGCACAAGCTTTCTCTCCTCTCCACGTTTTCCATATCTGTGCTTCAACTAAGGCTACATTCAACCATCTGTGTGTCATGGTCCAAGCATGAACCGCAATGGATGGAGAGGACGTGGGTCTCCTGTACCGAAATTAGCCACTCCATATATGCCAAAGAGACCAGCGTCCGTGTGTCGCCATCTATGCTTAGACCAGGACAGACTGATGTGTGATTCCAGCTTTACACCCCTGACAACCGCAGGTTTAGCCTTTAATCTAAAGCACATTGAGGCCCTAAGACCACCATGACTTCCATGACTTTAGTTATCTTTCACCTCTTATTCATCACAGTAATGTTCTGTAACTTTAAGTATTGTTGGAAAGCAATGAACACACTTTGGCACTACACAAGACAATCAACACCTAGAAATATTTTTTCTTCGTCTATTACAGCCAAACAAGTGGGAGTGTAAAATTACATTTTGCAAAATCTGTGATAATACCAGAATTCTTAATAGACTGGGAATTGTCCAAAAGAAGCACACTCTTTAAAAGTAGAAATGTGGAAATATTTGTGTGTGAATAATTTAATTACATCATCCTATCGTTCTCCCAGTGCCACTATAAAAAATCTAAAATTACAGTTCAGGAACAACGAAAAATCTTAGAAAAAAAAAACAACAACTAAAGAGAATATTAAACATTTTTAGATCCCTCTCATCACTTCATTGTATGTTATATTGTTAATATTTATTCATGCATACATAATTAAAGCTATAGTTTCTGACATACAGAAAGGCAACTTTGGAAATGGTATTACTTCCAGTCAGTTAGGTTTACCTAAAGACACTACTAAACTTCTTTTTTTTAATCTAAGGAATATAAGAATATCACAAAAAGAAAGAAATGATGGAAGCAAAAGATTTATAGAGAAATAGTGCTTTGTATGCGTTACACGGCAGATCATTAATGGGGATGTAATGCAAAAAAAAGTTTTTAATTGTTTTGTAAAAGTAAAATTAATAAGAGGAAGATCAGAAACCCGATGGCTTGATACAATCAAAATAACGTTGTAGAAGACCCTGGTGGACCTATCTAAGCTTGCACAAGATCGATCTTCCTGTAGAAGAAAACCTCTCCTGCATCCTTGCATCCTCACCATGAAATTCAGCGTCAGAAGTATGCAAAAGAACATCTAAACAAGCCTGATGCAATTTGTAAACAAGTCTATGAAAATTGTAAATTCACACTGAAGGCATCAAAACTATGAATTAACACATGTGGAATTATATTCTTAACAAAAAAGTGTGAAACAACTGAAAATATGTCTTATATTCTAGGTTCTTCAAAGTAGCCACCTTTTGCTTGGATGACTGCTTTGCACACTCTTGGCATTCTCTTGATGAGCTTCAAGAGGTAGTCACCGAGAATGGTTTTAACTTCACAGGTGTGCCTTGTCAGGTTTAATAAGTGGGATTTCTTGCCTTATAAATGGGGTTCGGACCATAAGTTGTGCTGTGCAGAAGTCTGGTGGATACACAGCTGATAGTCCTAATGAATAGACTGTTAGAATTTGTATTATGGCAAGAAAAAAGCAGCTAAGTAAGGAAAAACGAGTGGCCATCATTACTTTAAAAAATGAAGGTCAGTCAGTCCGAAAAATTGAGAAAACTTTGAAAGTGTCCCCAACTGCAGTTGCAAAAACCATCAAGCTCTACAAAGAAACTGGCTCACATGAGGACCGCCCCAGGAAAGGAGGACCGCCCCAGGAAAGGAAGACCAAGAGTCACTTCTGCTTCTGAGGATAAGTTTATCCGAGTCACCAGCCTCAGAAATCGCTGGTTAACAGCAGCAGCTCAGATTAGAGACCAGGTCAATGCCACACAGAGTTCTAGCAGCAGACACATCTCTACAACAACTGTTAAGAGGAGACATTGTGCAGCAGGCCTTCATGGTAAAATAGCTGCTAGGAAACCACTGCTAAGGACAGGCAACAAGCAGAAGAGACTTGTTTGGGCTAAAGAACACAAGGAATGGACATTAGACCAGTGGAAATCTGTGCTTTGGTCTGATGAGTCCAAATTTGAGATCTTTGGTTCCAACCACCGTGTCGTTGTGCGACGCAGAAAAGGTGAACAATGGACTCTACATGCCTGGTTCCCACCGTGAAGCATGAAGGAGGAGGTGTGATGGTGTGGGGGGGCTTTGCTGGTGACACTGTTGGGGATTTATTCAAAATTGCAGGCATACTGAACCAGCATGGCTACCACAGCATCTTGCAGCGGCATGCTATTCCATCCGGTTTGTGTTTAGTTGGACCATCATTTATTTTTCAACAGGACAATGACCCCAAACACACCTCCAGGCCGTGTAAGGGCTATTTGACCAAGAAGGAGAGTGATGAGGTGCTACGCCAGATGACCTGATCTCCACAGTCACCAGACCTGAACCCAATCGAGATGGTTTGGGGTGAGCTGGACCGCAGAGTGAAGGCAAAAGGGCCAACAAGTGCCAAGCATTTCTATGAACTCCTTCAAGATTGTTGGAAGACCATTCCCGGTGACTACCTCTTGAAGCTCATCAAGAGAATGCCAAGAGTGTGCAAAGCAGCCATCAAAGCAAAAGGTGGCTACTTTGAAGAACCTAGAATATAAGACATATTTTCAGTTGTTTCACACTTTTTTGTCAAATATATAATTCCACATGTGTTAATTCATAGTTTTGATGCCTTCAGTGTGAATGTACAATTTTCATAGTCCTGAAAATACAGAAAAATCTTTAAATGAGAAGGTGTGTCCAAACTTTTGCTCTGTACTGTATATGTGGAGAAAAAAGGGCTCAGAATTCCAGGAAAAGAACATCTCACCATCCGTTAAGCATGGGGGTGGATCAAACATGCTTTGGGATTGTGTTGCAGCCAATGGCACGGGGAACATTTTACGGGTAGAGGGAAGAATGTATTCAATAAAATTTCAACAAATTCTTGATGCAAACATAACACCATCTGTAAAAAAGCTGAAGTTGAAAAAAGGATGGCTTCTACAAATGGATAATGATCCTAAACACACGTCAAAATCCACAACAGATGACCTCAAAACGTGTAAGATGAAGGTTTTACAACGGCCCTCACAGTCCCCTATTCTGAGCATTATTGAAAATCTGTGACCTCAAAATAGCAGAGGACACAAGACAAACCAGGAATCTCACAGAACTGGAAGAATTTTCCAAGAAAGAATGGATGAAAATTCCTCAAACAAGAATTGAAAGACTCTTGGCTGGTTACAAAAAGCATTTATAAGCTTTGATACTTTAAAAAAAACAGGTGTGCTACTAGCTACTAACCATTCAGGGTGCCTCAACATTTGCATTGGTCAATTTTCCTTTTTGTCATTTTTAAAATGTAAAAGATGAAAATATATATTATTTGTATTATTCTTATTGTGTCATCTTTAACTTTAGGCCTTTTAGAGATAATTGTATCTTTAAACTTGCCTAACTGTTCACTATTAGGGTAATTTTGATCAGGGGTGCCCAAACTTTTACATGCCACTGTACATAGATTTCAAATCCAGCCTATATTACAGGGAGAGACACTCACGGGAAAAAAAAACAAATCTGACGCTTCGATCAAGCTGCATATCGGTGTGTCTGAAAAGGAATTGAAGGAATAAAAGATTGCAGACTGATTTTATTAACTAAATAAAACCATTAACAAATGTAAAATTAACTCTTTTTCCATGACAATAGTGTCAATAGCTCTTAAACCTCTTGGATATGGAGTGCACAATATTTTTTTCCTTCTCCTAACATTGAGTAGTAGGGTACATGACATGAAGAGAATGCCTGTGTCTTGTACAACCATCTTCTGTCCTGGACTAGGCACATCTTCGATGATCAGCTTTACCTAAAGTGCTCAAATAAAAATTCTGGCATGGAATAAATGTAAACTCGTCCTGATAACAGGAAGATTAAAAGGTGAATCCAGGTTAAAGAATTTTTAGTTGTGACGCCAAAGCTTCATCCAATTGCATTGTCACCAGGGACGAGACATGGGCCACCGAATGAGGGTTCATTAAAAAGTGAACGCCTTTTAAATACATTTTACAGTACAAGTAATGTTCCTACAGGGATCAGATTAGTTTCCGTTAATATTTTAAATTTCGAGCAAACGAATACGCTCCTGTTCCCATATCCAGCAGAAAGAAATAATTTCTATGTAAATGTTTTACTCAAACCCAAATTATATAAAAAAAGGGCCCTGGTGATCCAGAAATGAAGTCAATTAGTTCCAACGAACTGGATATTCATCCATAACTTAACATTTTAGCATTTTGATGGTCGTCCTACATATAGTAGGTAACTTGGGGTCAGAGGCTTAGATGGAACCTTAGATTAAAAATGTAGATTCTTCATAAAAAGAATATATTCACTTGCTACCACACAGTGTCTTTGCTGAGGACATGGATTTTGTAGTGGTCTACAAATGATGTATGAGATATTTGTTTGCAGAATCAACACATTTTTAAGGGATACAGTGACAACCAGATGAGTTTTGGTCAAGGGCATATGCAGCCTAGAGTTCGTCCATGTTATTATTTGGCCCTTTCAGAGAGGAAATCCAACCTGGTTAAGTCCCATCTACTTTGGCATTAGGTGCAGAACTTCCTTCTCAGTCATGGAATTATGTTCTGGTTCGAAACGCGTTGAGTTAAACCCACATTGACATCTTGATAACGCCTTTGGATCGTTGTGGATATAGTACCAGTAGCGCAGAATTACCAACTTTTCTCTACTATTTGACTATCCAGATGAACACCATTGCTTGCTGATATGGGAAGACGATTTGGTCCAAGGGTTTCGAACAGTGGGACATAACAGGTTCTTATTTTCTGAGAAGCTAAACCACCAACATAATGGGAGACCCATTTTTCTTTGCCATGTCTTCAGTGGCACGGGCACAGCCCAAATGTCCACTAAAAACTCTCCTCATTGTGGGGATAGAAGGTATGGATAGGTTGAATGTTGAGGTGTCTTATCCCTTGTTCACCCTTGGAGACAAGTGGCTCAGAATGTACCAAACTCAAGGGAAATGAAGGACCATGCGCTAAACCCCCTCTTCCAATTTATGAAGTCTGGAAAACCGACTTGGATGTTTGGTCATTGGTTACCTTATGTTTATGGGTAAACGATGGGTGTCGGAAGCAGCCAAGTTACCCACCATGAAGAACCTTTTTTTCAAGATTTTTCCAATTTGATTACTTTGGGATATGTTGTCTTAAAGAACAACTTTTTGAGTTTTACATATGCATTAGAGATGAGCAAAAACAAAATCGCAGGACGTCGGTTGTCAGTGGCTGCCAGATGGGAGCTCTGCAAACCTAATACTACTTGATTGGATCCCCGACACCTCTTCTGATTAATAGGTCATTTCAGTGTTGACGTCGCATCATGCCTACTATTTACAAGAAGAGGTGGGAATCCAAGCTTGTAAGAGGTGCCAACCAACTGACGTGGCCATTGGACCATCATCCTTCATATAACCTACATAAAAGCGTAGTAGCAGTTATGATTTGGGGTAAAAAAAATAAAAAATAAAACAGTCACTGTAAGTTCCCATACAGTACATCTGATCAACTGAAGTTTGGATAATCTGGCAGCGAACATATCATCATCAAATACCCAGCGTGAAAAGGAATCAAAGGTCACCACCGCTGCAGAGTCACGCGAGCACAACCAATCCATCATCTTCAGCCGCACTTGACCCTACAGCAGATAATTCCACCATTGTATGAGATACATGTGGAGACACCATAATCTTGGAACAAATCCAGTCAGGTATTAAGTTCCTGCTGTACGTTCAGAAGCCTTTTCTTGTCCCTAGGGGGCAGTATTATTGTAGTAAGTGCTAGAAGAGTAAATATATCTTAATTTGTCAGGAGAAATCAATGAATCTACTTGGGAAGCTCAGGAGTGGACAATATTAATGGGGTTGTCAGCAGGGGTAATATTTTTTCACCGTAAAATTCTAAAAATTAGTTAAAAAACCTACATAGATTCCCCACTGCTTCCATTTTCCCAGGACCTCCAGTCTCTACATCTGGCTACAGCTTTAACTTCCATCACTGGGACATGATACCGCTGCTACCAATCTTTGACAGTAGTGGGCTGCCAGTGAGAATAGTAATTGACAGTAGCTGTCACATATCCTTATGATGGGTTACCATCTGGAAGAAGAGCACAGTTGGTAACTGGACGGCGGTGTGGTGGATGAGTGAGGGTTCTTTTTCAGCATTTCAACACCAATCCTCTTGCCAATAGGGTGTGTACTTACAAAGTAAGGAACTGATTGGACAATGTTAAAGTATGTGGGGACACACCCCTGAGGGGTCAATTTATTCATATGCTTCCAGGAGGAAAAACAAAGGAATAGCAAAAGTATTTACTAAAATAGAGACATCAGGTCAGGGATGTTTTGAAATAATACTAGATCTCTCGGACATCATTTGGTAGCACAGTAGACATTTACTAAGTCTATTCCGCTTTCCATTTTAACCATCTTAGTCGCATCAGCATCCTTGCATTCATTGACCGTTACATAGATTTTTCCATCCAGCTCAGAGGAAACATTCAATAAGTACATAGAGTTCAAGGTAAATCATGAGAAGTCTAAACTTAGGATATATAAAGTGCTACACAACCGCAGCTCACCAGTATTGCACTCATCCATTCGTCGTATTTTGGTTACTGCTCAACCCACAGATCCAATCAATTCAGATCTCTGTCATCTGTAGTGAAATATGCAGTTATTTCCAGGACAAATCATCATCTACAAACTGGAATGATACAGAACACATAACTGCAGGATCTGACTACACAGGACTTGTCTGTAGTCTGTTACCATGGAGACGTACAGTAAATCTACACAACATAATAAAGGGCTTTTAATCAAAACTATTTGTGAACTAGTTTAATTTTCTTATCAGATGCAATAAAAGGTAGTTCTCTTACCAAAAGGAGAAATTAAAAAAATGATATGATCTCATCACGTGAACATGGGCACTATGTCGAAATTGTAAATGGAACAGTAAGGGGCACGTATGACAACATTTCCACTCCATGCATGAGCACATCTCTTCCTACAGACCCATAGAAGTGAATGGGATCAGTGGTTACGCATTTACGCTACCATCGGACAGGGGGTCTATGGATACAACACAGACGAAGATCCCTCGCTTTCCAGCTGGGTAAGTCCCACCCTGTATATCAGCACATTTACGCTAAAAAAAAAAAAACAACCAAGCCAGGATGCAGTGACCAGTGGATACAAGATTTTTCTGATAAACGAGGTATTACCATTAAAATTGTGTAGGCACTGCCCACTGAAAGATGTTGTATGCATATGACAGTACAGCGTGAAAACCTAACTTGAAAAGGATGCCATCATCAGAAAATAAACTTTTATTTAATTAAGGTTTGTGTGTTAAATGCATTTTTTTAAACATTTTTTAGCATTTTTTATAGATCACAATCTTTATTAAAAGATTAAAAAAGAAAAATTGTAGTTTTCCCACCGGCCACTAGGGCTTTTTTAGATTTTAACTTCCTGCTGTTTCAGGAAACAACACATGTAGCAGGGACGCTATAGCCTTAAAAATGTAAATGTTTTATTTCAATCAATAATTAAAATCAAAACATGAATTTAAGCAAAAGGATAAGAAATTGCAGAGACACTGTGCAAACTGTATGCGGACCAGCCCACGAAAATAGTGCTGGTAGGTCTATGTGAAAAAAAGGGGGGGAGGAATATATAGGTATACAGAGAAAGGGTAAATAAACGGTGGGAAAAACACCCCTCCTAAAGTAAATCTATGTATACCTATATGAATAAATAAGGGGTGATATCAAGGGCCTACAACTAATTATGGCCAAGAATGGTATCAGTACTCACAGAAACTAGTATAAAAAGTAGTAAGGTGCAAGTGCAGCTTAAAATGGGAAGACAAGGAGTTAATAAACCAATCACATAAAGACCTAGAGATTAAATTGCTTAGTAGCGTGGGCACATTACCTCCGTGGGCGTGGACCGGTTCCCCAACGCGCGTTTCGCGTGCAGCTTTATCAAGGGGTAAGTATGAAGAGTGCTATATGCAGGGAGATTATATATCATGAGGCGAGCGGACATTGGTGATAGCGGCTATAGTGGCGCTCCAACCAGGAAGATCCGCCGACGTCATCGGGTCTCGGCGTCACGCGGCATCGGGGCTCCTCCCCGCTCGACGCGTCAGAGCGAAGGGAGGAGAGACCGAGCCGCTGTAGACGCGTCGCCCCGGCAACGCTAAGGCAGGAAGCCCGGAAGAAGCGCACACCGCTGGTACACTGGTGTGCATAGCGGGACGAGAGGGCTCATAGCGGTTGGACTAAATATCGGGGGGGGGGGAATTGTCCCTATAAAGGCAAGGGAGAAAGGGGATGTTATTTCTATAGTGGCAATAGGCTCTACCGCGGATAAATTAAATAAAAGAATGAAGAAAATTTTCCTGTGTGATGAATGTGGATAAAGAGCATAGAAATAGGTGTGCTGTGAGCAAGACATTGTGGAGTAAATGAGTAAGGCTATATTAGTGTGTAAGGCTATATTAGAAAGCCTTTGACATAATGGGGATATGGTCCACTGGGTTCAAAAGTGATGAAGAAGGGACATGTGATCAAAAAATATATACTGTTAATGTGTATACATTTTTGGAAATTCTTTTAACAACAAACCATTATAATATTGGCATAAAGAATTGAAAAATAAAAAATATATAAAAAATATATAAAAAAATTTATATATACATAGAATGTGAACAAGAGAAATTTTATGATATATTAATAATAATTACAAATAAAATGTGATGATCCGCTGTATAGAGTAAAGTCCATAATCAGGTCCGCTAAAAGCATATTGTGGATAGTTCATTTTATGTGCATCCAGAAGTCCCGCAGATCGATAGTAAACCGTCAGCAATGCCCAAAATATGGTGAAGTGACCGAAGGGATAACATAGATAAGGAACAGAAATCCAGAATGCACAGTGTCTCTGCAATTTCTTATCCTTTTGCTTAAATTCATGTTTTGATTTTAATTATTGATTGAAATAAAACATTTACATTTTTAAGGCTATAGCTTTTCTGCTTCTTTGGATGTATATACTTTTCATGAGCTGCCTGCACCTAGGCATGATATTGTTTTGAGGTTATCATTTATTTTCTGTACTTAGTTACAGGTTTTTCTTCCACGTGCCAGGATGGACTACAAAGCGAGAGACAAAAACTGGCTCTCTTGCATCGACACGGTATTTTGTGGGGACACAGTGCATTTTAGTACCACTGAGAATGGGCATAAAACTGAACTTAGAAACACACTCAAACATCTTTTAAAAAGAAGAACTAGGACATGGTGGAACAAGGCCTCCCTGGAAAGCTATCTGGCAAAAGGCTTAATACCCAGGGGGCTGCGTATACGCATTATGCCATCCTTCCCCATCGATGATCCAATATTTAGAACAAGGTGGGAAGAATCATGCACCTCTTGCTCTAAATCACTCATTGAACTCCTTGTAGGAAATAATAAAAAAACTCTTGAGCAACTTGATATTGACATTGAATCAACCCGCCTCAAACTATTGGACAATCTTCCACCGGCTGAAATTGAAGCCATCAATAAGGATCTTGACAATCAATTCACCATATGGGAAAAGGAGGTCAAAGAAATAAAAGCCAAAAAATTCCAAAGAGATTTGAATGACTTCAACAATGGTTCCATTTACAAATGGCCATCAGGTGGCAGGCGCGAAAGAGCTCCTACGCGATCCTCCTCTATATCTTCTGTATCCTCCCGGGAAAGTGGTGACTCCCACCAACGCACCTATAATTTACGTAAAAGTAATTTTCCCAGGAAAAATGATACCCCGAAAAAATTCCAGGGTCGCCCCAATAATGCCTCTTCTTCAAGAATGCAGGTAATTAATCTGTCTAACATTATTCTCACTCCATCTCAGATCGAAGTTCTCAGTCTGGGCCTCTCCTTTTCACCTTCAAATTCCTTTGACTCCTTTTTAGCCACCAAAGACCTCCAGCTCTTTGCCCGCAAGCTTGTCTTGAAAAAATTGCATGACAGGCCCCATTCTGGGGAGACCTGGACTGAAGATGAATTACGTGCCATATCCATCCTTGAGGAGCTCAGTGATCAACCGCCTGAAGTCAAATCCACAGGTAAATTCATACCACCCATTCCCAAAAAATTTCCCCCAATTAACCTATACCCCAACATTGAGTTATTCGTCAAACTTGTAACTCAGGAATTTGAGCGGATAAAAACCTCTAAATCCAAACCCAAACAAAATCTTACATTTACACAAAGAACAGCTTTAATTGAATTGAAAAATCTCAAGGGGGTGGTTATTAAACAAGCTGACAAAGGGGGCAACGTGGTGGTATGGCCCACACACATGTACGAGAAGGAGGCCTTTAGGCAGCTGAGGGACACAACCTGCTATATGAAATTAACTTTCAACCCCTCAATCAAATTTCAGGGAGAACTACAGGACATCCTAGACAAGGCCTTTGACCAGGGACTCATAACCGTTGATCTCAAAAACCACCTAATTCCCCTATACCCTAAAATGGCTTGCATATACTTTATCCCTAAGGTGCATAAAAACGCCAACAATCCACCAGGACGCCCCATCGTTTCTGGCAATGGAAGTCTATCTGAAATAATCTGTAAATATCTAGAATTTCATCTCAAACCATTGGTCGCTGATCTCCCCTCATACGTCAAGGACACTGGGGATGTCCTTAGAAAAATTGAGGGTATTCCTCTGGACCCCGACATGTGGTTGGTAACTATGGATGTAGAATCCTTATACACCTCTATCCAGCACCAGGATGGCATTTGGGCCACTAAAACCTTTCTAGGGATGTCGGATTACCAACCTGATTTCATGGAGTTCCTCCTCACATTACTTCAATTTGCCCTTGAGCATAATTTTTTCATCTTTAAACAGAGTATTTATCTGCAACAGCAAGGGACCGCAATGGGGGCGGCCTTCGCATCTTCATATGCGAATTTATTTATGGGCATGTGGGAGAGGGACATCTTCTTTTCCAAACCAGTGGCTCACATCGAGCGGGTCCTGTTCTGGGCTCGCTACATAGATGCTATCTTAATGATATGGCAGGGCCCGGAGCAGGACCTCCTCGAATTCATTGGACTTCTAAATCAGAACCCCTACAATATAAGACTATCTCATAAACACAGCCAAACATCAATTGACTTCCTTGATATTGAAATTGCAGGTTTTCCCGGTGGCTATCTGGAAACCAATGTATACCGCAAGGACACTGCGGTGAACTCTCTTCTCCACGCTTCCTCCTCCCACCCACAGCCCCTCATCTCAAGTATACCGGTAGGGCAATTCCTTAGGGCTAAACGTATTTGCTCAAGTGAAGAGAATTTTAACGAACAGGCCAATATTTTGACTGCTCGATTCCAGGAAAGGGGTTACTCCAACAGAAGCATTAAGAGAGGCTTGAAAAGAGCTGAGAAGGCCAACCGGATGGAACTGCTAAAACCACGCACTAAGATCACTCAGGATGCTCCAGTGCGGTTTATTACTACTTATAATAACAGTTGGCGGGACATGAAAGCGGCTTTGACGAAATATTGGCCACTACTAAAGATAGATAAAACTCTTTCTAAACACCTATTTGATCACCCCTCTATCACATATAAGAAATCACCCAACCTCAAAGATCAGTTGGTCCGGAGCTATTATCCTGGCCCCTCTTTGGAAAAGGCCTTTTCCTCAAGGGGACCGAAATGGGGGTTTTATCCATGCGGTGACTGCATTGCTTGCCCCAACATGCTTCGGTCCACTACCTTTCAGTCCTGTGATGGTAAAACAACTTTTTCCATAACACAACACATCACATGCAATACTGTCGGGGTTGTGTATTACATCTCATGTCCCTGCCCCAAGGTCTATGTAGGCCTCACATCGCGACCTCTCAAAACCAGGATCAGAGAGCACTATTGTGACATCATTAATGCCAGGGAGATCGATGACCCCATGCTTCTTAAATCAGTACCCAAGCACTTCAAGATGGCACATAATTGCGATGCCTCCCTTTTAAAAGCCATGGGCATAGATAAAATACACATTGATGCCAGAGGGGGCAATTGGAGGAAATCTCTCGCACAATTGGAAGCCCGCTGGATCTACAGGGTGGGATCAGTTCAACCAGTTGGTCTCAATGAAATACTCAGTTTTGCCCCATTTCTCTAATATTACAGTATTTTTTAGCTGTTTTATCATGTTTTTAACCATTTTTATTTCCTTGTCTTTAGATTGGATTTCTGTTCCTTATCTATGTTATCCCTTCGCTCACTTCACCATATTTTGGGCATTGCTGACGGTTTACTATCGATCTGCGGGACTTCTGGATGCACATAAAATGAACTATCCACAATATGCTTTTAGCGGACCTGATTATGGACTTTACTCTATACAGCGGATCATCACATTTTATTTGTAATTATTATTAATATATCATAAAATTTCTCTTGTTCACATTCTATGTATATATACATTTTTTTATATATTTTTTATATATTTTTTATTTTTCAATTCTTTATGCCAATATTATAATGGTTTGTTGTTAAAAGAATTTCCAAAAATGTATACACATTAACAGTATATATTTTTTGATCACATGTCCCTTCTTCATCACTTTTGAACCCAGTGGACCATATCCCCATTATGTCAAAGGCTTTCTAATATAGCCTTACACACTAATATAGCCTTACTCATTTACTCCACAATGTCTTGCTCACAGCACACCTATTTCTATGCTCTTTATCCACATTCATCACACAGGAAAATTTTCTTCATTCTTTTATTTAATTTATCCGCGGTAGAGCCTATTGCCACTATAGAAATAACATCCCCTTTCTCCCTTGCCTTTATAGGGACAATTCCCCCCCCCCGATATTTAGTCCAACCGCTATGAGCCCTCTCGTCCCGCTATGCACACCAGTGTACCAGCGGTGTGCGCTTCTTCCGGGCTTCCTGCCTTAGCGTTGCCGGGGCGACGCGTCTACAGCGGCTCGGTCTCTCCTCCCTTCGCTCTGACGCGTCGAGCGGGGAGGAGCCCCGATGCCGCGTGACGCCGAGACCCGATGACGTCGGCGGATCTTCCTGGTTGGAGCGCCACTATAGCCGCTATCACCAATGTCCGCTCGCCTCATGATATATAAGCTCCCTGCATATAGCACTCTTCATACTTACCCCTTGATAAAGCTGCACGCGAAACGCGCGTTGGGGAACCGGTCCACGCCCACGGAGGTAATGTGCCCACGCTACTAAGCAATTTAATCTTTAGGTCTTTATGTGATTGGTTTATTAACTCCTTGTCTTCCCATTTTAAGCTGCACTTGCACCTTACTACTTTTTATACTAATTTCTGTGAGTACTGATACCATTCTTGGCCATAATTAGTTGTAGGCCCTTGATATCACCCCTTATTTATTCATATAGGTATACATAGATTTACTTTAGGAGGGGTGTTTTTCCCACCGTTTATTTACCCTTTCTCTGTATACCTATATATTCCTCCCCCCCTTTTTTTCACATAGACCTACCAGCACTATTTTCGTGGGCTGGTCCGCATACAGTTTGCACAGTGTCTCTGCAATTTCTTATCCTTTTGCTTAAATTCATGTTTTGATTTTAATTATTGATTGAAATAAAACATTTACATTTTTAAGGCTATAGCTTTTCTGCTTCTTTGGATGTATATACTTTTCATGAGCTGCCTGCACGTAGGCATGATATTGTTTTGAGGTTAACATGTAGCAGGGAGAAGGTTGTATACAGATCTCAAGAGTAAATAAAAGGGAAAGCATCATGATTCTCAGGGAGGGCAGAACACAGGCATAAAACAGGCTGTAAAGAAGGTGGAAAGCATGTGAAGAGTAAATAAGTGCAGCAGAGAAGCTGTGCTGATACAAAAAGCCAATGAAGACATCAGCAACTTAGATACCCACAGACCTCACATCCAGCCTGTATTACTGGGAGAGTTATTCCAACAACAGAAAAATCTTACACTTGGATTTGGCTCCTAACTACATATCTGAAAATGAATAAAGATTGCCGACTGATACTATTTTAATAATAGTTTTTCTACGTCAAATGTGTCCACAGCCTGTAATCTTTCAGAAATGCAAAAGCATAAAAATTGGAAGCAAATAAAACGAACAGAAGCTGACCAAGCAAAAACAAAAATAAACATGACTAATGGCCGTCTATTACTCATCTTATAGCTCCACCACCTATTTGATAGATTATTAAAAACCTCAAAGGGAAAAATCAGCAAGACACGTTTTTAAATCATCTAAAATGTATTAACTAGAAGAAATTCATATAGCTCTGTAGGCATGTCATCACCATATAACAAACAAAGACAAAAAGAAGGCAATAAAGCAAGACACAATTCCAATTACAGACGTGTCTGAACATATATTTTAATAATTCTGCATAAAACAAAGGTTTAGTTCCCGGCTCTGCGTGAAAACAGAGTTTGATTAAGGGCTGTGATGAACATTTAAAGTTTATTACATTAAAAATGGCTTTGTGTTAAGTCTTAATGGTGTATAGCGCGTCTTCGGCAAAGAACAATAAATATCTTTTAGCGTGAATGTACAGAAGATTCATTCACAGAGAACAAGGATCGTGACTACAATGTATGCAGAAGTCGCCAATTCTAGGTGGCATAAAACAACGTGGTAGAAACTAGTTATGGACCCGAATGTGCCACATATTGGTCAACATGGAGTGAAGTCAGCATTTTGTGGTCCTGAGTCAATGGCTATCGAGGAAGAAGTCACCAGGTGGCCAACAAATCTTATTTTAATGTGTTTTAAATGGATTTTTTGGTGGGTCGGAGGCTTTAAAGTAGTTGGGAATCATTAAGTTGTTTAACAACGTCAATGCTTGACAAGCAGATTGATGAATACTTGTTCTGCTCACAACCTGGCTGTCAGTAAACCCTAGGAATAACTATATATTGATCACTGGTCGAAGTCTTCGTAAACCATGCAATGTTCTAAGTTATTAATTTGCCTTGTGGAGATCCATCTGGCAGGGAAGGATGTACAGGCAAGGCTCCCTGGGAAGCAAATATACAGATCAGCTTACCTCCAGAAGGAAGAAAACTTTTTTTTCGTGAGCATCTATAGGTATGTAATCTGTAAGTCAATGTCAAACCCATAATAATATAGCTAAGGATATCAGCTTAGCTACAGACAGCCATTGCTTCTGATTTGGCTAGTCATCTTTCAAGGGTCCTTAATGGGTCAAGCAGGGGCAGACACCCCATACCAACTGGTGCAATCTGTGCAGCCCAAGAGGTAAGTTGGTCCACTTCCACCTCCAAGTAGGTGGAATTGTCCTTTACGATGACCTATTGGACTGCAAAGAGGCCATTTACTGTTTTTTTTGCCCAGGGACCCTCTTCTGTCAGTACCCACTCCTGGGGTCACGCATCAACTTAAGACCCCCATACACATTAGACTAATGTCAGCTGCACCCACCGATATGGACGGCTTCAGTTGACACACGGAAATTATGAGTGCGCCGGCCAACTGATTGTTGGGGAAGATGTTGATTGGGCATGTCTGATTTCGGAATGCCGATAACTTGGCTCTCCCAAAGATAAGCTGCTGGCAAAGATATCCGTCGGTGGCTTTCTCATAGAAAACAATGAAGCGTTTGTCTGAAAGAGCACTTCTTTGTATGGGAGAAAGGACCGAGGTGGTTGTCTGCCAAACAATCGGCTGAAGCATAATTTGACCAACAGCCATCTAATGTGTACAGTGGGCTTTACCGTGTAGCTACCCATAGTCGGGACTAAAAAGAGTAGACTTTTTTTTCCCTTCTGGAGAATTTATTTGAATGATTAAATTTGTCCCCCATTAGGATCCTTAGTTCTGCCACCTGGGGAAAAATAGTGATCCTTGATCCGATACTTCTTCTGATTGGGTTCTCACCACTCAATAGCAAAATGAATAAATCGTCCTCGTCACGGCCCCATCTCTCTTAGGGCCCCTTAAAAGCTGCATGATCTTCCTTTATTCTCCATATGCACTTTTATAAAACCACAAAAGTAGACTATACCACCATCAATATATCTTGGCTGTTGAAGCTCCCTCATGACTCTTTACAATACATTCAGTATGAACTAAGGATCCCCGTCTTGACCGCTTGGCAGACATTGTAGACAGAGGGTTAAACAAACTCAATAAAATAAACCCGGCACATGACCTCCACTTTCTATCACATTAAAAAAAAACAATCAATAGCAAAACGAACAAATTCATGCATGGTTGCCTCCCCATTATTCCTAATTAAAAACAATAGAGCAGTAACAAGAGAAGAGGGGAAAAAAAAATAGACAAAGACTATTATCAGATATTCGCTTTCGTCTCAGCGGAGGAGATGCTACATTATCAGCGTGAGCCAATCAGCAAATAAGGCAAGTCTATAGCCATTTCCTCCCTGGCAGGATTAAACGTGTTGGATGCTAAATTACTTCAATAAACTACGAAAAGAACAACTTCAGCCAAAGGTTATTTTTGTATCTAATGACCACGCACAGCCAGAATCTATTGATTCAGCAGAGAGTGGTCTCCAGTAGGTTGTTGCGGGATGTCTATTGATGCTCGTTTGTAGCTTATTAGAGTCCATAGATTGCGTCACCATCTAACAAGTACGTACAAGACGGTAATAGGCAAAAGACATCTTATAGACACGTAGACTTTCTCCTCTCGTCTGACCATTTTTGGTTACCATCTCATTCCAATATCTATGGCTTCTGATTACAGAAGCAAAAAGTGCATAATAATCAACGGAACTCAATTTTTCATACATGACTTCTTTGTTAACCTGAGTCTGTGTTCGTATTGCGCTTTTGCCACAAGTCAGTGGCACAGTTGGGACTTCCATCTAAAGCCTTGAGAAATATGATTTTAATATGGCAGATGGGGTCACTGTCTTCTTTATGGCCTGTTTTGGCAATGTTCGCCTTCTTCAGGCGAGAAATAAAAGCGTGGTCGACTCAAGATGACCAACATTGTCAAAACGGAGGTCAGACAGAGCATAAAAACTCAGTCTGCCTCAATAAAATCAATGGCCACATCGGGGGTTGCTCCTGAGTAGAGTTGAGCGAATGTCTTCGGGTCCCCGCTTATTTGGCAAACTATAGCGCTTACCCGAATAGGCTGCAGACGGAACCCGGATACATGGAGCGTGCCGGCTGATCAGCCTCGCAGCTGCATGTGTCACGGCTGTGTCACTGTCACAGTACATGCATGGAGAGCCTGTGTGTTGGGCGCTACAGCTTGCGAAATAAGTGGGGACCCGAAGAAATTCGCTCAACTCTATTCCTGAGTCCTGTTTTTTTAGGACTTCAGAAGGAAGCCCCAATGGTACCAGTGACTCGTGGCAAAAACGCAATATGAACATAGCTCCAAGTTTACAAAGAAGTCACGTAAAAAAATTGAGTTTCAGTTGATTATTATGCAAATTGCCTCTTCAGAGAAAAAGAGGACTTGAACTCTATAGCGCCACCTATTGGAAGTAGCCAACCTACAAGTCACAATCAACCCTTTAACAAGTCTTGCAATATGACTTAGGATAAGAGCCAAATCAGTATCTCAATTCGCAGACACGGTGTTTCGGGCTGTTGGCCCTCGTCAGTGAGAAGCACGAGAACGGATTAGGCTAGATGAGAGGCTCTGGACTGAGGTCTAAGAGGTACGGGGATTATTATATGCTTTTCGATTGTGCAATGAGAAGCCATAGATATTAAGAGGAGATAGGGTAACCAAAAATGGGCAAATGAGTGGAGAATGTCAAAGTGTCTATAAGACGTCTTTGAGGGTTGTGCTTAGATCCAGTACAGGTGCATCTCAAAAAAATTAGAATATCATCAAAAAGTAAATTTATTTCAGTTCTTCAACACAAAAGTGTCATTACAAACAGAGTGATCTATTTCAAGAGTTTATCTCTGTTAATGGTGATAATTATAGCTTACAGCCAATGAAATCCCAAAAGTCAGTAAATTAGAATAATTAACAAAAAAACACCCGCAAAGGCTTCCTAAGTGTTTAAAAAGGTCCCTTAGTCTGTTTCAGTAGCTCCACAATCATGGGAAAGACTGCTGACTTGACAGATGTCCAGAAGGCAGTAATTGACACAGTCCTCAAGGAGGGTAAGCCACAAAAGGTCATTGCTAAAGAAGCTGGCTGTTCACAGAGTGCTGTATCCAAGCATATTAATGGAAAGTAGAGTGGAAGGAAAAAGTGTGGTAGAAAAAGGTGCACAAGCAACAGGGATAACCGCAGCCTTGGGGGAGATTCACAAGGAGTGGACGGCTGCTGGAGTCATAGCTTCAAGAGCCACCACACACAGACATATCCAGGATATGGGCTACAAGTGTCACATTCCTTGTGGCAAGCCACTCATGACCAATAGACTACGCCAGAAGCATCTTACTTGGGCCAAGGAGAAAAAGAACTGGTCTGTTGCTCAGTGGTCCAAGGTGTTGTTTTCAGATGAAAGTAAATTTTGCATTTCATTTGGAAATCAAGATCCCAGAGTCTGGAGGAAGAGTCGAGAGGCCACAACCCAAGCTGCTGGAGGTCTAGTGTGAAGTTTCCACAATCAGTGATGGTTTGGGGAGCCATGTCATCTGCTGGTGTAGGTCCACTGTGTTTTATCAAGACCAAAGTCAGTGTAGTCGTCTACCAGGAAATATTAGAGCACTTCATGCTTCCCTCTGCCCACAAGCTTTTTTCAGATGTAAATGTAATTCTCCTGGAGAATGGAGTATTGTCAAGAGGAAGGTGAGAGACATCAGACCCAACAATGCAGATGAGCTGAAGGCTGCTATGAAAGCAACCTGGGCTTCCATAACACCTCAGCAGTGCCACAGGCTGATCGCCTCCATGCCATGCTGCATCAATGCAGTAATTGATGCCAAAAGACCAAGTATTGAGTGCATTTACTGAACATACATTTCAGTAGGACAACAGTTCGGATTTTAAAATTAATTTTCAAGCTGGTGTTAGAAAGTATTCTAATTTACCGAGATATTGACTTTTGGGTTTTCACTGGCTGTAAGCCATAATCATCAACATTAACAGAAATAAAGACTTGGAATAGATCACGGTTTGTAATGACTCTACATAATATATGAGTTTCACTTTTTGTATTGAAGAACTTTGACAAAGAACACAGCTCGTGCTCGAAACGCGTAGCTGCACATATGGGTGCCATGTCACTATTTTATACGAATTTGGAATAAAGACAAGCGTTTTTTTTTTCATCCTGCTTTATTGTTTTAAATAAATTAACTTTTTGATGATATTCTAATTTTGTGAGAAGCACCTGTATATACCCATCCTGACCAATGGGTCTCCTGACCTGAACTAGCTGCCTCATTGGTATATATATATATATATATATATATATATATATATATATATATATATATATATATATAGGCCTGGTGTGGTGATCTGAGTAAGAACTGTAAATCACGTGGCCTAGCCATGGACACTTTATAGGACATTTCACTAGCTGAAAGTTCTCCAAAAATAAATATGCACCTCTCGGATGTCGTACAAATATTAGGCGTTTTAGGGCGATGTTTGGGAGTCTAATTGTCCAAAACTTTGCTTTTCCAATCAATGAAGAACCAATGAAGATGCAGAGCCATAGTTGGATTTTCCTTCAGGTTCAGTTTGCTGGTCTCACCCCAACACTGTCTTTAAAATATCATGGACAAGGGAAATTTGTTTGTGGGACCCAATAACATCCAGAACACAGACCATACGCCCCAGAAGCCACTTCCCCAGCCTCGCCCCCGAGGAGTAGAACCCACTCCACAATCCCCAATAATTAGAGGCAACATGAAGCAGCTCAAGAAGACCTTCAACCTTTAGATAATTTTTAGTGTTCCAAACAAAAGTATCATACAAATTACAACTCTGAACATGACTATCAATAAATTCCACACGATGGCACAAGAGGATGATTTTCATGCTTTCAGATTGATGTTTGGCAAAAAAGAAAAAAAAAAAAAAAACATTATGTGGAAGTGTTGAGTCAAAAGTGCTAAGAAGAAACAAGGAAAAGATTTGACAGCTAAACTACAGAGACATTTGCGCACACTTTGTGTCCCAAGATGTGAAGGAAATATGTATAATTTGTCGGTTTCTATTTTAAGACTTAAAATAGGTGTTTGCTTCTACATGGAAGAAATTCGAGTTCATGCTCGTAGCGAGATTTTCGAAAAGCTTTTACAGTCACGCCAAGTTCACTTCCCGCTAAATAACAACAATGAATATATATTTTTAAAAATAGCAAATTGTCCAATTCCTCTTTTATTTCTCCTGTAAGCGCATAAATAAATTGACAACAGAGGTCACCATTGTCCTCGTCAATGGGACGTGTCTCTTCACAGTAGGATAGCGGTTATTGGGCAAAGAATGTATGGACACTCCTCTTTGACAAGTAACATGGTAACTTCCCAGTTGTCAATTTACTTTAAACATTTACAAAATGGAGAACAACAGGAAAAAAAATGAGAAAAACGAGATGTTGTTACAAAAGATTTTGTTAATTTTTTACTAGAACAGACATGGCGGGTGAATGGCTAGATTCCGTATCAAGCGCTTTCGATTAAGGAATTCCCAAAATAAGTTATCATATTAGAGGGAAATATACAAAAAAAAATCTACAAAAAGAACGTTTGAGATAATTTTCTTAATGGGAAGATTGATAATAGTTGTGTTGACCTGTTAGCCTGGAAAAATTTGATTAAATCCACGATAGAAATGTACAAAATTGAAGAGTCGCCACCTGCGGAATTGTCTCACCACATAGTATTGGAATAAAGGAATATACAGAAGGCAAATCATCTACAAGGCATCACTGCCCCCACCCAGCAGACCATCCAGGCTCGTCTCTTGGCTCATTGTCCCGATCTCCGCGCCAGGATAAATGGTGCCGACGGTGAAATATGACTGGCGGCCAGATCCTGCCAGCTTAAACGGAAGCAGTACAAAAAAAATCAGCAGGAATGCTTAAGATGTCAATTTTGAATTAAATCGAGCGTACGGAACATTTCTAAAACCTTCGGTGTTATGCAAAAAAAAAAACCCCAAAATATTCTTTTACCCAGTGAGGGGACTGATCGTTATGCGTTAGGTATTGGGAAGACTGCAAATCTACTGTGCTTAAAATGAATACGTTATTCCCGTTTGTAGAAAAACTTGATGTAACCTATAAAAATTGATTATTTTCTTACACTTCCAGGTATAAGTGACATCCCATAGGAGCAGCGGCACATGGTACACTGCTATGGTGGTTACGTCCCTTGAAAATTAAATATACTTTTTCTAGAATTACCGTAGTTCTCCAAAACTACCTAGTGAGCCAACTCCCTGATAATCCAGTTTCGGGTTCGTGTTCCTATATAGCAGCAAATCTGAAAAAAACAGAGCTGCGAGAAGTGGACTCTTAACACGTTCTTCCACTAGGCACTGTGGCTACGCAGCAGTCCCAAATCACAGGTTCCTTAGAAAATCAAGACATAGTCAACAAACACAAACAAAAATTTCTTAAGAAGAATTTTCATCACATTTTACGTGCTTAACTGGCTACATCCTGATAAAAATGGTTAAGATCCAAATAAAACTTTGTTTGTTTGTTTTTTTTAATTTTCTAATCTCAGTTTTGGAGATATTAGCTTATAAAGTTTATAGGCTACTTTCCAACCATGAGCAATGAGGGGAGGCAATAGAAGAGATTCTTCTCTGGGAGAATATACTTTTCCCCCTGTATGATCCTGTTCAATCATAAGCAGGAGAAGTCATACAGGGGAAAAAAAAAAAAAAAAATCCCAGAGAAGGTCAGAACCCAATTCCTTAGGATGATACGATACGACTGTTGCATCTAACCAGGTCACATAGACCTCACTGCCCAGCACCCTTACTGTGATTACAAGTGCAGGGGAAGAGAGCAGAGTTGTGCGTCATTATAGTCACTACTTTGCATTATTAGTGATTATAAGGGCACGCACAGATAGCCGTATATCTAGTAGCGAGAGCTGAACACAGAGCACGGACTGGCCGGCAGCTCTCATCCCGAGCATCACACCTTCATGTATTTCTATGCAGTGATCATACTTGGGTCGGGAGAGTCGCCAAGCAGTCCATTCACTGCCTTCAAATCTTGGTCTGATTTTTACGGTGGTCTGACTGCGCCCTAAGTGTCTGGAGGAGAGCACAGCTGTGTGTTATTACATACACTGTTCTGCTTTATCTGTGATTACAAGCTGGGCTGCGGAGTCGGAGTTGTGGAGTCGGAGTCCATTTTGGTAGAGTCAGAGTCATGGAAATTGAGGAGTTGGAGGTTTGGCTTACCGACTACACAGCCCTGATTACAAGTGCGGGGAGAAGAGCAGAGCTGTGCGTCTGGGATAGATGCAGAATGCTATATGTAATGACACACAGCTCTGCTTTCCTCCTCCACTTATAATAACCAAAGTGCCGGCAGTGAGATCTGTGTGATCTTGGGAGGAGTGCAGAGCTGTGTGTCATTATAAACACTGCTCTGCATTATATGTGATTACAAATGCGGGGAGGAGAGCAGAGCTGTGCGTCTGGGATAGATGCAGAACGGTATATGTAATGACACACAGCTCTGCTTTCCTCCTCCACTTATAATAACCAAAGTGCCGGCAGTGAGATCTGTGTGATCTTGGGAGGAGAGCAGAGCTGTGTGTCATTATAAACACTGCTCTGCATTATCTGTGATTACAAGTGCGGGGAGGAGAGCAGAGCTGTGCGTCTGGGATAGATGCAGAACGGTGTATGTAAGGACACACAAGTGTGAGCTTGGAAGGAAAGCAGAGCTGTGTGTCATTACATACATCCTCCATAATTGTAACATATCTCACCTTCATCTACAAGACTCTTCTCATGCTGCCACAGTTCTCTGGAATGCATTACCCTAATCCGGTTAACTCTTAGTTTCCACAGTTTTAAGCATGACCTAAAATCACTTTTTTAGGGAGGTCTATCATATCACCCTGCTAAATAAAATAAACTACCGTAATTATTAAAATCTTTTTCTTGGATATGAACGCCTGTATCATGTTACAAAAGTAGATATGGAAGCAAAATCTAAAGCTGTTCAACGAAACAATCCCACCTCACTGGGACAATAAGAGCAAGTGAATCCCATTCCAAAATTGGACTGTTCGAATTCAAAAAGTTGTTGGCGTCAATGACCTGAAACCCGAGATTACGAACAAACAAGGACAAACAATCCATTTACTGACATGCGGAATGTTTTCCTTTACATTTAGGGACCTTCTCTTGGTTCAGGGTATTGTACGACCAGCCTACCACAAATTTCTGTTCTCTCACTTTCCCATCTTGCCAGCTGACATCTGACCTCGGTGCATTGTGATTAACGGCTTTGTGCGGCTACCTTCACCTTCACTTCATCGCTCCTTGAATGAAGTTTTCTTCATCGGCTGACAGATTTGTCTATTGTACTTAGAGGTTAAAATTACTTTCTCTTGTCTGTTCGGAGACCGGCTGCTCTTCCAAAGATGCTCTGATATGAGTGACACTTTAATTAAGTACCATAACGTTAAATGTTCATCTTACTGTTCCGGGCTACACAATTCCAGTTTTTACGTAATATGCAATTTGTGGCTCATGACTATATTGTGTTAATGATTAATTATTTTTGTATGACTTTATGGATTTTTTTAATGACTTTGCTTGCATAGATCTATTCTAGATACTGCTTTTGTCAAAGTGGAATGGAAATACGGTGCCTAAAGGAGAGTTTTCAACAACCAAACAAGCTGGCCCTCACTCAAAAATGATGGGCTACCTAAACAGTCCATGTTTATTTTTACCGCCACATTCAACTTCTGTGGGTTTCCACCAAACAATCCCGGATATGGCAAAACATAATTACACCACAGGCAAAAAATAGCAGAGGCTTCCAAGGTCTTTGGATATGACAGGTGGTCATAAATTTAGGTATAGCTTAAATTCACGTTGCACTAAATATTATCAATGGTGGTACATGTTCTCAAATTAAAGAAAAGACAAAGAGAACCTGTCACCTGTTGAAAAAAAAATGAGTGCTTTTTAAAAATCTCTGAGCACTCCTGATTCTGGAGCTCTTTTCCGTTTTGCACTGTGCCACTCCATTGCAGAGATATTCACATTTATTGCCTTTGGAGCAAAGTATGTGAAATTTCTGCTTGTAGCGCAACTGGGCATTTCTTCAGAGTCTTCTCTGGGGGTGATTTATCCCTTATTGCAATATGCTACCAATAACAGCAGCATTAGACTGATAGACCAGTTGCTGAGCTGTGATTGGCAGCATCAAGAAGGGAGGTGTGTAAGTGCATGACCCCAGAGAAGACTGGAAAGAAACTCTCCAGTTGATCTTCAAGCAGAGATTTCACATTGCGCTCCAAAAGAAACAAATGTGAATATCTCTGCAATGGAGTGATGGAGTGCAAAACGGAAAAAAGCTTCAGAATCAAGGGAGCACAGGGATTTTTAAAAAATATTTTAAGAAATCGACAGATCCTCTTAAAAAAATATATTTTTCAGGTTATCTATACCCATAGTAGTACCCTATTCTATACTAATCATTGTCATTTCCTATTGAGAGCAAGTGGTATGACTCGGGTTACAGCTACTTGGTTGTAAGGTTTAAGCTAAAATAATATATCGAGTTGTTAGACAGTGGAGTGTAGAAGAAGTGATTAATAGAACATAATGGATAAAAGGTGGTTGTCCAAGATTAGACAAAATAGACTCTTGTTCAAGAATGGTGTCTGGTATTAAAGTTTATGCCGATTCCCTTGATTGCAATACAATCTATCGAAAAGAGTCGGACCACACACATCTGTGAAATAGGGACCATGCTCGGATTGGAATACCAGGCCCAACCGCCAGTCTCCTGACCTTACCTAACTGCTTTATTATATAGGCCAGTTAGCTCCTGCCAGGAGACCTGGTGGTCTGGCCAAGTATTCCGATCCAAGCACCGTCCTGACTTATGAAAATGTGATAATAACAACATGAATAATATTAAACTTACGGATTCCCAAAAGCCAATGCTGTCCAGATCCCCCACCAGGTCTCTGAACTTTCTTATCGAAATCTCTGGCCACAGGTGTAATGGAACAGGACATGTAGAAAGTGTCAGGAGACCTACACAGCATTGGAACGGGAATGGTTGGGGAACGGAAAGGAGCGTATATTGCATTATTTTTTCAGCATAAAGGATTGTTTAAAAAGGAAAAAAAATCTAACATTTCCATACACAATATTTTTGCAAAATTTCTCTTTAACATTTCTTCTAAATTAATAGCTCTTTGATAATTTTGTCTTGAGATTAATTTCACACACTGGTTCAGAGTAAGAAGATAGTCATTATTTTGGAGCTAGCCTAAAGGCGTTTTCACTCCATTGCTCCCAGACTGATCTACTGCACATTCTCAGATTACCAGTCGAGAAGACAACTATCTTAGTTCTTTTTAGCTGTCGATAATATTGCCAAATTTGTGACTGAATATAAATTTGGCAAGTACCAAGTCGACGGCAGAGATGAGTAAATGAGTGTTTCCTAAATGAAATGGCTTAGTATTTCACGCGATAATGCTTCACCTTGGATGCCACACTTCATTGTGTCAGACTTATGGATTTTCTTAGATTTAGTAGGATACATTTGT
Source organism: Ranitomeya imitator (assembly GCF_032444005.1). NCBI lineage: Eukaryota > Metazoa > Chordata > Amphibia > Anura > Dendrobatidae > Ranitomeya > Ranitomeya imitator. The sequence goes on along the minus strand of NC_091289.1, from coordinate 23,505,611 downwards.
GAACTTCGAAAATTTAAACATCAACAGGATAGGAAAAAAAAAAAAAACACCTTGCGTCGGCCACTAATGGAAACCATAGGAGACGCATCCATAGTTGGCGAGTTAACATAGAATGTCAAAATATTCCTACATAAGTAACCTATTATCGGGAAATGGCTTTTTCTATCAGACCACAACTTTTCACAGCAGCTCCCCACTCTAAAATAAAGAGTTGGCTCCATACACAAAGAGCCGGAACAGCCTCCAAACTCGGGTCAAATTGGGCGTCAGCAGGTGCTGTCCATCACTCAAAGGCTGTTCAGACGAAACTTGTGTTAACCATTTTCAATATATTACATAATACCTTGTTTATCTAGGTTTATAATGAACTAGATGATGGCCCGATTCTAACGCATCGGGTATTCTAGAATATGTATGTATGTATGTATGTACAGTATGTATGTATGTATGTATATAGCAGCCACATAGTATATTGCACAGGCCACGTAGTATATAGGAGCCATGTAGTATATAACAGACAAATACGACGCGCCCTGTGCTATATACTATGTGGCTGCTATATACAAACATGCATACATATTGTAGAATACCCGATGCGTTAATACAGGCCACGCAATATATAACAGTGGCCACGCAGTATATAACACAGCCCAAACAGTATATAACACAGCCCACGTATTATATAACACAGCCCACGCAGTATATAGCAGCCACGCAGTATATAACACAGGTGACATAGTATATAACACAGGTGACATAGTATATAACACAGGCCACGCAGTATATAACACTAGCCACATAATATATAACACAGCCCATGCAGTATATAACACTGGCCACGTAGTATATAGCAGCCACGCGGTATATTACACAGCCTACGCAGTATATAACACTGGTCACGTAATATATAGCACAGCACATGCAGTATATAACACTGGCCACGTAATATATATAACAGCCCACGCAGTATATAACACTGGCCACGTAATATATAGCACAGCCCACATAGCATCTAACACTGGCCAGGTAGTATATAGCAGCCACGCAGTATATTACACAGCCCACATAGTATATAGCAGTGTGGGCACCATATCCCTGTTAAAAAAATAATTAAAATAAAAAATAGTTAATACTCACCTGCCAGGATCCAAACCAGTGAGGCTCTGGCGCAGGCGATCAGCGATCAGCATTCCTAGGATGCATTGCGAAATTACCCACATGACTTAGTGGTCTCGCGAGACCGCTAAGTCTTCTGGGTAATTTCGCAATGCATCTCTGGGAACGGAAGATGGCGGCAGCCGCGTGCGGCTCGGTGGACTACGGAGGGTGAGTATAGCAGGTTTTTAGTTTTTTTATTATTTTTAACATTACATTTTTTACTATCAATGCTGCATAGGCAGCATCAATAGTAAAAAGTTGGGGACACACAGGGTTAATAACAGCGATATAACGCGGTACTTTACCACTGGCATTAACCCTGTGTTAGCGGTGACCGGAGGGGAGTATGCGGGCGCCGGGCACTGACTGCGGGGAGTAGGGAGGGACTAATAGGACTGTGCCCGACACTGATTGGTCGCGGCAGCCATGACAGGCAGCTGGCGAGACCAATCAGCGATGCGGGATTTCCGTTACGAGGACAGAAAGACGGAAGTACCCCTTAGACAATTATATATATAGATGATATGGAGGAGGAGACTGGGCTATGCTAGACAGTAAGCAAATAAGAGCAGGACACACTGGATTTGACAGTGCCAAACACTGGAGAGCAGGAGAAGGGTTAAACAAGAGGTCTAAACCAGGATGTAGATGAAGGTTGTTGATACCACAAGAGTTTTGCAAAGATAATTGCAGCATAACTTGAACAGTCTCTAAATAGCAGTTTGTAATACATACAGCAAACGACGGGTTGACCAGCAGGTTTAAGAAACAATAAATGCAGATTGCATAAACCACAGGAGTTGGAAGAGATGACTGCAGCAGAAAGAAACTGCAAAACTGGAAAACAAACAAACAGCGAATAAACAGTACACTGACTGAATACTCAGACCCATAGGTGTTACTATGTTGACCTTAAAAGGCCGTGGATGATTATGACAGTAAGGTTTGTTCGGCAAAAAGTGAACAGTGCTGTGAGTGGTAGCAGTATGGGCAGGAATTGGAGCTCATCCCTGGAGTCAAGATAGGTGCCGAACATTATCTTTAATTTGCAGTTTGTCACTGAGCTAGTGGGTGAAGGCGAGCTGCTATGATGTCTTCCACACAGAGACATGAGGGATTACTGCTCTACTATCTATATGCAGCACATATTTAGAGGCATGTGGGACATTATACAGCAGTATTGAGCCGTGTAGCTGTGAATCAAGCACTCAAGTAAGATACAATGTATGCGCCAATAACAGATGAGCAAATCAATTAGCAGGAACCTGGTCCAGTGGCTACATCAGTACTTTGTGGCTGCCAGACCGAAGCACTGTGAGCTGCCTCCTACCTACTGGCATTCCCAGCTCCTCTAGCCTGGCTCAACATCATGATTGCACCTTTGATATACTGAAAAATGTAATGAACTATAAATAAGGAAGGTGAAGAAAGATTCCTGGATAGTATGCCTCCAGTGAATCACGAGTAGTAGTATAAATACATATTACATAAATTAGAAGCGGAAAACCTGTAGAAGGTTGAGAGATAAACTTGGATGCATCAGTAAGGGAAAAGATGCACAGAGGCGCAGCAAGACCACAAAGACGGCATCACATTGTACGGAAAACGAAATAAGGATTAGGCGCTTCCTATAAAGTATTAGGAGTAATAGAAAACGGTTACACAATGAAATTCTGAAGCTAAAACCCAATACAAGAAATAATGTACGGCATGTATTATGCATAACACACTGATTGGAATTCATGGAACACGGTTACAGTGGTCATTAGCGCTTGAGCAGCCAGTAAAGTGAGCGCAGCTTGTGGTTTCCTATGCCGATTCAGACACCAGACAGTCGCAGATTTCAACAAGACTACAGTGCTAATGAACAAAACCTTAGAGTTTCTGTATTTAATGACTACCTGCTATTAAAGGGGATGTCCGGGCTGAAATAAAATTCTGCCGTCAATTCGTGTTACTGCAAAATGCAGTGTGCACTACACGATGTTTCCAGATTCCAGGTTGTTCCCCATGCGGCTGGGTGGTCACTTCCCCACATGCATGCTTTTGCATACTTATGGTCACATGCCAACTAGACTTTTCTGAATTCTCTTCAACTAAGAGAAGCCATGCAAGTCTAGTCAGCACATGTATGCAAATCACATAAATGTGGTCAACTGACCACCCACCCGCATGGGGAATGCCGTTGAAATCGTGGCAAAACTCAACAGTCTGTAGTTACATAGAATGAATTTAAAATTTTCATTTTCACCCTTTGTTAGCAGGTCTGTCACCAAATATCCCAATACATACTGCATAAACTATTTAAAAAAAAAATCTATTAGACCGGATGGTACTGGTATCCTTGCTTTGAAAAATCAATGTCAGAATGCCTGCATAATCCGGATATTAAACTGAGCTAAAGAGTCAGTGTATATTCAGTTTCTGCCAACATTGACTGACACCTGCAGCTTGTACCGTGCAGTGTGAGATCTCAGCAGCAGGAGGGAGGAAGGACACTAAGGAGTTGTCTTCTCAGGCTAGGTAACCAGAGATTGAGTTTCAAGAGGAAGTACACCAGCCTCATTAGGTCTAAGAGATCTATTAAAGAATGTATGAAGTTTGTATTTTGAAATCTGGAGGTAGATCCACTTTAAGACACAGATCTATGGGCAAAAAAAAAACATACACTAAAGCATATTGTGATAACCAGAGCATATACCAGGGGTGGACTCTTACCAAGGTTTATGGACTCTAGGACATCACTGAAACAATGATGTGCATATCAAAACATGGCTAAAAAAAAATCTGGGCTCCTCCACCTACTAGTTATCATATGTGGCAAAGAATCCACAGTATTCTCCTAGGCACCAGAGCCCAAAAGCAACTGCTACCTCTATAGACCCAATAAGCATCCAACTGCTACTTTGACAGACCCAACAGCCACCCATCTGCTACCGCGACAGACCCAACAGCCACCCAACTGCTACCACGACAGACCCAACTGCTACCTCGACAGACCCAACAGGCATCCAATTGCTACCTCGACAGACCCAAGAGGCATCCAACTGCTAACTTGACAGACCCAACAGCCACCCAACTGCTACCTCGACAGACCCAACTGCTACTTCGACAGACCCAACAGGCATCCAATTGCTACCTCGACAGACCCAAGAGGCATCCAACTGCTACCTCGACAGACCCAACAGCCACCCAACTGCTACCTCGACAGACCCAACTGCAACCTCGACAGACCCAACTGCTACTTCAACAGACCCAACTGCTACCTCGACAGACCCAACAGCCACCCAACTGCTACCTCGACAGACCCAACAGCCACCCAACTGCTGTCACTGCAGTTTTCATCTTTTTAGTAGAAAATTTAAGGGTTTCTACAATGGAATCAATCACAAATCAAAGCAATTAAAAGTGAGGAAATTAAATTGTGCTGAATATTGAGAAACTCAACCTTTGAGCCAAAAATAATGCCCGTTTCTATAGCCTCCGATTCTGCTATGCCCTGTTCTTTTTCAGGAATTGTACAGTCATTCAATCTTTCTCCAGCAGTGAGGAAGAATGTGGGTTTAAAGACCATGAAAATGACAAAGCAAGAAGTAAAGGCAACATAGAACTTGATATTAAATTACCTTGCCTCTTTAAACTTTCTTTCTCCGGAAAGTGGCTCTTTCAAGCTCTGTTGCTTTTATTTGACTTAACATTGTAGAAGCATTTTATGTTTTATTACACAGAATGTATGGCTCGGGAATAATCACCAGCTCTGCACCACTGTCCGTGACTCTACAAAGTCAACAGAAGCAGAAGAAAAAGCTAACATCCACCACCACTGGAGCAAAAAGTTGTCACAACTCAGAGGAAAGCTCCTCGTACATAATAGATAATTGTCAGCTGAACAATCTTTCAAAGACCGATATCTCTCCGGGGTCTCCCATACACAGGAACGCTTGGCTTGGTTGAGCGCTCCTGTGTTCTCTATGAGAGAGCCGCTACTAGACTCCTGTGGCAGCGGCTTATCTCCTAGAGTCCAAAAGGATCAGTTGTCGGAAATCCGATGAGCTGGATACCTCTTTTCCCCAGACATCATCTGTCGGGAAGCCCCCATGCCAAATACACTGTCTACCAATCCTACCGATATCAACAAGGTGGTAAGTCTAATATGTTTGAAGGCCTGTAGACATACTGAAGGTCGTTGTACTTATGTGGGCCCCTTGTTATGTAACCAGTTGTTTAACAAGAGCAAGATGGTTGACATCAAGAAGCCTTTCCCGATGACCTGTGTGCAAATTCCTATGGTGAACTGTACATGTAAATGTTGCTACTGGAAAAGTCAAAGTCCATAGTATTTACAATGTGGTTTCACCATATTCACATGGCCATCATAAAAGGAGAGGACGCACCATAATACAGGGAGATTTTAAAAGGATTGCACAAAATTATAGGCTCAGCATTCCAAAAAGAAAGAGCATAACATGAATTCATTAACAAGAAAAGACCAATATCTATCCATGTTTTATCTATACACTTCAAAGGTTCAAAGTCATTTTCATTGGCGACATGGCAGATGTCTAGGCGGTAGTCCAGTTGTGTCCAGATGCATGCCAGCATATATCTGAAGATATGGATTTCACTGTTTCAGTCATGTGTTGTCTCAGGTTGATTCATAAATGTTGCGTTAGCCTCCATGACTGCCATATCTAACACCCTAGAACTTATTTCTTGTAGGCTACAGCAAGAACTCATTGTATCTTCCCCCTCAAGCCACAGGATCTGAATGACCTAAGACAACCCATCACTGAAACAGTGGAGTCCATATCTGAGGAGATGCTGGTAGGTATCTGCCATGTCACCAACAGAAATCACTTTGAAGAGTTGCAGTGTATAGATAAAACTTGGAGAGATATTGGCCCCAATTCATCAAGACTCCCATAGTTCACAAGTTTGATGAGCGAAAAATCCAGACGCTTGTCGTGAATTTGACAAGTGGGGGTTCCATGCCTCTGCCGACTTTGTTGGAGAATGCCACAAGACACAAAATTTGCTAACCAAAGTTTTGTGACTTTTAAAATCTATTTACGCCAGAATTTTGGTGTAAAAGCTTTGATGAATCAGGCTCATTGTGTATTTTCACGTTAATAAGTTGTGCTAGGTTCTCTCTGTCATGAATGACAGTGCTATAATTTTGCCACAACCTTTTTAGTCACACTACTATATATATATATTTTCTATCTATATACATAATTCTCTAAGGGTCACTTCCGTCTGTCTGTCCTTCTGTCACGGTTATTTGTTCGCTGATTGGTCTCGGCAGCTGCCTGTCATGGCTGCCGCGACCAATCAGCATCGGCCACAGTCCGATTAGTCCCTCCCCTACTCCCCTGCACTCACTGCCCGACACCCGCTCCATAATCCCCTCCGCTCACACAGGGTTAATAGCAGCGGTATCGGCCCGTGGTGTAACGCACTCCGTTACCGCTGCTATTAACCCTGTGTGTCCCCAACTATTTACTATTGATCCTGCCAATGCGGCATCAATAGTAAAAATATGTCATGTTAAAAATAATTAAAAAACAAAAAACCTTCTATACTCACCCTCCGCCGCCTTTCTCGCTCCTCTCCACGCTCCCAGCACCATTCCATTGCAAGCGGCAGCTTGCGCTCCCATCCCAGGGCTGGTGTGCGACAAGGACCTGCCGTGACGTCACGGTCATGTGACCGCGACGTCATCATAGGTCCTGCTCACACCAGCCCTGGGACGGGACCGCAAGCTGCCGCTTGCAATGGAATGGTGCCGGGAGAGTGGCGAGGAGCGGGAAAGGCAGCGGATGGTGAGTATAGCAGGACTTCAACGAGCTATAGGTGAGTATATGTTTATTTTATTTTTTTAAGTCTCTATACTACGTGGCTCTGTCCTGGGCAATATACTACGTGACTGGGCAATATACTACGTGGCTTTGCTATATACTATGTGGCTGGGCAATATACTACGTGGCTCTGCTATATACTATGTGGCTGGGCAATATACCGTACTACGTGGGCTGTGCTATATACTACGTGACTGGGCAATATACTATGTGACTTGGTAATATACTACGTGACTGGGAAATATACTATGTGGCTGGGCAATATACTACGTGGCTCTGCTATATACTATGTGGCTGGGCAATATACCGTACTACGTGGGCTGTGCTATATACTACGTGACTGGGCAATATACTACGTGACTGGGCAATATACTACGTGGCTGGGCAATATACTACGTGGCTGGGCAATATACTACGTGGCTGGGCAATATACTACATGGCTGGGCAATATACTACGTGTCCTGTGCTATATACTATGTGGCTGGGCAATATACTACGTGGCTGGGCAATATACTACGTGGCTGGGCAATATACTACGTGGCTGGGCAATATACTACGTGGCTGGGCAATATACTACGTGTCTGGGCAATATACTACGTGGCTGGGCAATATACTATGTGGCTAGGCAATATACTACGTGACTGGGCAATATACTACCTGGCTGGGCAATATACTACCTGGCTGGGCAATATACTACGTTGCTGGGCAATATACTACGTGGCTGGACAATATACTACGTCGCTGGCCAATATACTACGTGGGCTGTGCTATATACTATGTGGCTGGGCAATACGTGACTGGGCAATATACTACATTGCTGGGCAATATTCTACGTGGCTGGGCAATATACTACGTCGCTGGCCAATATACTACGTGGGCTGTGCTATATACTATGTGGCTGGGCAATACGTGACTGGGCAATATACTACATTGCTGGGCAATATTCTACGTGGCTGGGCAATATACTACGTGACTGGGCAATATACTACGTGGCTGGGCAATATACTACGTGGACATGCATATTCTAGAATACCCAATGCGTTAGAATCGGGCCACCATCTAGTATATATATATATATATATATATATATATATATATATATATATATATATATATATATATAGATTTGGCTATCCAGCACACTGCCATCATGACTTAAGTTACAATGAAAATCATGGAGGCAGTGCCGGTGTGATGCTAGTCACTACTCATGGACACACCATGGGACAGAGATGTCAGACATTTCGGGGTCAGCACCGAGAGCACATAGAAAACCAAGGGGAAAAACAAAGGCGTAAGTCAGGTCCTGGTCTGAGGTCAAAATACCAGGAGGTAGCAGATGAAAGCAAAGGACAAGACAAAGGGGTAGTCAGAACTGGTCCAAAGAGTCAGGCACTGGAAGATCAGATCTCAGCACAACAAAATCAGGTAAACACTCATCAGGAAGCACAAACTACGTCTGGCAGAGATCAGAGGATGACAGCTCAGTTAAGTAGCTGGGCAATCTCCAGACCAGAGAACACTTGGAAAAAAGCCCAGCACCTCCCAGTAACAGATGAGACGGCCAAGCTATCAATAAAAACACCTACAACTCAGCATGTCCCTGATTCCATAGGGCTGCAAAACAGTCACTCAGTGAGTGGAGGAATCGTGAAAGCGAGATCTCTGACACGATCAACAGCACCTGATGGGTGCCACAGACTTATAATTGAGAATGACGAATAGTGCTACATGATGTCGGTGGTAGTGTGAATTGTTGGCTCAGATGGTGGCAGGGGTGTACCATCCATAGCAGCAGACCATGCCGCCTCTATGCCATTTGGCACCATGCCCCCGACCTACCTCACCTGTCCTCATAATTTCAGCAGTGTCTGCAACCGTAGGGGCTCTGATAATGCATGTTGGGGCTGTGAGGGACATCATATTTAGTGTATAGGCAGCTGTGGGGAAATATTGCTATATTTAGGGAAGCTATAGGGCCATCATACTGTGTGAGGGGCAATTTAGGGGCATTATGCTGTGGGAGAAATTATACCGTATTGGGGTTACTATGGCGGCAGCATGTTTTACTGGAGGCACTTTGGTGTGATCATAATTCATAATGTGCGTGAGGGGGACTGTGAAGGGAATTCACTGTAGGGGTATCATGCAGTATAGGGGACATTTTTTAAGGAATTAAATTCTATACAAGCCATGAAAGGGGTATAGTGGTGAGTGAGAATGCCAAGGAGCTTCAGGATTGACATAATTACTGTGTATCTGCTGTAATATGTGTCCCTTTCCCCGATTGTAAAAGTTTGGAGGTATGATCTTGCCTGCTCTGTCAAATAGTTATATTTTTTTTGGGGGGGGAGGGCATGCAGAGGGGTGGCCAATTTAGGACTTTTGCTTTGACTCTGCGTGATTTCCTTGTACACCACTGGTTGGTGGCTGATAAAATTGTTGGTTATTGGTACAGGCCAGTGTCAGATGCCAGAGTGCCAGAGTCGGATCATGAAGTTGCTTAGGGACCAAGCACCCATTGGCCCATGTCCTTTGGTATTAGTGGCGAGACTCTACTCTACAGAGGAACTTTGCAATTGGCCCAGAATGGATGGAAAAGAGTTTTAGAAAAAAAACATCAATCAGATCCCTCTGTTCTGGGTGGCAAAACCCAATGCCATAATATAGGTCCTATTTCGGGCTTAGCTACTGGGACCCTTTCCTTCATTGTACTCCATTGCTAATGCCATTTTTTGGTTACCATGAAGTTTTTGTCTGGTTCTATGAAAGTACGGTAATCATTTTGTTTGCTTACATCATAATGAAAAATACGATCCTCCCACTTAAAAGAGGTTGACAATCTGTGCCGACATCCCATGACTAAAGATGATAAGAGATTACAAATTGTTAGAAGATTGTTTCTTATTTTCCCTCGACTCCGGTGCGTATTACACAAACAGATGAACCGTGATATGGAATTGTCAGAGGGTGTCAAATTTTTTTCTAAAACGTCTGCATAAAATTACTCCATCTCTGATTAAACTTTTACATTCATATTTTCACTCGCGAACAGAATAAAATAAATCATCATCTTTTTACATCACTTTGTATCCATCGTCTACTGCTTGGACTTACAGATCAATTCCGCTTAAGGACATTCGATATTTTTTTTCCCTAATTATTTATAAAATGCCAGCCGCTGGAATAATTATGTCACAGATTAGGAAGCAAGATGTTCCCATAAAAGATGCTTGTTGGACTGAGTGATTTTATTTTTTTGAGTTTTATGAGCTTATGTGGCAAGTTTGAGCCATTACGTTGGCAGACGTCCTGGAGAGAGGTTGGAGGTTGATAAGTAGTTCACCTCATAAAAAAATACAAATAAAATACCCACATGGTTGTAATGCCGGAACACAAATTACGACTTGGAACGCTTCATCGGATTCAATTAATTTTGTAGGTTGCTGTGATGAATTCAAGTTGAAGTCACAACAAGTTTTGGGTCGTCAATATTTAATGTATGAAAAGGTAATGGAATGTGGGGACATATGCCGTAATTAGCCTCCGATAAAACTTCTGAATTCTAATTTATATGGCGCTGTGCGTCTCACAAATAATCCTGGATGAACCATCTGTGTCCAATTGTGACAGCAAATTACTCACAAAAAATTTAGGAAAACTCAAGTTTGGTTAAAGAGTTTATCAAGATTAGGTAACGTAATCCCTAAATTAGTGTTGGGAGCTGCATTCACAATTCTGATGGTTGCCATTAGAAATAGTCAACCGGCATGTTGTCAGACGCCTAGCTCAGATTAGACAGGCTCGTATAAAGCAGCGACACCTTGAGGATACCTGCACATGGAATTTTTGGAGTTGGTTGGCTAAAAATAAACCAAACACCCAAAACATTGGCTTTAAAAATGTTTGAAAGACTCTTCCTATTTCATTTTATCGTAAAACTACTTTTCGATTCATATGTTCAGTCTTTTGAGAATTTGTTTTCCAGTTTTGAAAAATGTCAGGTGGGAAAAAACAAAGTGCACCTCACTTCTTTGAAGTTCCTCCAAAAAGTATCGAAAGAACAAGTGTTTCCTAAAGCAGTTTCCGGTAGAAATTTCAAAACAAACTATTTGCATAACCTTAAGCATCCTCATAAACATTAGGCCAACATTGCCAGCGCCCACCAACATCGACAGGTTTGGCTGACACCTTACCATGTATGGAGGGTGCTGGCCAACTGATTGTCGAAGAAGATGTTGATTGGGTACGTCTAAGGTTCAACATCCGATCACTCTGTCCTTATGGAGATAAGCTGCCGACAGAGAAGTGTCGATGACTTTCTCATGAAGAACACAGGAGCACGCGGCCGAACAAACGCTCCGGTGTATGGGCGAGTCGCCTGAGATGGTACTCAGCTTAACAGTCGACTGAAGCATCGCTTGGCTTGCCCAATGTATACCTCATACGGACTATTATTAAAAAAGACTTTGCTTGATAAAAAAAAGCTTGATATAAAAAAAATGTATACCTCCTTGTAAACTTCTTGGCATAGGAAAGTGCTTCAATACTCAACTAAAAAAATCAAAAGATATTCTACTGAGAAACCCACCAAGCTAATACGAAAAGCCCTCTCCATTGGTATTTGCAGGATATAGGCGCCCTATGAAAAATGAATATAGTGAAAACTACTAACCTAAAGGGTTTTCCAATTATTTTTAAGAAAATCATCAACAAGTAGGAAATGATGTAAAATAAATTTCTTATAGTCACCTTTTCATCCTCCAGCCATCTCGAGCCCGACTTTTTGGTGGTTCCAAACGATCTTTGCTTACTTCACGTAATGTACATCACAGCATCACCCCTGAGGCCACCGACTGACCGCAGTAGTCACGTGAGCATGGATGGCATCTTCTTATTTCATGATGTAAGCAGAGACTGGAATGACCACCAGAAAGGCAACACTGAAGACAGCAGTGGACAAAACAATTGAGTGTATCTAACTTCTTTATTTTATACCATTTCTTCCTCTTCGATGATTTTCTTAGACACGGGAAGAAGCTCCTGGAGATTAGCGATGTAAAGATTGTAGAATTCTGAATTCAGCTCTGGAGTAAAATGGCTGCAACTCAAAATCAGTATGTAACAAGATAAGTATTGTAAAATATGTGTGAGTTTCCTCCCACAGTCCAAAAACATACTGATAGGGAATTTACATTGTAAGCCCCAAGGGGCACAGTGATTATCATGACCGTAAAGCACTGAGAAATATGATGGCGCTATATTAGCAAAGCATAACAAATAATACAGGAAATATACAGTGCATATAAAAAAAATAATCCTCTGCTGTAGATATTTGTACTGATTATTGTATACAGATTTGGACTGACCCACAGGAGAACAGGTGAATTCCCCGGTAGGCCACCCTACGCCCTTATATTGCGCTATATAAGCAAAGCATAACAAATAATACAGAAAACATGCATTGTATATAAAAAAATAATCCTCTGCTGTACATGTTTGGACTGTTTATTGTATTATACAGACTCGGACTGGCCCACATGAGAACAGGTGAATTCCATGATAGGCCACCCTACTCCCTTATATGGCATGATATAAGCAAAGCATAACAAATAATACAGAAAATACACAGTGCATATAAAAAATAATTCTCTGCTGTAGATGCTTGCACTAATTATTGTATACAGACTCGGACTGGCCAACATGAGAACAGGTGAATCCCCCGGTAGGCCACCCTCCTCCCTTACATGGTATTATATAAGCAAAGCATAAGAAATAATACAGAAAATATGCATTGTATATAAAAAATAATCCTCTGCTGTACATGTTTGTACTGTTTATTCTATTATACAGACTCAGACTGGCCCACATGAGAACAGGTGAATTCCCGAGTAGGCCACCCTACTCCCTTATATGGCGCTGTATAAGCAAAGCGTAACAAATAATACAGAAAATATACAGTGAATATAAAAAATAATCATCTGTTGTAGATATTTGAACTGATTATTGTATACAGACTCGGACTGGCCAACAGGAGAACCGGTGAATCCCCCGGTAGGCCACCCTACTCCCTTATATGTGCAGAAGTTAGCACAATTCACTATGTACAGACAAGGGCAGCATCTCATCATTAATTTACCCAACTAGCCAGTATATTATTATATAGAAGCAGGGGTAAATTTGTGAATAAGGGCAAAGTAATACTTGCATTTTGCTGAACAGTGGGCCTTCAGAGTCAATCTTACTGGTGGGCCCTCGGTACCCCAGTCCAATATTGATTGTGTACATATTGCATATTTCTATGTACAGAGTTTTACTCCTCCAGGACTAAATATTACTAATTGAAAGGTTTTACTACAATAGTGTCCTCATGGATACAGTAACAGCACATGACATGTACCACACACCGTGGTGCCGGAGCTTAAGACCATAAAACATGTATGCAAACATCAGACGCGCACATTCTGGGGTAGGACATGTTTGAGGATTAGCTGGAGCCTGCAAGGCCAGAAAGGATTAGCACAGAGAACTCGTTATCCTGGTTACCAGAATATATTAACAAATTAAAACATCAGAGGATTTCAGAGCCGGCTGCATGAGCTCAGCAATAAAAGGGCACAAGAAAGTGGGCCAGGGCCGCAGCGATAACCGTGACATACCGGAGGATGGAGAACAGGGTCGGCTTCGGGGCACAAAGTGCACAGGAACATCTACAATATTGCTCATTAAGCTACAAAGAACAAAAAAAAAATATAATAATAATGACGCTGACCTTGCAGGTAAGAAACGGAAAGTGGTTTTCTGGGGCAATTATCACCCAAGATCCTCATAGGATCGTTAGGGCAAGAAGTCCATTAGTGATCGGTGGATGATGGACCTCTGGGATTTCCACCGATTCTGAGAATGAAGGGTCGCCGACCTTAATTTAGTGATAGAAGAAAAAAAATAAAAATCAGAGCAAGAATCATCAACTTCTGCAAACGAGGGTTAGATGGCTTGAATTGTGCCAAATAACACCGTGGACAGAATGCGGGCAGACACACGGAATGCTAACACGATGGCTTCCTCTGGACGAGACGTGGACGATCCTTCACACCGTAAATTTGGCCATATAGGGAAAGGTTATATAGATTCCCTATAACTCTAGTTATAGATCAGGTTTTCCATCGCCAGAAAAGATCTAACTTATGGAGAAAGCCACACTGTACCAAAAGATATAAAAATTAAAAGAAGTTAAAGGACTTGTTCACTATGGGCAATACATGTGAATTAGAAGGGTCGGCCATAAATCTAATAACCAAAGTGAATCCTGCTGCCGACGCACCTAGAGGTCAACTAAAATCTATGAAAGAACCTTTCAGCAAATTTTCCTACAGCTCCCCCACAGGGCAACAAAAGTATTACATGGCGCCAAATGATACCATTGAGTTGTCCATGAAATATACACAACACTCCAGTTAATGAGAGCACGTATCTAATTAACCAACAGTGCCATTAGCGGGTGTATGAAAACTAGATATTTCCTTTAAATTACTGTGACATTGGCAGATTACGGGCACTAAGAACAACTGGAAAAAGACAAGGTTTATGGTTTAAGGTATCTAAGGGTTAAACTTTTTCCTAACGAAGAACCCCAAGCCGTCATGGGGAAGGGGGTGGACTTCTAGACCACGCAATGTTCCATGCAAAATAAAAGTATGGGACCATGAAGGTATATAGCACAGAACTGCTCATGGGCGTGTGCTTTTTTTTCCTCTTCTGATGCTGGCCAATCAAAACACAGCCGCCCCCGCAGAGAAGCTCTGTGGTATACACCCAGTTGGTTGAAAGGAAAATTTGCATCTCTATTACAGGGGGAGGGATATTTTTGGAACGGAGAATCAAAGAGGAAAAACAACAACGACAGGCTGAGCTCCGTAGGAGTATTACAGTTTATATTGTAATTCTGCGGCATCGCAGGATATAGAATAAACGATCAAAAAAATTGCAGCTTGAAGTCCCCTAAAGAGACTATTTTATAAAAAAAAAAATAATAATAATAATAATAATAATAATGTAAAAAAATATTGTAAAAATATCAAATATGAAAATAATCGTTTCACCCCCATAAAATAAATAACTTAAAAAATATATATATTTAGTATGCTCCCTGGGAAATAAATAGTGCAAATAGCATCTTATCCATAGCATTACGCAACAATTTTGGCATTCCCGTCAGAGATCATGAAGCCACCACGGAGATCTATTAGAAGAGCCTGTGCGCGGACCTCTGTGGTTTGTGGGTAAATGTACCCTTTAATGAACGTTTCCTGCCGGATCGCCATCTCTTCCTCTTCTTACGTTCGCCCGCAGCTGTATTTCGCTTGTAACATTAGACCTCTTCATTTATAGCAATGAATGAATAAGGCAACCTGGATTAGTTCCCAGATCGATAGCGTTCTGCAGCTGACGCTCACCTCCTCGTAGGAGGATAAGCTGACGGTAGATACAATCACATTATTAGGCAGGAACATTTCAACGTTCCCCATCAGCAGATATAGTATCGGTGTGCTAACCTCAAACATTGATAAGTACAACAGTGTCCTGCAGAATATGGCCACGAGTCAATGATAAAGGAGAAAGTAACTTGTAGCAAGACATATTCATTCAGGACCAATCTTAAAGGT
Source organism: Ranitomeya imitator (assembly GCF_032444005.1). NCBI lineage: Eukaryota > Metazoa > Chordata > Amphibia > Anura > Dendrobatidae > Ranitomeya > Ranitomeya imitator. Next base: position 23,489,929 of record NC_091289.1, on the reverse strand, counting down.
GGATTTATCGATAGATTTCAGAATACAAACTGCAGTGACTATTAAATCAATCACTTAGTCCTGATGAGGCCGGTGCATTGACTTTGAAAACCCAGGTATAATACTTCATTAAAAGGGAATCTGTCAGTAGGATAAATCCTTCTAAGCCATCTAGTTCATAGGAAGCTGAATAAAATGATACCTTGATCTCTGCAATCCAATATTTTCTTAATATGCAAATTAACTGCTAAGATCTATGGGTCGGACATAGATCTCCCTGAGAATCTGCCTCCAGAGCTTATTTTAAAATAAGTTACCAGTGTGAGACATGTAGATCAGGAGAGCAGACTGTCAGTCATTGCATGTCTCACACTGGTATCTTTCCCTTTCCATTTAAAATAAGCCCTGGAGACAGATTCTTGGAGAGATCTACGTCCGGCCCATAGATCTTAACAGCTCATTTACATGTTAAGAAAAATGTGGATTTCTCTGGAATAAAACATCAGATCGCAGATATCAAGGTATCATTTTAATCATTTTTCTACGACCTAGGACATCAAAATGAAAAGAAAACAGATCAGTTCCAGGTGACGAGTTTCAAATATCAGGAAAAAAGTTTATTCAGCCATCAAAATACTATTAGGGGTGATCCTACTGACAGATTATCTTTAAATAATAATATTAATGGGATGAAGCTGTAATCAAAGTGTTAATTCTCTGGTCACAACCCATGGTGGGCAGGCCATTTGTGGCATCGTCTTCAACACGTCATGTGATGTGATCATGGTCCTAAATAAGTACTGTGCCTTTAATTACTAATATACTGAGTCTACGAGAAAGATCAATAATCGTGAGGATGTGGTTTTAATTGCTTTATTTATAGAACACTTGAATTAATTGCGCGGTGCAGCTAATGGGCCCCGGGTCGGGTGGTAAATCCTAGCCGGTCTCCTCTCCTGACATATCCAAGTATACACTGATCTGTGTATTCATGATCACACAGCTTCAATGACCACAATGCTATATTACTAAAGTTCAAGGACAAATGTGCGTCTCGTCCCAGTGTGAACAGTCCATATACTGACACAAGGCTCATCGGAATGTTGTGGAACACTGGAGCAAACGGTTCAAACTGTTTAAAAGAAAAACGTTTTTTGTTGCCCATAGCAACCAATCAATAACTGTGCAGGCTCATCGGAATGTTGCAGAACACTGGCGCAAACGGTTCAAACTGTTTAAAAGAAAAACGTTTTTTGTTGCCCATAGCAACCAATCAATAACTGTGCAGGCTCATCGGAATGTTGTAGAACACTGGAGCAAACGGTTCAAACTGTTTAAAAGAAAAACGGTTTTTGTTGCCCATAGCAACCAAATCAATAACTGTGCAGGCTCATCGGAATGTTGTAGAACACTGGAGCAAACGGTTCAAACTGTTTAAAAGAAAAACGGTTTTTGTTGCCCATAGCAACCAAATCAATAACTGTGCAGGCTCATCGGAATGTTGTAGAACACTGGAGCAAACGGTTCAAACTGTTTAAAAGAAAAACGTTTTTTGTTGCCCATAGCAACCAATCAATAACTGTGCAGGCTCATCGGAATGTTGCAGAACACTGGCGCAAACGGTTCAAACTGTTTAAAAGAAAAACGGTTTTTGTTGCCCATAGCAACCAAATCAATAACTGTGCAGCTTTTTTTTTATTTATTTTTTTTACTTATGCTGTGACTGGTAGTTACAAGCAACAGAAACCATTTCAATAAATCTGTACCCCCCCCATCTTTTACAAAACTACAGCTCTCATTATGTTGTGTTGTAGTTTTATTAAAACTAAAATATTGCGCTGGGTGTTCCATTTTTTTCAAGACGGATTTCTAGGCCCATCATGCAGATGTGAGACACATTACATCACTATAAAAACAAATAATATAAAATGAGCATATTTTGAGGGGGTCATAATTAAAGGGGTTGCCAAAGGCCATCTGCTTTTTTTCCTGTCCAAACAGCGCCACTCTTGCACGCAGTCTGCTTCTAGAATTGCAATCCAGTCTAGATCGCTTTTAAAAGACGATTCCCAACACAGAAAGTAACGATGGAGTTATGTGAACACACAAATCTCCAAGGGGGCCAAAACATTTGCATCGGCCCATTTTCCCTTTCGTAATTATTAAAATCTAAAAAAATATTTTTTGCCCAAAATACAAAGGAAATGTGTCATCATTAACTTCAGCCATTTTAGAGATCATTTCACCTTCAGTTTGCTTAACTGTTCACAATAACTCTAATTCTGACCAGGGGTGCCCAAACTTTTACACGGCACTGTAGGTCGACAAACATTCCATGCGCGCAGAACAGATTACCGATACAATCGATTTGTGCCCCTAGATCACCATTTCATCGACAGCGCATCACTTGTTACATGGCGCGATGTGCTGCTGAGAACGGGGATCATTTTAAAAGGAATTGTCCGGGTTTATAATAATCTTTTTTTTATTTATTTTTTATATAGCGCTAACATATTCCGCAGCGCTTTACAATTTGCACACATTATCATCAGACAAAAGTCTGAAGTCCCCCTATAGGACACCAGACTGCCAAATTGTGACACTACGCAATGCACACACTGTCACGGATCCCCCATATTCCCAGTGCGGTAAGGTAAGTCACTTGCATACCTGCGGACACAAGCAGACTAGACTCCAGCACTTCTCTCATTTCTATTACATTCAGACTAGTCGGCAAACGACCGCAGGTATGCAAATCAAACACATGCGACCATTAGACGACCGCTGGAACCGAATCCTAACCGTGTGCATTACATAACGTTAGGATGCTGCAAGCCCAGCCCTTTACACCAGGGGTGGACAACCCCTTTAAGATGCCATGAAAATCATTGCACCTGACAAATAAGCATTTGATCGCCAGCCTGTTTAGAAGGGCTGGGATTGTACACCGATTGGCTCGTCCAAATGGGCCACATTTGTAAAAAATCAACAGGCGTGATCCCAAAAATGGGAGTACACCTTTAACAATACGAAAAAGACACATCAGTCTAAAAAAAAATCAGACTTGACAATTTCATAATTTGCTGCAATATCTAGTGGCATAGACCGCTGTAGACGTTCCTATATTTCCTGCATTATTTACCGGAAAGCAAACATTCCTTCCATAATTGATAGGTCTCTGCTGTCTATTTCCTGTCCCATGATTCTCTCCTGTTCATGCATTATTCATCATCATCATGTCGGTGCTGTCCCCTTTAAGAGCGGCCGGTGATCTAGTCAGATATTCCGGTCAGACAGGCGGTGTGTGCTAGCAGACAGCTATGCAGATCAGTAACACCAGCATCTTCCTGCACCACCCAGCTGCCAGTTATCATCAGGCCTAGCCTTAATCCCCTTGTATGGCAGAAAGGCCTCGAATAGAGAATGCACTGGAAGGAAGGAGGGAAGGAAGGAGGGAAGGAAGGAAGGAGGGAAGGAGGGAGGGAAGGAGGGAAGGAAAAAGGGAAGGAAGGAGGGAAAGGAAGGAGGGAAAGGAAGGAGGGAAGGAAGGAAGGAGGGAAGGAAGGAGGGAAGGAAGGAAGGGAAGAGGATACGTTCATATGTATCCATAAGATTCCAAACAAAAATAAATAAATACAATGTTACTTTTATAATATCTCACTATTTATTTACTTTAAATGATACAAATAAATACATACTGCACTAACCCTTTGCTGGCCATGGAAGATTTTTTTTTTTCTTGAGACGTGATTTATTATTATAATTTTTTTTATTTTATTTTTTTCATTTATTTTATTTTTTTTTTATTTTTTTTTTTAAAGACCCTCGTAAGGAATGTAAAATCATTAAACCTCCGGCAATTCCAAACCCTGACCTGCAATGCAGAGGCAATACAAAAGGCAGACACGCTTCCTGCTAACATTTCTTTTCTGAAAAGTCCTATTGTTCTGCCGGCATCTGGACCTGATCTCAGCCTATTTGTGTCCAACGACCCCTCTATTCAAAGAAGCACCCACCCCACCC